>NC_060267.1:132384865-132692866 GCF_021613505.1 Equus quagga
CTTTTATGACATCTCAATTCTGCTCTAATTATTATGGGAGAGACACGATTACATTCTTACCAATACAGCAAATGCATTTTGTTGGGAACTGGAATTGTATCTTACATACTTATTGATACATATTCTCCCAAGTGTTAACTTTAAAACGGAAAATATATTTATCTGCCAATGCAACCTAAAGAAACAACTATCTGGCTGTTCAAAAGGAAAAGCTCATTTTAGAAATTCTCATATGTATATTTTAGCATCACTTAATGAAAATTTTGTATAAACTAATAGAGCCGATATGGTAACATGTTGTGAGTACGTTTGAACCCATAAAGATCTATTTATATAAACTATCACAGACATTGCTTAAGCCCTCAAAGCATAACCTCCCTCACCTAAGAAAGCTACACATTAATTCAAATTTATTCACTTCATAAAGTCTAGGCAAATGGAATTCAGGTAAACTCATCTAGCGATAGAGCTGCCCGTAGTCAGAGGTGGAATAAAATGAGAACATCTATTAGCTTTTCAGCCACTCTGGAGAATGAATGCCGTGTACAATTTTTGGAAAAAGATGTAAAGGCTAGGCTTTCGAGAACAAATAGCTGTGGAAGAACTGAGCACAGTTACCAATCATACCACATGCTCTGGCTGTTTTGAAATCTTTGATCTCTCCCAGAGAAGCCACGGAAGCCAGGTCACCAAGAAGCCACCCCAGCTTCCAGGGCCATTGTGGGATATTAGCCACAGATTTTCCAGAGGGTGGTAATGGAGATCACACAGCTCATCCATCTGCTTGACGTTTCTGAGAAGTCCTGCAGGCATCCTAGGAACACACTGAAAACACAACTCTACTTTGGCTGTGCAAATAAAATACCAGAGGGGAGTGAAGGTTCTGGGAAGCTGGTGATTGTCCCAAAACTTTGGAAGACAAAATACATGTGTGGCTTCTCATCAAATGTCCTTCCTGTTTTATTACCCAAGACCGGCCTAGCCAGAGGCCACTCTTTCATGTTTGACCTCTACATTCCCCTTCCTAGAAGCAATAGCAGAAGTGCTGTCCATCTCCAGGGAACTTGGATTCCAGGAGGCCATCAGGAAATGAGCATCTCCAGACCTTGCTGGTTCTCCCCGACAGAGGCAAAACCACACACAGGATCAGGAAGTGTCCCAAGACCCAGGGACTCCTGTGGTCATCATGGAGAGGAATGATCTCAGCCCATGAGTCAGAAGACTTGGATTTTTCTGCTGGGGATTGTTTTTTCACCTGGACAAGTCTTCAACTTTCTGAGCCTCTGTCTCCCCATCTGTCAACAAGGCATTTCCACCAGATGACCCATGGGGTTCCCTCCCAGCTTCCATACACTTCAGATTCTGGAGTTTGTTCCCAGGCTTTTCAGGAATTAAAACCATCCATCACACTGGCATATGGAAATACAAGTCCACATTTTTCACCAAAAGTGCCCCAAATGGAGAAGAAATTAAAGTATCCTTAGAAATGAGGAGGCAACCCAAAGTGACCAGTCACAATCATTAAATTCCTAAAAGTTCATGTTTAAGCTTAAAATTTTCATGCACATTTTATTCTATAATTTATTTACTTGTGAATCTGCTTTTATGATTTTTCTTATCATAAGATTCCCATTTCACAACCAAAACGTGTATTTACTAATACCCAGGAACTGAAAACAATGCTGGTGGGGAGTTAAGGCAGTAAAAGAAGATGAGAAATTATGAGGGGATCCAAGAAGTAGACAAGCTTTTTGATTGTGCCACGTGGGCTCAGTGGCTGCAAATCCACACAGCTCTGTACCCAGCAACCATCTCAGCAAAAGCATTTTATCTTCAAAAGCCTAAGAGGCGTGATGAGAAATCAGAAATGCATTCTCAGGGTCAGCAATCCCATGCAATTGTTTCAGGAGGAGCGCTGGTCCTATAACTTTAGGGGTTAGGAGGAAGTTTTAAGCCCTATTACAGACTCGACTTGTGTGAGCCTGTGCAGGGACACAAAGTTTGCGGATGGGCAGTTTCCTGTGATTCTCATATTGTGACAAATGATTGAGCGGAGAAGAAACTCTCCTGGATTTTTATAGGCTTAACCCTAAAAAAGATAAGACAGCCTGCTAAGGAGAGATGGATTTCCCAGTTTCTGAAGATGATATGATGTTCAATTGAATAAATAACTATAAAAAACTTGACTAATAGCTGTCCATTGAACATCTATCACTATAAGATCTTAAAATACATCATTCAATCATTTGCTTTCAAGTATTTGACCACATGTTTAAAATCATGGCTCAAACAATTTCTTCTTTAACGCAACTGTTTAGTAAAACAATACCTGTCAATGACAGTTCTGTGGCTGTAGACACATGGACTGATATGCAGCATTCTTTCCTACTGAGTTCTGATGTCTCCAAGAAGGGAGGGAGAGAAAAGTGGGAGCTACTGAACAGCTCAGGATTCCATCATTTTCAAGAAACAATGTAAAATGAGGGAATATAGGAGAGTTGGTGCTGGCAACACAGGCAAGGAGCAGGTTCCAGAAAGTTCTACAATTATAGTTTCCCAAACTCCAGTCGTTATTGTACCATGATCAATTTTTGCTGTACTCTATCACCTATTCTGTTCATTAATTAAAAATTTTTATTATGCTATTATTTTAAAATTTAAATATACTCCTTTAAAAAAGTAGCTTTGTATCAATACTATAACTAGAAAAATTTGTATCATGAGCCATAAAGTAGAAAGAAACCATAAAATAGAAACAACCAGTGGTATTAAATTCTAGCTAACTACAGCTGCTTGTGCTTTCTTGGTTAAAAATGGAGATAATAAAGAATTAGAAAGATATTGAAGATATATTAATAGTAAATTGAGACTTTCTTCCTAAGATTGTCAGAGAGATGAAAGGAAAAGAAATAACTCAATCACTGTTGGTCCAAGGTCCCTCCATGTGAAGGTCCCAGCCAAACTCCTCTTGAGTACCACCCATTAAGTGATCATGCACAAAAGGGCACACTGTGGGGAAGACAGGTCTATGTTATGGGATGGAGGATCAAAGGAGTTTTAATCTCGGAAAGCTTTGAAGTCCAGAAATCTATAAGGACTATGTGGAGATCAGATTGGAGGAGAGACAACTAGAAGACGAGCTAGGAGCCTGAGGTAGAAACCCAGGAAAGAGACAATGATGACTTAAACCAAGATGGTGGCCATGGAGATGGAGAGAGATGGACAGGTGAGAGAGAGAGTGGGGACGTAAAGTTTCACAAAATTTGGTGACTGATTCAAGAGGGAGCACGAGAGCTGACAAGTCAAGGATGATCCTCAGATTTCCAGTTTATATAAACGAATGGATGGTGGAGCTGTTCTCAGAGAGAGGAAACACAAGATGAGAAGAAGGCTGGGTAGGGGAAAGGATGGCTGTTCAGTTTTAATACTCTGTGATGTGAGACAGTCTGGCAAGGTAGATGAACATGGAGGCCCTGGAATCGGGCTGCATGGTTTCAAATCCCTGCTCTGACACTTATGAGGTATTATTGTGATAACTTTGGTCAAGTTACTAATCAATTTTGTGCCTCAGTTTCCCCATCTCAAAAAATTGAGGATAGTTCTTTCCTCATAGGGTATAGGTACTCTAGGCCAGGTACCTATCTAATCACTTTATATATGAGCCAATACCCTATGAGTACGAGCCAATACCCTATGAGTATTAGCTATCAGTATCTTTCCTAGAAGCCCAATTTACCCTGATGATATTTGCTGGTCCACAAACATACCCAGAGTGACCAACATGAGCCAGGCTCTGGGCTGGTCTCTGCTGACCTTCCCAACAGGCCCCAGCCACCCTTCTGTGCTCTCTGACCAGGGCACCCACCTACTAAACTGCCATCCTATCTACTGCTCTTTACAGCAGACTTGAAAGAGGTGTTCCTATTTCTATCTACCACCCACTTACATCATTAAGAGTACAAAGAAAAGGAATTATTGAAGCTTTATAAATTTAGAAAATTACCTTCAAATCTAGCCAAAGTGTTTAGTTATGAACTAAAAAGCTCTGTTTTTCATTGGTTTGATTCTCAAAGCAGGGTTGAACCGGAGACAGAATTAGAGGTTGAGAATAATAGTTGATCTGACAGGACTGGGGCCTCAGCAGCTCCCCCATGACCCCAGGAAGAGCCCAAGGAAACTGATGCAACCTCCCAAGAATGATGGCTAACTTTCTTAAAAGGAGATTTCTTCATTTGTTCTAAATGAATGAATTTTTGTACCAAAATTTCAAAGCAAAAGAAAGCAAAAAAACCTCTTTATTCTTGTTTTTCCCCTTGCTGCAATTGATACCCTCCACACCATTTGCGATTTCGCCCAGGGAGGTAATTCAATTATGTTATCCTCCAAAAAGCAAAATCACAAGCAAGCCTTGGGGATATTCTGTCCCGGATTAAGTCAGGACTCTGCTGCTCCTAGAAAGTGTGTTCTTGCCTTTGCAACTCACAAATGGGACAGCTGCAGGGGCAGTGAATCCAGGAGCAAAGCTCAGCACCTAGAGAGGAGCACACGCCAACCCTTCGGTCCCAGGCTCCACCGGGACAATCTCTATCCTCTGAGTTGCTTCATTCATTCTCAGCTTGGCTGGCTATGCCAAGTAATATTTTACTTAGATTTCAGTTCTCCCAAGAGTCTGCGCTCAGAGTTAGGGTGAAAAGTTTGATGGCAACATCTTCAGTGTAGAGTAAGTTTGCAAATAAAAAGAGTGGTGGTTATAAATTATTTCCTGGCTCCACTAATATCACCACTGGATTACAGGGGCATCTTGTGGACTATGTCGGCCAGTCCCTTAAAGCTTCAAAGGAAAAAGAAACTCAGCATCTCAAAGGGAGGTATGCAGTAGCCAGTGTTCATCCTAGAACTCAACCTCACTCGAGCAATAAAATAATTCAATTTAAACTAAAATTATTTTTCTAAGTAAACTGAATCCTGGTGACCTAGACTACCCTTCTCTTTCTGTCGGCTTCCGATAGTCTCATTTTCCCCTCTTCTCTTTGTTCCTTGTCTTATTTCTCTCTCTCTCACCATCTTTCCTGCTTCCATCTTTTATGAATTATAGCCAACATTTGCTAAGTACTTGCATACCAAGTGCTCTGCTAAATGTTTTATGCATCATTTTATACAATCATCCAAAGATAAGAGGTATTGTCTTAGTCCATCCAGGCTGCTATAACAAAATTCCTTTTATAAGACTGGGGGCTTATAAACAACAGAAATTCATTTCTCACAGTTCTGGAGGCTGGGAAGTCTAAGATCAAGGCACTGGCAGATTCAGTGTCTGGTATGAACCCACCTCCTAGGTGACCATCTCTTTACTATAAACTCACAGGGTGGAAGCGGTGAGGAAGCTATTTGAGGTCTCCTTTATAAGGGCACTAATCCCATTTGTGAAGGGATCATGCTCATGACCTAATCACCTCCCAAAGGGCCCACCTCCAAATACCATCACACTGGGGATCAGGTTTCCATAATGAATTTGGGGGGTGGGCACAAATACTTAGTCCATATCAGGTATTATTATTATTATTACTATTATTATCTCTGTTATGCAGATGAGGACACTAGAGTTTGAGAGAAGGGCAACTTGCCCAGAGTCTCACAACAACTTGCCCAAGTCTCTTTCAAGCTGAGACTTGAAGCCCAGTATTGCTGACTCTGTAAACTATCACTCGCCAACCACCGAGCTTCTCTTTCTCCTTCACCTCCTCTTTCTGCCCTTCCACAAGCCCAAGTGCGTTCAGGCAGCACTGATGTATTTCCAAGACTCTTCCCAGGTTTACGATTCACAGCACAGAAGGGAGCCCACATGGGTTGTCAAAGGCAGCCCACAGAGTTGGTGCCTCTTGCCAGTTCCAATTGGTTAGACCCCCATTCAGATGCCATTTGGTGCTTTCCTTTGAATGTAATTTCCTGGAGATAAATCAACTGAGGCAGTGGTCTATACCCTTTTGCCAGCCAGGACTCCTATTGTTTATTTGATAGGGAGAAAATCTCGCCCAAGACCTCTCACTCTAAGACAACACATGAAAAATATTCACTTTTCAATGTGAAAGCTAATGAAAGTTGATTTTTGGAGCTGAGAACTTTATGGTGCTTCCAGCAAATAGGCTACAAGCCACAGCCTGGCAAAACCCACCAGGACTCTGAACTTTTCTTTTTACATGATCCTTGTTTCTCAACCCAAAGATAACACCACAAAGTGATGAAGCAAACCTTTCAACACTGGATTGCCTACAAAATCCCAACCCACTGTCCCAAAATTTTGAAGGGCACCCACTTTTCCAGCTATACTTATAATTACAGTGTTGGGCAACTAACGAAACTCAACATGGTTCCAAAATCACAACATTATAATGAGATGGGTCACTTTTTACAACTATTTTATATTGATTATACTAACCTTCTTCTTTTAAACTTTTCCACATGTTTAAATCCACTTTTATTAAAAAAAAAATAAGTAACTTTGTTTCCCAGGACCCCAAAGGAAATAAACACTCTATATGAATAACATTTGTAATGTTACTGAGCAGTGCCAGCCATTGAGGGGAAAAAGTTGGCTCAGACCTGCAAATTTCTCTTTCTTCCAAAAATAAAAAAGACAACAACATCAGTATAATTACTGGTTTGTTTGTTTGTTTTTTCTCTGTTAGGTTGTGGTTTTCTTAGTTACAACAATGGGCAGTATAACCAGAGAAACACTGATACCAGATTGAAGGAGCCCTGAAATGAACAGAGGTAAACTCAATTAACTTGATACTTCATTTAAATCGTTTTTCTATTCTTTCCTTGATTCAGTACCAAAATAAATAAATAAATAAAAAATAAGTCATTTACATAACACCTATTATGATACTCAGAATTCTATAGTTGGCCTTATCCAAAATTTCTGTCCCTTGATTATTTAAACATTAATCTGGAGGTATTTTGCAGATGGAATTTAAGTTAGTTGTCCTTAAAATATGAGATTTGGGCCTAACCCAGTTAGAAGCAGGGAGTTATTTCCAGCTGTTGGCAGAAGGGGAAGTCAGAGAGATTTGACTAAGTATGCCCTGAATGGCTTTGAAGATGGAGGAGCCAGATGTAAAGGTCAGAGGGCAGCTTGTGAAGCTGAGAGAAGCCCCCAGCCAACAGCCAGCTAGACTGCGGGGACCATAGTCCTACAACCATAGGGAAGTGAAGTGTGCCAACAACTTGAATAAGCTGGGAAGTGGATTCTCTCCAGAGCCTCTAGATGAGAACTCAGCCCAGCCAACACCTCGATTTCAGCCTTGTAAGTCCCAGAAAACCAGCGAAGCCTACCCAGACTTCTAACCTACAGAACTGTAAGATAATAAATTGCTATTGTTTTAAGCTGCTAGATTTGTGGCAATTTCTTATGCAGCAATAGAAAAACAATATACGTGCTATGTGCATCACTCTGGGCTAGAGGGTTCCCAGGTGAAATGTAACCACTTTGATGCGGTTAGTGACTGGACAGTTTTCCTCCCAGAATATAAAAGAAGAGCATCTCTTTCTTCTCCAAGTCCAAAGAGCCACGTGGCATAAATTTCTTTAGTGAAGTGTTGTAAGAAAAGCCAGAAGCAAATGGACAACAGGAAGGGGTTCACTCAGATGCCAAATGTCAGACTGAAAGCCCTCTACAACTCAGCTGATTGGAGAAGGAAAGAGCATCCTGGAAGAGCGACTGTTCATTGAATGACCAGAATGAGTCAGGCTCTGGGCTAAGAATTGATCTTACAGAGATATTTTGAGGATTAAATGAAAATAAATAAAGCTGTATCAGTAATTAGAGTCAAAACTCCTTAGTCTAAGACGACTTAAACAATAGGGAAATGTATTATGTGACATAACAGGAAGTCCCAAGTTAGGGCAGGCCAAGGCTGGTTCAGTCAACAATGACTTTGAAGACCCAGATTCTTTCCATCTCTCCGCTCTACCAATCTGTGATGATTTTGTTCTCTAGTTGGAAGGAAGATGGCTACAGTTGATTTGGTCTTTACATTCAGACACGATGCTTTCCAGAGGAGGAAGGTGAAGATCAAGGCAACATTTACCCCAAAGCCTCCTAGCAGATTTCCCCTTAAGTTTCATTGAGTGTTTGGTCTCATGCCCAAGCCTGAACCAATCTTGTGCAAAGGAAATAGAGGAAAGATAAGCTTTCCCCAAAGGGCAGAAACCCCTGGAAAGGCATACAGGGCTTCCTAGAGAAGAATTAGCTTCCTGAACCAAATCAGGATTATGTATTATATGCTGGGTAGGCAACCAAGAGTATTTCATGCTGAAGCTCTCAGCACAGGGCTGGTACAAAGTACACACTCAAATTTTGGCTGTAACATGCATTACTTATGCCTTATCTTACTTAATCTTCAATGATTCTAAAGGAGAGTTATTATTATTATTATTATTAAAAATGTCAAAGATAAATGAACCATGGTTCAAAGAGATGGAGCTACCTATTCAAGGAAACACTCCTAATGTGTAGCAGAACCAGGACTCAGATCTGGATCCAATTCAGACTAACTGATTCAGAAAAAGCATTTGCTCTGCTAGAAGACTATAACTCCAAGAGGCTAGTGTAAATTTTCTAGCCTCCTTCAGCCAGGCTGGGTGTCTATGACACAAATTTGAATGAGAATTAGGACTGCTAAGTGGGGACAGAACACTGGTGAGAACCCATGCCACACACCCAGCCTCATCAGGACAAGAGAGCACTGGAACAGACGGAATGGGGAAAATACAATCTCTGTGGGCACAGATCACGCCCAAGGGGAACCCCGGGCTTCCTCAGACTGCTTCCCTGATCCTACTTTGCCCTTGTAAAATAGGAGATGCAAAGGTCCATAGTGCCAGATATTTTTCTTCCATCACCAATGTTCCACTGTTTCTTCAATGCATTATTAGAGCTTAACTATGGATTGAAGCAAAAGGACTTTTTCCTTAAAATGTCTGTGTCTTACCTTAGAGAAAGAGAGTGCTAGATTTTCTCTTAATTAACAGGTTCAACCAAGCTAGAAGATCTCCTTTGTTGCTTGAATTAAAAAGGATGCGGGGGATCCAGCCCCATGGCCGAGTGGTTAAGTTTCCACACTCTGCTTCCGTGGCCCAGGGGTTCAGCAATTCAGATCCTGGACACAGACATGGCACGGCCCATCAAGCCATGCTGAGGTGGTGTCCCACATAGCACAGCCAGAAGATCCTACAACTAGAATATACAACTATGTACTGGGGGGCTTTGGGGAGAAGAAATAAATAAATAAACTTGTTAAAAAATAGGAAAAAGGATGCAGGGGTTGCTGCCTGGTGGTGTAGTGGTTAAGTTCACACATTCTGCTTCAGTGTCCTGGGGTTCATGGCTTTGGATCCTGGGTGCAGACCTACACACCTAATTCTCAAGCCATGCTGTGGTGGCATCCTATATACAAAATAGAGGAAGATTGGCACAGATGTTAGTGCAGAGACAATCTCCCTCAAGCAAAAAGAGGAAGATTAGCAACAGATGTTAGCTTAGGGCCAATCTTCCTCACCAAAAAAAAAAAAAAAAAAAGGTGCCAGGGCCAGCCCCCTGGCCTAGTGATTAAGTTCGACGCACTTTGGGTTTAGTTCCCTGGCATGGACCTATACCACTTGTCGGCAGTCATATTGACGTGGCAACCCACATACAAAATAGAGGAAGACTGGCACAGATGTTGGCTCAGGGCCAATCTTCCTCAGGGGGAAAAAAAAAACGGATGCATTCTTGGTTTTGATCTGTTAAGTACATATTTTAAATAAATAATTTCAGAGACAGGATCATACACATACCTCCTTGGGATGGCAGGCTACAACAGACAGGAATGCTGCAGTTGCAAGTGACAGAAACAAACAAGTCCAACTCGTTGAAGTAAAGAAGAAAGCACTGGTTCATGTAACTAAAGGGTCCAGAAGTATGTCTGCCCCCGAGGCAGAGCTCAACACAACACAGCCTCAAACAATGTCAGCTGGATTCTGTCTCAGCCTTTGTCTCTAGCTCTACTTTCTTCTCTGTAGGCTTTGTTCTCAGACAGGCTTTCTCCACAGAAGGCAGGATGGCTCTCACACCCCAGGCTTAAACCTCTGTAGTACAAGAGAGCGTGTCTTCCCTGGTAGCACCACCAAAGGCCCAGGGTTGGGCTCTGTTTGGCTCTAACAGGGTCACATATCCACCCTTGAACCAATCTCTGTGGCCAGCAAAAGATCATGCTTTGACTGGCCAGACATAGGTCAAAGCATGTAAATCCTGTGGGCTGAGTTGAGGGGCAGCGGATCCCAAGGAAAATCAGGGGGATATTACTAAAAGAGAAAGGAATGGATATTGGGTGGACAACCCACAAATGTCCACCATACGGCCTGATGCTTACACCCTCATTAAGAGAGCTTCCTTCTTGCAGTGATAACGGTGATAACGCACTCAATCATATCATTGCCAATCTGCATGGCAACCCAAAATTCCATCACCAAGCATGAAGCCACATGTATCAAGCAAGCCAAAGACGAGGCCCAAAGAGGGTCCACACCAAATTCCCTATGCGCCAACCATTAGCAATAGTTTGAGGGATTTTTTTTTTTACCTTACTCTTAACAGATTGAACTCTACAAAGCTGCACTTTCCATAGGTTAAAAACTATGGAATATCAGCAATTTCATATAGTTCATCCTAAAATGATGAATGGATTCTAACCAACTTCACCAAGCTCCTCTACATGAATAAAAGCTAATATTTATTTAGAACTTCTATCAGGTCTTAACTCTAGCCTTAAAACTTTGATACCAAGTAGTTTAATGGATTAGTCAGAGCTCGTGGTCTAATGGTTAAGATTTGGTGGCCTCACTGCCATGGCCTGGGTTCGTTTCCCAATCAGGGAACCATACTACCTGTCTGTTGGTTGTCATACTGTGGTGGCTGTGTGTTGCTGTGACGCTGAAAGCTATGCCACTGGTATTTCAAATACCAGCAGGGTCACCCATGGTGGGCAGGTTTCAGTAGAGCTTCCAGACTAAGACAGACTGGGAAGAAGGACCTGGCATCCACTTCTGAAAAAGCTGGCCACGAAATCCCTACGAAGAGCAGTGGAGCACTGTCTGATACAGTTCCAGAAGATGAGAGAATGGTGCAGAAAGACTGGGCAAGGTTCTGCTCTGCTGTACACAGCGTCACTAAGAGTTGGAATTGACTCAATGGCACTAACAACAAACTTTAATGGATTATCTTAAAACAAAAAACCTATGTAAAGCTATACCAATAGAAAGCAGATCAGCGGTTGCCAGGGCTGAGGGACTGGGGTGAGGAGACTGACTAGAAAGGGGTACAAGAGAACTGGAGGGTGTGAAGAAAATGTTCCATAGAGTAATTATGGCGGTGGCTGCACAACTGAATGCATTTGTCAAAACTCCTCAAATTGTGCACTTAAAATTGATGGATTTTATTGTACATAAATTACACCTCACCAAAATCGACCCTCAAAAAAATTCAATTAAAAAAATCACCTTATGAAGTAGTGCTTTACTGACAAAGAAAATAAAACTACCATACACAACTATTTGGCCAAGAATCAGTGGGGGCGTGTAGAGAGATTTACAGCAAAGTCAGAGCTGAAGAGCCCTTAGAACCTGCTGGTTCAACCCCCTTCACTTACAGATGGAGATGGACACGTACCTGTGCCAGCCTGCCCGGCAGGCCCTCCCTCTCCTTCTGGTAATGGTAGCCTGAAGTCTACTATCTCAGTCCTTGTGGCTTGGGGAGCACGGACTGCACCTCTGGCTCCATGAGAGGATCATGCATAAACCATGCAGCAAAGTCCATCTCCCCAAAAGGCAGGGACACGTACTTTACACAGTTGGAGCTAATGACAGTAATGCCTAGGACTTTTGTGCAAGTATTAGAATAAGATATGTCCTTTTCTCTGGAATATAAGCAGTTGGGGGACCAGTGGAGACAACCATGTGAACATAAGTTACCTGAGATGAAGACAACACAGAGGAATAATGAACTGGGAGAAAGCAAGAGTGCCCAGGTCCTGATGACATTGGTTGAATCCCCAGGTCTTCCATGCCTGCCATCTGAACTACCCATGAAAATATCAGGAACGAGAGCCAAACAGGCTCATTTTGCCTAAGCCTTTTTGCTTTGTGTTTTCTGTCATTTGCAACGAAAAAGGTTGCATAAATGTAGAAACCAAAATCTGTCAGAAGGATAGTGCTGTAGTTGAATTATGTCCCTCAAAAGACATGTTGAAGTTCTAACCCCAAGTACCTGTGAATGTGGCCTTATTTTGAAATATGGTCTTTGCAGATATAATAAGTTAAGTTGAGATGAGGTCATCCTGGATTAGGGTGGACCCTAAGTCCAGTATGACTCGTTTCCTCATAAGAAGAGAAGACAGAGACATGGACCAAGATTGAAGGAAGATGGCCATGTGGAGACAGAGGCAGAAAGTGGAATGATGCAGCTGCAAGCCAAGCAATGCCAAGGACCACCAGCAACCAACAGAAGCTAGAAAAACCAGGGAAGAATTCTTCCCTAGAGCCTCCAGATGGAGCAGAGCCCTGCCAACATCTTGATTTCAGCCTTCTAGCCCCCAGAACCAAGAGATAATAAGATCTTGTTATTTTAAGCCACCAGTTCATGGTACTTTGTTCTGGCAGCCCTAGGAAACTGATACAGATTTTGGTACCAGGAAGTAGGATGCTGCTATAACAAATACCCAAAAATGTGGAAACGGCTTTGGAATTGGGTAACGGGTTGAGGCTGGAAGAATTTTGAGGTGCATGATAGAAAAAGCTTAGATTGCCTTGAGGAGATTGTTGGTAGAAAAACAGACATTAAAAGCAATTCCAGTGAGGGCTCAGAAAGAAGACAAGAGAACTGTAGAAAAAACTCCTATCATCTTAGAGAATACGTATATCTTCATGAACAGAATGTTGCTAGAAATAGGAATGTCAAAGGTACTTCCGGTGAGAACTTAGAGGGAAGTCAGGACCATGTTATGGGCACTGGAGGAAAGGCGATCATTGTTATAAAAGGGCAGAAAACTTGGCTGAGTGTGTTCTATTGTTGAGTGTAAAGTAGAATCTGTATGATGAACTTGAACATTTAGCTGAGGAGACTTCAAAGCAAAGTGTAGAAGGTGTGGTCTGGTTTCCCCTGCTGCTTATAGCAAAATGCAAGAGAAAAGAGATAAATTGAGGATGGAATTCTTAAACAAAAAGGAACCAGCAGTTGGTGATTTGGATAGGTGACTTAGCCTATCCAGATAACAAAAAATGAGAAAGCGAGCTCTGGGGAGAACACCAAGAGTGTGGTGAGCAAACTTTAGGAGACATTAGGCACGTGACTCATGGGTCCAGTGGACCATCTAAGCAGAAGCCAGGAATAGAACTGGGATTATCCAGGAAGAATCTGTGGAGAACCCTCTTATCTGTTGGCATGGATCTCCTTGACATTCAGGGAAGACTGACAAGGTTTTCAAGACTGTTGTATCAGCAGAAACACTGTCAGCCTTGATTGAAAGAGACATAGACGGGATGAAATATAGGAAGAATGAGCCACAGATTCAGAGGCCAATGAAGTGGGACTCACAAGCCCTTTATTCCTTTCAATTCCTCCTATTTGAAATGGGAATGCCTATGCTATGCCTGTCCCATCATTATATTTTTGGAAGCAGATAACTTGTTTCACATGTCCACAGACAGAAAGGAATTTTGCCCCAGGATGGATTATACCTGGAATCTTATCCGTACCTGATTCAGATGCTTTAGAAGATGAGATTTGGGACCTTTTGAGTTGATTTAGATAAGATTTTTTGACTTAGAGTTCATGCTGGAATGGGTTAAGATTTGAGGGATGTTGGGATGGAGTCGGATATATTTTGTGCATAGGAAGGACATGAATTTTTGAGGGGGAGAGGGCAGATGGTTGTGGGTTGAATTTTGTCTCCTCAAAAGATATGTGTGGGGCCAGCCCAGTGGCGCAGCCGTTAAGTGGGCACGTTCCGCTTTGGCGGCCCGGGGTTTGCTGGTTCGGATCCCGGATGTGGACATGGCACCGCTTGGCACACCATGCTGTGGTAGGCGTCCCACATATAAAGTAGAGGAAGATGGGCACGGATGTTAGCTCAGGGCCAGTCTTCCTCAGCAAAAAAGAGGTGGATTGGCAGTAGTTAGCTCAGGGCTAATCTTCCTCAAAAAAAAAGATATGTATAAGTCTTAACCCAGGTACCTGTGAATGTGACTTCCATCCTCCGGAATCATAAGACAAATTCCTGTTGTTTAAGCCAGTTTGCAGTACTTAGCTATGATAGTCCTGGGAAACTAATACAGGTAAACACTCATCCAGCTCCCAAGAGTCAAGCAGTGACAGAACTGTGAACTGTGAACCTGATTTATAGATTACTTAGCTTAAAAAGAAAAAAAACATAGAAATTCAATAAGTAAATATTTTGATAACTATTTCTTCCACAAATAACTGGTTGTTCCAATTATTGCATTCATAGATAAAATTCCCAAGAGGGGGGACAAATAGTAGAGCTTGTGGGTGTATATTTATGTAGACAGGGAGTGACAGAAAATTGGCACTGAAGTTGTTACTTTCATTAATATAAAAAAAGTACATTTGAAACAAAACTTAAAATGCCAAATTAGCAAATCTTTTTCATTAAAAACATGAACACACTATGTTCTTTCAACGGAGTGAATTTAGCTTGCCCTACATCTTCAGCTATCCAGAGAGATAAATTTCTATATTTAGCCAATTCTTCAATAGTAGCCAACAAGAGCAACTCTTTTCCTTTTATACTGTTTATATCAAAAGAAGCCAGTGCTCTCTCTCCCATGTTTTGCACAATCCACTCTATGAGAAGTATTAACTGAGTGTGATTAATAACAGAACACGCACTGATTCTTGGATCTGGCTCCTCTGCTCCACGTTATTCCAACATAGCATGCAGAACTGAAGGACCCAAAACCACAGGCCAACTATGACGTTAAAAAGTAGTGTGCTTTCTCCTATTTTTCACTGAGGGTTGATTGAGTGATATTGACCACTCTAAAATAAATAAATGCAAGACAAAGTCTCACATGGTACCAAAGTACTCATTATTAAATTCATCTTGAGTCAAACTGAAATGTGAACAGACACAAAATAACTGCAGAGGAACCAACCTCTGCAAAGATGACGTATGGCTCCCTGACAAATAGAAGGACGTAGATAGCCTTGCAGTTGGAAAACTAAGGCACTGTCAGGATTAAATAATGCAGAAATGAAGCACCTGTCACCAGGACCTGAGTTCTGGACAATAGAAACAGTTGAGTCCATCTGGTTCACTAACACACCAGAGGTCTGGAGTGGTTTGGTACATGGTTCAGCGGTGACCAGAGGTGAAGACAGATCGTGCTGGTGGGAACGTGTGGACTGCTCACTCGTTTTTCCACTTGTTAGTTCACTGGCACTTTTCCCTAAGTCACTCTTGTAGGTGTGGGCCTTTTAGCAGCCTCATCCTGCCCCTTGTTTCTGGAGATCAGCTGGGGACCTGGTGGGGGTGTAACTTATCTGAGAGTGAAGACAACACACAGGTAAAAGAAATGGAGAGACAGCAAAAGTGCACAGGTGCTGAGGACTTGTTGGCATCCCTGGATGGAACAGGGTCTATGGGTCTCGGGGAGATGGCTCCTCCTGCTCCAGCGGTGAGGCTGCTGATCTCGGCCTCAGCAGCCAGTGGTCAGTGGTCAGCTCAGAGCTGGAGATGTGAGATGTGACTCACAATGTGCCAGATCAATCAGAGGCAAGGAGTCTTAGTTCTGAGATGCTGTACTGAGCTTCCCGGGAAGCAGAGTCCTCTTTTCCACTTGGCTTTGGGCCTGGGAAGTGGGGCTGGCACTGTGTACCTCAGCCCGCCTGAAAATGGATGAGCCTGGGAATGTGGGATTGAACCATGAAGACAGAGAAGCAAGATTCAGGTGTTCTTGTGACATCAGCTGAGCCCCTGTATTCATCCTGGATTGAATTCACATCTCCCCTTGAACATTTTCATAAATTCCCTTGTTGCTAGGCTATTTTGGGCTGAGTTTTTTGTCATAATCAAAACAGACAGTCAATAAACAAGACCTTTGCTATTGTTAAATTCAGCATGAACTGGTTCTTTCTGGAATTCTCTCCTGGAGGTGTTATTGAAGGACTTGAAGCCCTTACCCAAAACTCCAAGGCCAAGATTAGAATCACCCAGCCTGGAATGAACAGAAATGTCATCTAAAATAGCTCAAAGGCTGGTTCAAAATAATATGTGTCATTATAAGAAAGACTAATCCTCATTGCTTTCTTCCGCCATTGCCAAAGCATCATTTTCAAAATAGGGAAGTTGGGCTCTCTGGCCCACATTTGCCCTGATGTATAACTGTGACTTAATAAGAACCAAGTCGCGTCTTGCCTAACTGTCAGCAGGAGCAACAGATGAGCCCTCCTGTCATCATTCAAGGCCAAGAAGAATCTAAACAAACAAAAGCTCTACACAGCTCCCAGGCCACAGAGGCCCCACCACACCACATGAGATTTAGTCTTCACTTCTGTGGTCTGGCTTAGAAGCCCTGTGTATACTACATTTGACTGACATGAAAACAAAACACTGGAAATAGTTCATTTTCTGGAAACTTCCTCTCACAGCCATTTGAGGTTCTTAGACTTGAACCAGTCAGTACTCCTCCTGAAACAGCCTTTGAAACAACTGACGTGCCCCTCAGACGACTTGCTTTCCCAGGATTTCTCTTTTATTTTCTTTTCATACTTTCCCAATTTTAATCATCTTGGCAAAGAATTCATCGTTAATACTCTCACCCAGCAAAAGACAATTTCTCATATTTTTTCCAAGATAGATAATTTTTAAGAAAAACAAAAACCTGCAGCTGCCATTCATGCGGCGGTTTTAATCTATTTTGAATTGGAACAGATTAGCACTCAGAAAAGTTGTGTAACACTGATCAAAGGAAAATGAGCTCGGAACGTCTGGTTCACAACATTTGAAAACAAGGACAGTCTTGTTGGCTGAAAAAAGTGCCTATTGTGTAATTAACCGAGATGTCAGTGCTCGGCTTAAAAAACTTTCCTCCTGGGGCGCCCTCCTCCCAGATCCCACCTTGAAGAATCCGGAATATGGAGAAGCCCCATCCATGGCTCAGACAGTTCAGAGACACTCCATTCTAGTACACTCCATTCCAGGGGAGTCAAAGGTGCAGAGAACCATCGTAGGAGGCTGGGGAGGGCATGTTAGGGTAGACATGAAAGATGCCACACACGGCAGGCACCCCAGCACAGCAGCAAGGATGGAAAAGCCATCCTCAGCCTGCATTCTGAGATGGCTTAGACATCACTGTCATGATGCTTCCTGCAAGATCGTCATTTAGGAATCTCATCATTAGGACTAGACCACAAATATTATTTGATCAAAAAGAAGCAGCACTCCTTAAGGAAAGGAAAGAAAAGGATGCCCAAAAAGTGAAAATGACCAAAGGTGAACATCCATTAATTGTGGGTGGCAATCTTGTGTTTGTTATATTACTCATTCTCCTTTTCTGAAAGTTTTTAAAGAAATGGCAACAGTACAGTGTGGAAGAGGCCTGACTGGTGGGCCCAGACACCTGGCCTCTTGCTATTTCTCTCCCCCTCCCCACCTGCGGGGCCTCACCTACATGAGGTCCATCTTGAGGCCTCAGTTTCCCTTCTGTGCAGAGAGAGGTCTTTCCTCTCTCTATGCTCTACGGACTTTTTCCCCATGAAAGTTCTTGACCAAATTGGCCGAAGTTTGGGAACTAAGAACCTGAACAGTGAGGGCATTGATTCTGATCATGTGTGGATGTCAAAGGAAGACAGACAGCGGATCAATCGGGAGAAATGGAGGAAGTCAAATTTAAAGCATCCCATAAAACTGCAGATTAGCAAAGACATCTTCCATCAAGACATGAAAATGTCTCCTTTTCTATGAACATAGGTGGATGAAATGCAGCATTAAGGCAATGATGCAATTAACACAGATGGTCCAAACCTGCTCTGGAGCTTCTTCATTACCAGAGCTGCTCCTGTCAATCTACTTCATCCATTCATTCAGTCCACTCAGAGCACACTGATGGTCACCTACACGCTGGGGCAGCTTCTATGACAGGCACTGGAGATGTAACAAAAATAAGGCAGAGCCTGCCTTCAGGGAGCTCTGTGACCAGCAGGCCAGAGGCCTTGTAAACACCTACCCTTGGAAAACAAGGGCCTGGCTGGGGTACCCACACAAATACAGCATTATCAGGCCCCACTTCTGCTCCTCCCATTTTGGTTGTATTCTTTTTTGTTTTTTCTGACTACCAAAGTAAGATATGTTTGTAACTAAAAACTTACATATTACAGAAATGAGACATGAAAATTGTTAAGTACCCCAACACACTTCATCTCCTGCCCTCTGAGAGATAATCCCTGGTAATAATGATGTGGATTCTCCACATTCATACATGAATGTGCATGTGTGTGTGCATGCGTGCGCACATGTATATATACACACATGTACACATATAGATAACCATATCCTTATCTGCATTTATATCTATATATAGATAGATAAAGATACATTCTATGTATGCATATCTATACAGATACAGATATAGACACCTTTGATGTATGCTCTTCTGCAAGTTTCTTTTTCTATGAATTAATATAGCCCAGGTCTGGTTCCCTAAGAATACAGAGGTCAAGAATTCTTGAGACCTCAGGCTAAGATCAGTCTGCAGGCATGTTTTGTTTGGCCCAAGTAGTGAGGTCTGCACAAGGTTTCAAATTTCAATTCATTGCCAACGTTTTTTTTTTAATGGGATGGTTCACGGCAAAATATGGATTTCCAGCTATGATAACAGTGGACCTACTTTTGCACAGGGCAGCCACAGCTGGAGCTGAGCACTGGTGGCCCACCTCAGAGGGGGGGTGTGTTGTTTGTCCCAGTCCCTTCCCCTGCCATCGTATCCCTGACTTTAGGCTCAGAATCACTACTGTTTATCACCTGACACCTGGCCAACTCGATTCTTATCTGCTGCCTGCCTGGCTTAGGTGGGTTCTGGAGTTCGCATCCTCTGGCATGTTTAGTTCCGACCCATTCATGGTAGGCTGAGGCTCACTCTGTTCAGGGGGGAGGGAAAGGATGATTTCATGGAGGATGCAGAATTTGAGCTGCACTTGGAGAAGCAGACTCTTCCCAAAGAAAGAGAATACCTGTCGCTAAAGCAATAGTAAAAGGAATTCAGTTATTTCTAATAAGGAAATTCTAAAAGCAGTACTGAGCAATGAGCCAAGTTCTGAGGACGGACTCGTGAGCCCCTAGGGCTGTGTTATTCAGAAGCACGTAGCTCTGAGGGCTGCAAACTTCAGGCCAACTATTAACTTAAAACCAACAAAAGTAAGAGCTACATGCTGCTGGCACCTCTGAGTGCCCCACGGAGAGGAGGGAGCCAGCTCTGCAGGGCCCGAACTCATGGTACTTGGTCTCCTTGATTTGTTTACCACCTCAGGAGGTAGTTGTCCATGGACAAAATGAGACAGAAAAGTGCAAGAAAAGGAATAGGCTAGTTTATGAAAAGGCTCACTGCCTCCGCCAGGGTTCTTTGGTGGCAAGCAAAAGATGTTCTTTGTGATGGGTTAGACCAAGAGGGAATGTTTTGAAAGCATAGGAGGGACCTCACAGAATCAACAAGAAGACTGGAGAACAAGACTTGAGAAAGAAGGAATTAGGGCCACCCTTGGATTTCAAAGTAGCAAGAATCATTCACTATCATGATCAGGAAAATGACACAGAATGGTTGGAACATTTTGTTTAAATTGAAGTCCTGGGAGGGCCTGACAGGCCAGGTTTGGGTCTGGGGCTTCCCTCTGGCTAGGGGAAAGTGGGGCCCCTTGGTTAATGTTTTCAATCAAGGACATCCATTGGGGAAGCATCCAAAAGAAGATGGGAACAGATGATAAGGGGAAACAGTGTGTCATACTCATTGTCTTTGTTATACCAAATATGCCAGGTCCTCACTCTTTCCTTGCCTTCCGGGGTAAGTTGGGAATCACCTGGTAGTTTCAAGTCCACCACCAATGTTGAACAGCATGATGAGGCAGTGCAGAAGCAAAGAGAATTGGAGCACATAAAAACCAAATCTTTAGCTCTCCCAACAAAACAAAACAACAGCATGTTTTGCGATAGAAATCTATACAGCAAACATGAATTTGTGGCCACTTTGATCTGTGACCCATCACTCAGATCAAAGGAAGAAATGGTGAAAGTCATTTTCCTTCCCAATCTCTTCTATCTGCCTGTATGAAAGACAAGACAGAGCAAGAGACAAACATGAAGGCTGAACACAATGCGTCCGACCCTGTGAGGAAAGGACGCCAAATCCCCGCCAGCTGGCTGCAGATGGAGAGCAGAGCACGGTGCCAGGCGGTCTTTGGAAGATCTGTCTCTGCTCCTCCCAGTAAACAGAGGGCACACATGTCAGGTGAGGCGAAGAAAGCAACCCACTGCTGGAGGTCCTTCCCCTGCCCGTCTTCCTGATTGTTCCTGATTCTTCCTAGCGAAGAAGCCTTAAAGAATTAACAGCTATAGAAGAGGATACCTTATATGGCGATCCAATATACAGAAACCGGAGCCTGCCAGTCATGAGTTCTGCAAATTTACCACAACCTAAGACACTGCCTAAAGTGAACTGTGCCTCATTATCATGCCCATTCTACCACACACATACAATTAGACGACAAAACTAAACAACCCAGGAAAAGGCAGACAGCTGGTGGTATGGAAGATTTCCTGGTCTGGCCTGAATTCCTCAGAGACTGGGCCTGGCATATAAAGCTGCCCCTTACCCCCGACTGCATGTAGTCTCTTTCACCAATAATATAAGAGAAGTTTATTTAAGGTGTCTTTCTTCATCAACAATTTCTCTTTGCGTCCTTCCTCATTGACTTTCATTCAGCACCGTTGTGTGCCGAGACATATATTACATCTCTAAGTGTTCCATACAGCTCTTCCATATAGGTAGGTATTAACAGACATTTCTACAGAGAAGGCAGGCCCAGGGAGATATAGATCACATTCAAGTTCTCAAGTAGCTAGCAAATGGTGGGATGGTTTCACAATCGACTAAAAGTCCAAGCTCTTTCTCCATTGGGCCTCTGACCTTCGTCTCAGCAGCAGCTCACGAAGTGGCTGGCCTTGAGTAAGATGGGAACCCCATTTTTCAGAGGACCTGGGCCACTGCTGCACACACAGTGGGCCCTTGCCCTGTTCATACATATCGAATGGACATATAGACAGTTGATTGGATTAATGAAGGATGGATTAATGGATGAATAAATGCTGACAGGAGCAATTGAATTAAACTATATCAACCACACAACATAATTATTATCACTCTTCAGGTAAAGATTTGAAGCTGCTGTGTGAATGTCAGTCCACTGACAGCGCATTCAACTGCAAGGAATGGAAAAGATACCCAAAAATGGCTTAAACGAGTAAGAGCTTTGTTTTTCTCATGAATAATCATGTCCAGAAATGGGCAGTTAAGGGCAAGTGCAGCTGTTCAAGAACATTACTGAGGTACCAGCTCCTCCCATCTTCCTGGTCCACCATCCTTAGCCTATGGCTTTCATCTTCAAGGTAGCAGAATGGCTGCTGCATCTCCAGGTATTGCATCTGTGTTCTAGGCAGGAAGAAGGCAGAAGAGGAAAAGCCTTCTCTTCACAAATCTTTATGTTTTTAAGTGATGGGAGAAACCTTCTCTAGTAGTGTCTGCCAATATCCCATTGTCCAGAACTAGGTCACATGGGCATTCATAGATACAAGGGAGACTAAGAGATCAAGGAGAAGAAGGCAAGGGAGAAGGCGGTTGAAACAGGCTCTGTGAGCCATCCTATAGAATCTACCATGATGAGTTTACTTGAACCCATATCAATAATTTAAGCAGATTCAAGCAAAGGGAATAGTTCTTTGTGGTTTACTTTATTCAAGAGACAGTATAAAACCATGCATAATTAGAGACTTGAAAGTAAAAGTTTTGTGTCATTACCATGCCAGTCAAATATATCATCCTTCATAATTTATTCATCTCATGAGCCCTTGTTGGGTCAAGGATAGTTTTTCAGTGAATGATATCTGGCATATAAAAGGCACTTAGAAATGTTTATTGAGTTAAACTAGATCATGTTTGTCTGATAATTAAAAAGAAAAGTATTTCCTGAGTGCTGAGTAAATGGATTCAAAAGAAATAGAAGACACCATTACAACCCTTAAGGAGTTTGCAATCCAGTAACCAGGTTCAGGAACACCAGAGTATGTTACAGAACAGTTACTTGCTAAACTATGGTAATGAGACAGAGGCAGCTTGAAGATAGGAAGGAGGAGCATGGTTATGGTGGGCTTCCTGGGGAGGGTGGGATTTCATCTGGGCCTTAAAGAAAAACACCGCTGCTGCTATCAGTCCTAACACCACTGTCAGCCCCAGGAGGAAGGCTCAGAGCTGGCTGCTTTTCATACCAATCCCTTAAGGAAGGTATGACCCTTCCCACTCCAGAAGCTTAAACCCAGGTCCACCTGGGCTGAGTGGGATCTCTGTAAGTAGAAAGGAGAAAGGTGAAGGGTACCCCAGACAAGAAGCAAAGCTGGAGCACATCCAGGGTGTGGGTAAGAAAAGGCTGTGTCACAAGCTAGCTCTTCTGGGTACTGGAATGGTCCACGGGGGAGTAAAGGCTGGCTGGACAAGGTCAGAGACCCATGTGAATGCAAGAGGAGGTCTGGTCATGTGGGTATCAGAGTATCAGAAGGACCCTAGTCATTAAGTGTGACAGTGACATGATGTAAATGTTACGTTGGAGAAGCACATCAGACAGCTGTGTGTCAGGCAAGAGCGGAGGGGGCAGACAGGAGGGGAGGAAAACAGGAAGAGCTGTCTCTACCCTTCTAGATATGAGAGGAGGAGGACTTGGGTTCCCATGGTGAGGTGAGTGCATATCCCAGAGGTCAAGGGCAGACTTACTCAGAGAGTTTGCCAGCCACCAGCCTTCTCTGCAACTGCCTCCCCTGAGGCATGTTTTATGACGCAAACCTGTCCCCTGGCCACAGCTTACTGAACCAGGGGCTGGCTCAGATGAAAACACAGCCACAGTTTCTCCCTTCTAGAATCTCACATTGAGACTCCAACTCTCTAGTCCTTTAACTGCCAGCACTGGCCTCAGACCGGCATGTATTTTCAGGGCTGGGGCCCATATTCCTGGCAAAGCAGACAAACAGCTCAGCAAAGAGGCTGAAAGGGAAGCAGCAGATACTAGTGGGTGGGAGAGAGAGAGAGAGACTGCCTGGGTTGCTAAGAACTCCCCTCTTCTCCACCTCAGGCCCTTAGGAGGCCTGGCTATTCTGCTGCCCTTGGGTTCCATAAGCTAATTCCGTCTTGATTAAGAAAAGAAAATTTAATCTCCTCTATGCAGGCTAGCTTGAGTAGGTTTCTTTTATTTGCAAACACAATAATTCCAGTGGAGACAAAGACATTTCAAAACAAGATGCAAGATGGGCTGGACAAAGATGATTCCAGGCTGCTAGCTGTGATGTCCAGAATATGAGAGGTGGGCACCTTCAACTGCCATAGCACCATTGTGATGGGGGGCACTGGGGAGAGTGAGGAAGCTGCTTTTATCGCTGTTGATCTTGAGACAATGGCAAGGTTTCTCACTCATGGCAGGTGGAAACATGGATCCAGCCAGCCAGTGTGACCAACCCATTGAGTCAACCATGGAGTACTGGTATCCCCGTGTATCTTGTGCAAAGTTACAGGACAGGCACAAAACGTGCACTTGCTCATTTGTTCCAATATTCAATTCTTAACAGAAGCTACCAGAAAACAAAATGTATATTTTACCAAAGTAAAAATGGCAGATTAATCTTTTTGGTGTTATATAAAGCTTAGATCATGCACATCATTTGTAAAGATGATCACCAATCTATTAGTGCCTCCCTTAATGATTGTTAAATTACCCCTTTAATGGATAATTAATGCATTTAATGTCTCTCACTATTACGATTACTTCTATGCAAATTTAGAATGATAATAGCTAACAAACACAATACTCCCTTTATCATAATTTAGCCATCTAAATGCCCTTGCTACAAAAGACAGGTCACCTTAAATGCTTTCAATAATAATTCAATTCAGTCTTTCCTTTTAAACAAAGAAATATGCATTAGTTATACTTTGATTTCTCAAACAGCTTTTCCTTCTCTGAGGGAGTTGCTCTGAAAATCTGCAGCAAGAGGTCATCCTGATTTCCCAAAGCAGCATTTTTTCAGGGAGGTTTTCAGAACTGAAAATTGTCTGTAAAAGTTTTCATGTCCCTTACTTGGAGGCTGATAAAGGTAAGTCACCCATCCTAAGGCATATCATGAAACAAAATAGTAACTAAAACCCCCTACATGCCAGCTTCCAAATTATTTTACTATTATATTTAGGAAATAACCTACAAGTAAGTTTTAAAAAAAATACTCACTTAGAAACCAACAGATTTTCCACATGCAAAGAGCATTATAATAATAAAGGAGTGACTCTGACCCCTTTATAACACTTCAATGGAGTTAACAAAACTCATCTTGTCCTCAGGGAAATTTTAGTTAGCCATTCAAGCATCACTAATTTATTATGATTCTATTTGTCTCTAATATTTTCCTTAGATCAACCCCTAAAGACCTCATATATACACTGGGTATACACATCTATTATCTATGTACCTTCCCCCGACCCCACCAATGAGCTGTTGAGCATTCATACTGTCTATCGACTCCTGGCCAATGAGTAATGGTGTACCAGACGGGCAGTGTCTGAACCCCTTGGCTGAAAGCCTATTGTGATGTGGGATCTGATTCTCTCCGAGCTTGCATTTCCAGGAAAGCCATCCCCTGCTCAATGGGATCTAAAAAATCCCAACATAGCAGACGGGCCAGAATGAGCCAAGGAAACAATACAGGGGAAAATACCCAAGGGATTTTATTTCAATTAGAAAAATTAAGAAACAAACACATACAAGTACCCAAGGAGGCTCCAACAAGCATGTCCATTGTACATTGCTTGTAGTGGTTAAAATCTGGAAAAATGTCTTGAGAAACATCTCTTAATAAAGGAACAAAAAATAAAGTGGTGCGTTCGTATCTACCACACTCCTTACCTATAACATATTGAATAAAAAAATCAAATTTCAGAATGTCATGTAGAATATGGAACCATTATGTAACATCCTTATAAGCCAACACTCCGTATTTGTAAGGTACGTGTACAGGTATGTAACCGTATTTTGAAAAATGTCAGGAAGAGGTAACAAACTGAAATAGTGGTTGCTCTAGGTATTACAATACGGATGCAGCATTTATCACAGTCTCCCGGTAGAGATGCTTCTCGTAAAGAGTGGAAAACTTACTTCATTTAACTCCCTTTCCCTCCCCACTTTTTAAATATAATTGTCTTAACGTTTCCTCTACGTACATTGAGCACACATTAGGTTTTACAGTTTTTGCTTCAACCATAAACATGATTTAAGAAACTCACATGAAGGATAGTCTACTATATTCACCCTTCTTTTTTACCCACCCTGATGTTCTTCTTTCCCTTTTGAAGTTCCAAGCCACCTTCTGCTACCTTTTTCTTTCAATTTAGAGAACTTCCTTTAGCCTTTGTTTAAAGGGAGATCTGATGGCAATAGATGCTCTTAGTATTCCTTAGTCTGAGGATTTCTTTATTTTCCTTTCATTCCTGAAGGATATTCATGCTGCAATTGATAGTTCTTTTCTTTCAGTATTTAAAAAATAGTAAACCACTTTCTCTGGCCTCCATGGTTTCAGATGAGAAATCCGTAGTAATTCAAATAGCTGTTTCTCTATAAGTGTGAGTCCATTTTTTTCTTTGCCTTTAGTTTTCAGAAGTTTAATTTTGATGTGACTTCATGTGCATTTCTTTGAGTTTATTCTATTTAGGATTTACTCAGCTTCAACTTCTTGGATCTTTAGGTTTATGTATTTCACCAAATTTAGGAAGTTTTCAGCCATTATTTCTTTGACTAGTTTTTCAGTTTGACTTTCCTCTCCTTGGTCTCTCATGATATGAATGTTCATTTTCTATTATTCTCCTAGGCTCCGTTCTTTGTTTTTTTCCTCCAATCTATTTTCTGTTTTTCAGACTGGGTAAATTCCAGGATAATTTCTAAGATCTGTCCTCAAGTTCACTGATTCTATCCTCTGTCACTTCCACTCTATTGAGCTCATCCAGCAAGTTGGGTTTTTTTTTATTTTGGTGATTATCTGTCTCAGTTCTATAACTTCCATTTGTTGCTTTTTTATAACTTCTATTTATTGGTTGAGATTTTCCAATCTTCATTTGTTTCAAGAGAATTTGGAACTGCTTGTTGAAGTATTTTTATGATGGCTTCTTTAAAATCCTCATTAGATAATTCCAACATTTGATTCATTCTTGATTCACAGTGATTGCCTTTGCTCATTCAAGTTGTGATTTTTCTTGGTTCTTGGTATGACGAGTGATTTTCTCAACTGTTTCCTGAACAATTATATTATGAGACTCTGGATCCTATTTAATCTTCTCATCTAGCCATCATCCCTCCTACTGAGGTGTAGCAGGAGGGCTGGGTGAGAATGTATCTTAGCTTCCCACTCAGTCCTGGTAACATTTTCTCAGCAAAAGTAGTAGACTGAGTCACATTACCTTATTGCATTCAGAAGTCATGGCAATTCAGCTCTCCCCTTGGTGCTGCTGATATCTTCTCAGAGAAAGTGAGGCTCCAACTCACATCACCTTGTTGGCTCTGAGTAGGCCTGTAAGCTCAGCTCCTGTTGGACTCCACTGCCACTGGAGGAACGGAGAACAGGAGAGATGGCACACTACTTTGTTGCTGCAGAATGGACGTGGAAGCTCAGTTCTCCGCTAGGCCCCACTCACCTGGGGCTGGAGAGACTAAAGTACTGATAACCCCTCCTTGCACCACCTTGATCAGTCTCACTGATGCCATATGGGACCCCACCGATACTGGCGAGGGACACTAGTGGGCCAAAACCGGAGTGCCAGCTAGCTGTGCTTCACGCCATCTCATTCAGTCGATTGCTGCTGAGTGGGTGTGGAGTGTAGACGTTCAGCTTCCCACTGGGGTGAGAGAAAGGAGAATGCTGACGATGCCCAACCTGCACTGACTCATTCAGTGTTGTAAATGTTGGGCAGGGGTGGAGGCTCCACTACAGGAACCCACTGACAGTGCCCTGGCACAGAATAGGAGCACTGCCTCCTCCCACCAAACAGGGGATGGAAGATCAGGTCCCCAACCAGCCAGGCAACCACCACCCAGCGGACAGAGCTGACACTGGCTGCTTCACTCAGGCAGGGATTGGGAGATTAGCTCCTTGTGCAGTCCTGCTGACACCACCAGGTGGGGGAATTGAAGCACTGCTGCTTGATTCTGCCCGTTGAGAGCATGGTGTGGAAGATTAGCTCTCTGTTTGGCCTGCTAAAACCATAGGAGGGTGGGGGATTATTTTTTCCATTGGTATTTGGCTGGTGTAGGATGAATACTGACAAAAAAAAGTTTTCTGCTGTTAGGCTATCCTTGTCTTGGTCCTCTGTTTAGGGAGAACAGGATTTTCTTGCAGTCTGTGCTTATTGGAGGTTCAGGTGGGAGGCTTCTGGAGTGCTCCATTCATGATGTATGAGAAGTAATAAGGAAACCCAGGGGACCCATGGCTATGTGTTCCTCATGTCTGAAGGTCCTCAGGCTGTCCATCTTCTTCTTTCTACCTTTCGAAGTCTTCCTATGCTCATTTTTTATGGGATTTCTGGAATTTTTTAGTTGTAAGAAGGAGGACCTGGATGTGATGGGGCTATTCCATCTTTGCTGGAACTGGATGGATCAGTAATGTTCTAATGTTTCTGAAGGAAGATGGATTCAGGTATTACTTTGTGCAATTCAAATTTTAATTTTTACAAAAGCCTAAAGAATATTTGGTCAAATGAAAACTTACTCCTGGCAGAAATACCTGAAGATGACAACTCCACCATTTCCAGAATGTATTCATTCATTCGACATTTATTTATTGAGCATCTCTTAAGTTGTAGGCACTGGCTAGTTCCTGGAGTCACAACAACAAAGAAGATAACAGATGCTGTCTCCATTCTCATAGAGTTTACAGTTAGAAAGAGAGATAGACACTGAACAAGTACATAAATACCCAGCTACTCACAACCATAATACTAAACAGTCATTGTCCCATTGAGCTATAGCCCTTCCTCCTCTTTCCAACCTCTAACGTCAAATTAAGTCCAACACAGGGTCACTTTATTATCCACTTAGCAAGTGGATTTGTGTTCATTTTTCACTTTGAATCAAAACATTAGCTCCATAGTATTCTAATTAAAATGTGTTAACCTACCCAAATTAAAACCTTTTGATTTTTTTTTTAAAGAGAATTCTACCACTTAATTATTTTGGCCCAAGCAAAAGGCATGGTGAAAAAGGCTACGACATCAAGCAAGACCCAGTAATCCTCGGTCTTGTTTGCGATTGGAACTCAGAAGATACGATGCAGACGGCATGTTAGGGGAACTTCCCAAAGTGTCAACCTTTACTCCATTCTCATTTTATATTTTAATTAAAATAAATTGAATCCAGGCAGTCTTTCTTAAAGTTAATGCCTGAAGTGATTTAGAAAAAATATATATAATAAATAGCAGCAGCAATATGGTTATGCCAAAAGCCTCACATTCCTCATATATTTGTAATGTTTCGATAAAACCTAACAGGATCCTAACTGAGCCTGGGTGGGAAAAGACACGTGAAATGGGTCTACTGCCATTAAACACTTAGAGAAAGTGATTTAAATGCTTTGGTTTTCAGGGGAAAACTCACAGGTAGTTAGGAAAAGAGCATGTTTTTACTTCCTCCTTCTTTAAAATGAATTACAATATTTTGGAGAAGGACATTGCATTCGACAATTCACTTTGTTACAGAAATGCATCTGCATTTTTTGTTCTAGCTATATTTTAATATCAGAATCTGAAAACACACAGTGACTTGAGAGATCTAAAACAAATACAACCTTCATTAATCCTCAACAGGAAACAGCTTCCTTATTTACTTTCTGATAATAAAAGTAATAAAATTTCATCATACAAATTAGAAGGCACAGAAGGATCAAAAATTTTTAAAGTTATAATCCTCCTATTCTAGTGACACATAGTCTTGTAGATACATATCTGTGCACACACAGATTTATAAAAATGGGACTCCGACACACAGAGCATTTCTACTGCAGTTTCTATTTTATCTTGTTTTGCCTGAGAATGTAGCATGGCCATCCTCCCACATTAGTGAACACAGACCCTCATCAGAGTTTTCACGGCTCTAATTTATCTGAGTTCCTTACAAATGGATATTAGGTTTGAACAGCCAAATGTATCAATATATTTTATAAGTACATATTTTGATAAAGCCACAAGGTTAGGTTTATTTTAAGGACATAAATTTAAATATACATACATACATACATATATATATATATACACACACACATATATATATATAATTTATTGTATGAAAGAATTAGTTCTCAAGCAAACATCTGTAATAATCAAATAATCAAATAACAAAGTAGAGAAACCCTCCACTGACAATGTCTTCATAGATTTCAGGCATTGACTCTATAGTCTGAAGTGCTGGTCTTGCTAAAGTCTTTACAGATCCGGAGGAAATTCAAGGGTCCAGCTGGTTTGGGAACTTACTGCAGGGTAGACCCTGGACAGATCTGAGGAACCCAGAACACCCAAGACCCATCAAGAAACCAAACCAAATCTAGGACTAGGCCAACTTAGTATGGCCTAGTGATTAGGTGAGCACGTTGAGTTGGAAGAGGAGCTTTAATCAAACACATAAAAAATGGTTACTTGGTAGTTTAAATTCCAAATGTTGGCTCTGGGGACAAAGAGTTATAAATTACAAAAGTCAAACAATTCACTAGGGATCTTAACAATATATGTACAAATAATTCTAAATGAGCCCAATAACTCAATCAAAACTGTACTATTCACTCAACCCCCATCCTTTCAACACTTTCATTGAATGGGAGGGAAAATAGTAATTTTTATGAAAGTGAAAAATAGCAACACTGCATCTTGGTAAATGTGCAGAAAATAATTTGTATCAAAAGGGACACCTAGCAAATAACAAATTCACAGACACCAGCTCATTGTAAATCTTGCATGGGGCTTGGACATATTTTCACACAATTTAGGAAGTTGTTGTGTAGCAAGGACATAATTAGTATGAAATATGATTAATTTGTACTGTGGGGAAACTCAGGAACCATTTTGTGTATTGATACTGCACTGTGGCTTCTTTGTCTCCCATCTCCATCCACAGTGCAGTCAAGTAGACATTTATAGGCACTCGTTACCTCAAATTCTAAACAGAACATCAGATCAAAATCAGGGAACTTGGGCCTTTTTCTTCCAATGACTGGGAAATCTAACCCCTTTATGACTATATTATTCTTATTTAATAGATGTTGAATTTTCTGCAATATAACGAAATCCATAGATGACTTTAAAAATGAACTCAAGCAAATGATTCATTCTACCATCCAAGAAAATCCATGGGAAAAAAACAACAACTTCAGGCCAGCTCTGGTGTCCTAGTGGTTATGTTCAACGTGCTCTGCTTTGGTGGCCTGGGTTCAGTTCCTGGGCGCAGACCTACACCATTCTGTTATCGGCCACACTGTGCTGGCAGCCCACATACTAAAAAATAGAGGAAGATTGGCATAGATGTTAGCTCAGGGAAAATCTTCCTCAGCAAAAAAAAAAAAAAAAAAAAACCACTCCACGTTTTAGGGGGCTTCATATTGCTGAGGACCAAGGTAGGCATGAGAGTTGAGCAGCAGAGTCTGGCAAAGTGCCACTCACTGCAGAGTCATCCATAAAGCACCACCATGGTATACCCCCCGTTGTCGCAGGTATACTCTCCTAGTCCCTTTCAACTCTTACTGAAATCTCAGCTACAGCTGAGAGCATAAGACCACTCTGAGAGAAGGTAGCACAACAACGGGCCTCTCCTGTGAAGCCAGGATCTAGACCAAATTCCAAATCTGATACATGGCCCTAACACCTCCCCTTCAACCAGGTGGTTTGCTGTTTAAAAACTAGGAGACTTCTCTCCTCTTTAACCAAAGGAAAAAAAAAAAAAAAGAAAGGAAAAACTGTCTCCTATTATAATACTTACAAGAGAACTTTCCATGGGTCTCAAGCTTCTCTGAAAATTAGTTTTATGATTTTTTTGGGGGTTGATTAAAGCTAACCTTACTCCCTTTTAACATTCCTTTTTTAAATTTGAGGATCCCATCCCATATTAGCCATGCTTTGGGGGAAAAAATGTAGCTCATTAGGAGTGCAAATCTATAGCAGCTGCCAGTCTTTCGGCTTTTGTTGTTGCTCAGCACAGAACTTACTCTACCAGAGGGACCAGCTTCTTAACCTCCACATCCAACCGTCCCATCTTCCTCCGGGAGCATCCCTCCAGCTTAAGTCTTCAAGGCAGAATGGCCGACGGAGGATTCACCCTCCAAGGCATCTGATCCCTCTTATTGTCAGGGGCAAATCCCAGTGGTAAAGACATATTTTTCCTTTCTCAAAGTAAATCAAGCATAGATCTGTAAACGGAAAATCAACTTCACTGGATGTAGGAAATCTACAGTAACTAGATAAGTTATGTTAATACACACTAACCAAATTCATCAAGGAAATGAAGTCTGAGGAGTTTCACAGAGATTCGAAAAAAGCAACATACACAAAAAGTGACATGGTTTAAATAAGACAGCCTTTCTTCTCCTCCTCAACTTGGTTTTTGCTAAATTTAGAAAGATAGAAAGAGATTACTGAGAGGAAGAAAAGGCCCATTTGGATGAACACAAAGAAGATATTAAAAAGCAAAAGGTAAAAAAAGAAATACTTGAAAGTTTCACATTTTCAACTCTGGCTTGACATTTTTAAGGACTTTTTTTTAACATCCATAGACGGGCTCGCAGTTGCAGTGGTGTGAATCATCAGCGACATCTAGTGGACGGCAATGTTACGGAGTCCGGTTGCAGCTTAAATTCAAATCAGATCTCGGACCTCAGCGCCTCACCCTAGAGTAAGATTTTTTTGTTTGCAAAAAAAAAGGTGACCTTCATTTACTTTAATTCAATAAGCCTGTCTGAGTTTAGTCTGAAGATATGAATATAGAAGAAACTGTTAAGTTGCTTAGTCAACCTGGCAAGGATCATACTTAGGAAGAACCTGAGAAAATCTGCTGTACGCACTGAGCCCTGGGTTTTATAAGGCCGCACTGTGGCTCAGATTGATTTAATTCAAGTGGAAGAAGAAAGGGCTGCACGGTAAACAAACACTGAGGTAGTAATTACGTGACTATGGCCAATGCTATTTCACCCCTGTCAAGCACATTATGCTTCAGACATTTTTCAAAATGACTTGACATTTTTCCTGCGTGACATGTTTTGGGTTTGATACAATGAAAACAGCTGGTTGCCTCCTGCTGCCTGGAAAATCCAGCAGTGGAGAAGAAATGTTCATGGCTCTTCACTTTCCTGCAGGATCTCTTAAAAAACCTGCAAGAGATGCTCACTGCCGTCACATGCGGGTCAGAAGACAGGAGGGTATGGTGGGGAGGGGCAAAGCCTTTGCAGGGAGCCAGATCTGAGGTGCCGACTTCCCATTCTCTACCCTACCCCTCCAGGTCCTAAACTGTCTGACCTTGGGGATGTTATTAACCTGTTAATCCTCCACTGTGAAGTGGGAAAGCATCACCCACCTTCCAGGATTGTTGTGACATATTCAGTAATCAGCATAGTAGTGCCTGAGATCAATAACCTGGAGTTATCATTACGAGACTGCAAGCTCCGTGCTGGCCAGGAGTATGTCTCATGTGCTTATGACTACAAATAGCGTTGCTAGGATGACAAATAAAAACACAGGGTGCCCAGTTAAATTTAAATCTCAAATTTAACTGGGTGTCCCATAGTTTATCTGGCAATTCTCCCATTTGCCTAAGGTAGTCCTGGTTTACAAGTGTCCAAGAGTGATTATCAATGGCTCCTCTTTCACTTTTAATAGGATTTCGATTTGAAGATAACTGCTTTTGGATCCCGAATCCCAAGCCCACGCCAAGCACAGTGCCGCGCCTGTGAGAGGCGCCCCCGTGCACATCTTGAACGACCAAATGAATGGCTCTTTTCTAGATGGGAGACCCAAGGGAAGCACGTGTGTCCAAGATGTTTCTAATGTGAAAACTCTCTGCTACACACTTTGGAAAGTCTGTTTTATGAAAAATTTTATTAGTCAACAGATAATGTATTGATCATCCACAAGTACAGGACTTACTGGTGCTGTAGAGTGACCAGGCGGAAAGCATTTCCAGTTCATCCTGGGCTGAGTACAGCACACACTGAAGTAACTAATCTTAGTTCTGACTTCTGGTAACACATTCCAAAGCAAAGAAAGAGAACAGGAGAACATAAAGAAAGGAAGAGAGCGAGGGAGGCAAGTGGCAAGGAGGGAGGCGGCATAGAGGGAGAAAGGGAAAGGAAAAGCTCAAGAGTAGAGGAAGACATGAAAGCAGAGACAGCACAAGCAGACACATTAAGAGGGAGCTACACAGCATAATAGCTTTGAATCAAGAAAGGATTTTCTGATTTAACGGAATGAAAAGAAATCAAAGGACAAGATTTTGCAAACAGACATCATGGCCAACTGTGGTTACAAATCATTTTGTAAAATGGAAAAAAAAAATCAAAGAATGCATTTTTACATAAGGAGAACTATTAAGAATTCAGATTTGACAGTTGACAAATTCAGTTGTTCCTCGGGGAAAGACACAGCATCTCCCTTCTATCTGCAGCACATACATTTCACTCCTCGACTGATTTCACTTCTTCACATTAATTGGGGCTGGTATTTATGATGGGTTAATGACAGAGCCCGTCAGGGATGTGGAAACACTATCATTAATATCACCAGGGAAGAAGAGCTCAGTAGGGATGTGCATCATCATTAATGTCACCTAAGAAATTATTTTCAATATTCAAAATATTTAAGAGAAGAATTGGCAGTACATTTAATGTGAGAAACAAAGGCATTGCGTAATTGATTCCAAAATATCCCAACCCATGAAAAGGAGTGGAAAGGCAAATATTATGACAGACATGTAAAGTGCAGTTTATAACAAAGATGGAAGGCTGAAAAAGATCAAAATAATTTGGAGCTATAAAACTTATTGCAATTTTATGGCGTTCTTGAGAAATAAATATATTTTAAATAAGAGTCTAGTGCCTGAAGTAAACTTTGCAAACATCCTGTATCCTTAGAATACAAATAAAAACGTGTCTACCAGCTCTTTCCAACTAGCAAACCTATGATATAGATGTGCCCCTGGCCTCTTCTCTTGCCCACTATAAGCCAGAGATTGACATCTGTCTGAAAAGTTATTCGAAATACACACTTGGGCAGAGCCATTAATGTGAACTGTCCCTGACCAGGAGAAACAACTCAACTCTCATTTAAACCAGCCAACCTCTCATGCACACCGGGGTGGCTGATGTCTCCAAGGCTAGGAATGTGCTGATTTGAACCGCTCTGATGAAACCCGAGCTACCAACAAGCCTATGTGCCCCCTTCCATTCTAGCTCCCTGGAAGGGCAGTGAGATCACTCACGGAACCAGGTCTCCCAAAGGCTTTGCTCTCCGCTAGCTAACGAAGCAGAGCTGTGAGATGCTCAAGGGCTGGGACTGGCCCCTCCCCACATCCACAGTGCCTGGTGCCTCAGAGTTGCTTGCCTCTCAATGCTCGTTCACTGAAACCACAGGGGGGCTCCCCCATGAATGATAATGGAGGATGTGTAAGCACACCGATTTATCTACATTTCAGAGGAAAACACAAACCCGCTTTGTCTTGGCCGTTTCTGTTATCCCCAGAGCTGTTCAGATGTTGTAGAGCTGGGGTGAAAGAGGGGATGACAGGGACACTCGTGGACAATTTCAGAAAAGGAGAGGAGCAGCAGAGTGGGAAGGTGCTTAAACAACCCTGAGCCTTGTGCCTTAGATCCCTTTCTCATATAATGCTCAACCTGTGGCTCAGAGGAGTTAAGGAACTTGCCCAAGCACTTGCCCAGTGCTTTGAAATTACTACCCTGGGCTTTGAAATTAGATTTTTCTGACTCCTAAATCCATGTCCCTTCATTAGCTGAGGCTGCTTCAAGGAGGAAAAGAAACAGCTGTTGGTACTTCTCATCTCCTCCTCCTGCATCCTGAGGGCCAACTCTTTGAACAAGGCAGAAGGAATGCAGAGATCTGGGGATGTGAGGGATGTGGGGATGCAGGGATACAGAGATTCAGGGATGCAGGGATGTGAGGAGGCAGGGATGCAGGAATGCAGAGATTTGTGAGGTTCAGAGGATGCAGTGATGCTGGGAGAGGATGGAATAAGCATAGGTAATGTGGAGAAATCTAAGTGCCATGAACCACAGCAGGCCAGAAGCTGCTGGGTATGTGACAGAGGCTGCCTCCTGGCTACTTCTCCATCACCCACAGTGTAGAGCCCACCCAAGGTCCTGGTTCCATCTGCCACTCAGGATCTGACTGAAATGCAAAACAGAGTTGTCCACCAGGAGGATGAAAGCCTTGTCATCTTCAGCCGCCATGTAGTAAAGCCTCCTTTCAGAAAGGTACAGGTCCATCAGGAACTGTGGTCCTCTAACATGCATTCAGGCACAAAGGGAGGAAGTGCTTGTTGCCCTCAGGGCAATAACACAAACAGATTCCATGGCCTCCTTTGAGAAACATGAAAGTTCACACTGTCATAAAGAGCTCCTTTTGTTGCTTCAACATCAGAGCTGTCTGCTTTTCATGGATCCACAAGCCAGAAGCTTCCCCAACTGGGGTGCAGGGTTCTCATTAGCTCTTCTCACTCCCTGGCCAACAGTTAGCCCCATAAATCGCTCTAACCATGACTGGCTACATAATTTGTAGGGCCCAGGGTAAAAGGAAAATGCAGAGCCCCTTGTTCAAAAGTTAAGAATTTCAAGATGGCAACAGCAGACATTAAACCAACCTTGGGCCCTTCTGAGTGTGAGGCCTTGTGTGCCCACACAGGTTGCAGGCCCATGAAGCCGGCCCTGGCTCTAATGCTCCAGGCAGGTCAGAGGAAAGCCTCAGGCTGGGAGTGCTGGAAGCCCCTCTCTGACATGGGCTAAGGGACTCTCTGCTCAGGAAGGCCAAGTGGAGGCTTATGTAACCCCAGGGCCTGGATATAGGGTCCACTCTCCAGAATCTGAAGCCAGGAGCACCTCTGTCTATAAGGCAGATGTCCATAACCTATCACCAGTTACATGCCTGCAGCCACAGTCAACAGAACACTCCACACGCAAGATCTCCAAGTTCAATACCAATCAACACATATTTAGTCAGTGCCAGCTCCATGGCACACACTGCACTCGGGGTGGAGGAAGCAGAGGAGAGTAAGACGCACATGGTCTCACTTGATCTTCACCAGAACCCCTCAGGGAGGGGGGATCCTGAGGCCTACTGAGAGAATGAAAAAGAGCCGTGGCAAGCACACTGCTGATGGTGGCTCTGAGCTCTGGCTTCCCTCTGAGGCTACTGTGAAGCAAGTAGCAGAGGCTAACAGATATTTACCCACTAATTAACTTCTTCTTTTTCTCTTGAAAAAACACTTAAAAATTCAATTTTGATTATCCCAAATAATTTCCTTGTAAAAATCTAATAAGTATCCCAGATAAGACTCACGTTCCCTTTGACACCACTGCTAATACCAGGCCCTGCTCCGGATGCTGCTAACAAACCTTTTCCTCTGTAATAACAGACACACATAGATACTTAACATATGTAGGATCATTTTCCTTTTTAACCTAAATTATATCATATTGTACAAATAATTCTAAACCCTGTCTTTGCTTTTTAAGGTTCTGGGCATTGTCCTTGCCTGGGCATTACTGTTGTCTTTGCCATTACCTGTAGGTCTGCTTCCTTCCTTTTAGCTACTACCTAGAACCCATTCCATGATGCACCACGGTGTCATTAGCCATTCTCATATAGGTAGACATTCAGGCAGCTAGTGGATTTTGCTACATCAAACAATGTTGCATTGGTACACAAGTGCATTGTTGCAATGGTCCACAAGTGCTAGAGTTTCTGAAAGCAGATGTGAAATGTGGAGTGGATGATTCGCAGGGTCTGCGCATTTTTAGTTTTAGAAGCTTCTGCAAAACTGACCTGCAGTGTGGCTGTACCACTAGAGGCCCATCTCCTCAGGCCCTACCAACATTTTATATCATCATCATCATCATCATCACTATTATTTTGCCAACTGATTGGTAAAAATGGTATTTCACTGCTTTCATTTGCTTTTCCCTGTTTACTAGTGAGATTGAGCGTCTTTCTTTTGTCCATGTAATTCTACTCCTCTCAAGTGACTATTCATATCTTTTGTCCGTTTTTCTACTGCACTTTGCAGTAGATTGATAAGGAGGAGTTTTTATTGTGCTATTTTTGTGACTGATATGGAGGAATTCTGTCTCTATCCTAGACACTAGTCCTTTGTCTGTATTGCAAATATTTCTTAAACATTTCAGACTTGGAAACATTCTCTTCAGAAGTCTCTAGCCCAGAGACTGGTACAAACCCAGAAAAGGTTATTAACATTACTGCAGTTGGGGTGGGCAGTACATGAACTCTAATTTGCTGTTTCCTTTTGGAAAATCTTCAGGGTCCCAGCACACTCGATGCTAGAAACCACCACTGGGGACAATGCACAGGAACCAGCACAACCCCAGGGCATTTCTGACAGTAATCGTTACCAGGTTCAATTAACTGCTTTACAAAAGCAGGGCTCTTTCTCTCTCTAGCCAGTGAACCTTGACATGCAGATACTACAATTAGAAGCAAAGAATAAATTAAAAGCACATCCCCTCTGCCATAAGGAATAATGAGCACAAGGGCAGGCCTAATCATATTTTTTAAAGCTATAAGTGAATTATAAAAACAAAGACAATGGACAAAACCAGGAGGTGATTCATCAGGCTCTCAGTGAGATGGACCACCCACCTGCTGTTGGAAACACACGTAAGGACATATCTCTCACCCCAATGCCCCTCGAACTTCTTTTCTTCCACGATCATCTGAAATTTACTCCCCTATATATCTCACCATCCTGAAATGGGAAGTTGCCTAGGGCAATACGCTGCTCAGTGGCTTGAATTTCCTCTTCTCATGTGCATTCATTAAATCCTTATCTCCAAGGCGCCCTGGTACCCAACCCTCAACACGATAACCGTGCAGCAGGAAATGGTTACCTCTCCCAAAAAAGCAAATATGCCAACAACAGCTCTGCCCCCATGGAGTCTAGGGAAACTTTTCAAATCCGGAGCTGGTTTCTGCCACGTTGGAAGAATATACATCAATAACTTGAATCCCATCCACCGACACTCTCAAGGGACCCCGAAGGCCTTCCTTACTCAAGAGCGATGTCACCTGCTTTGCCTTTTCCCATCTTTAGCCTATTAAATTTAAAGATAATAGAAAAAAAGGCAGAGGAAGGAAAAAAGAGAGCATGACCTGTCTGACTCACTGTATCAGGCACCTCCAATTGTTGCTGGCTCCCTGCCTGCTGTTGCAAGTCTCAGAGGAAATATTCCAGAATCTTTTCCTTTTCAGGTAGATCCAAGAAAATAATGAACAAGTGAATAAATGAATGAGTGAATGAATGAATAAATACTCAGGGCCCCTGGTACAGAAAAGCTGCAGATTACAGATGTTCCCACACACCACCACCAGCTCACTGCACGTCTCGCCAGAGGTGTCTTTTGCTTCATCTGAGAGCAGAGCCTCCCACCTCCTGGGAAGAGCATCACATGAATTGCAAAGGGTGACTTCAGAAAATATAGAGACAATAGCATCAGACACTGCAGGAGACAATGCTGTAGCCCAATGGACCAAGAAGATACAAGCAACACCTACCTGACTCAACTGAATTTGACCTGTACCTTTGAGAGTCTGCTTTCCAAATTCATTACAACTTCCAGTCACCCATCAACACCAGATCGAAGAAAGACCTGGTAAATAAACATTCATAAACAAGGCTGCTTTCTGGAGTGGGTAATATTTAAGCATTGTTCATGGAATAAAAACCAACTAATTTCTGACTCTGGGTCAGAGACTGGATGTGGACCTGGCTGGGGTGTGACTAAAATTCAAGGTCAAAACCCGCAGTGGGGTTGGGGCATAAGAGACCCATAAAGTCCAACTTAGATAATTCCAAACCAAAGAGAATTTTCCTGATTCTAACCAAATAGTTAATGTCTTTGACAGTGGAATGAATAAAGCCCCAGATTCCGACATCTGTCTCTACTAAGACATTCCTAAGACATTCCTAAAAGCACGGTGATGTCCCTGGATATTTTATTTATTTATTTATTTATTTATTTTTTGAGGAAGATTAGCCCTGAGCTAACTACTGCCAGTCCTCCTCTTTTTTGCTGAGGAAGCCTGGCCCTGAGCTAACATCCGTGCCCATCTTCCTCTACTTTATATGTGGGACACCTACCACAGCATGGCGTGCCAAGCGGTGCCACGTCCGCACTCAGGATCCGAACCCACGAACCCCAGGCCATCGAGAAGCCGAATGTTTGAACTTAACCTCTGCACCACCGGTCCGGCCCCATCCCCTGGAAATTTAAATGGGAGGGCATGCTCCCAGACCCGCCTGCCCTACAGTTCAATATCATTTTTAATTCAGAAGGTCTCAGAAAAACTTGGCACACAGAGCCGAAAAGAAGTGTAGAATATAACAAATGGCTGGTATTTAATAATGAAGACAGAATGCTTAAGGCAATTACAAGCGAGATTTCCTTTGAAGCCATTAATGAAATTGGAAGAGGAATATAAAATATGTCCTAGCAGCAGTCTCTTGTTTGTGTTTCTCTTCTGACACATAAAGGAACCTGTTTAAAACAACAACAAAACTTAAGTGAACGATTAGCCAGTCCAGCGCTCCAAAATCGGCTGATGACTATGAAGTGAAGTGGTTCCAGGTCTTTCGCTCCCTCTGACTACTTAGATAGAGGCCTCTCACTATCTACCACACACACCCAGGAGGGCACAGGGGTGGCCAAAGATGGTTTGAGTTCAGTCCCCCCGTGGACACGAAACACCCAATCCTGTGACCTACCAGGGTCCCAAAGAGCCTTGAACACACTCAGGTCCTCAGCCTGGGCAGCCCTTCTGCTGCAAAGTTACTACCAGTAACTTTTTCTATTAACAAAGTTACTAACACTACCTGTGTTTCTGCGAGCAGCATCACATTTTTTTTTCTCTTTGGTAAATGATGCTTTTAACCTCCATTCTAAGGGGTATCTAACTCTTGAGATGATCCTTCACTTTTTTTCCTTCAGTCATTCAGTCCTTCAAATCCTTATTGCGTGCCAGCTGTGTGCCTAAGCCCCGATCACAACGCTGAAAAACATATGCGGTCCCTGCCTCAGAGAGTTCACAATTCTCAAAGGAGGCAGAGACTAAATATGCAATTACCAATGTAATCAACTTCTTTGTATTTCAAGAGGACTGGTCAAAATAATGATGACAATAATGTCAATGGTTACCCTGAACTGGAATCGTCTTCTGCACCAGGCACTGTGCTAAATACTTCACGTCGATCCGTGAGCCTGACACGCTTAGAGGGAGTGTCTCATCATCCTAATTAGATGGCAGAAGAAACTGAGACTCCAACAGGCTAAGAAATTTGCCCACAGTCTCACCACTAGTGAGAAAAAAAAGCCAGCACTCAAATGCGTCTTTCTGTCTTCAGTAGACATTCTCTCAAGAGCTAACGTCTACCTCATCCTGCATGTTAATCAGCAGACATAATGAATCCTCTTTTATTTCTTTGTAATCAAAGAGGCATTTTGACCAGACAAAAGCTGTTTGTGGCCCATCATCTCTTGACCTGTGTTTCAGAAAATATCGCGATGAAGCTGTGACCCCTCTTCCCCCTCTCCAGTCTTGCTCCTTTTAATCAGAACAACCTCTATGTTGCAGCCAAACTCATGTAGAATGAGAAGACAAAAGGCTTTAAAACCTAGAAAAAAAATGTTTTTTCATGGTGGCTGTATGTTCTCAGCCACCTGAAACCTTTTAGGAAGAAGGATAAATTATGAATACATTCATATGCACGACATAATCACTTCCAAATAAGCCAAAGCAAAGGTTTAATTTGGTTCTGAATTTCTTTAACTATCCAGCAAACCAAGGTTTGGGGTAAAACAAGTCATTTCAGTTCCAGTGTTAAGTTCTTAAAATCACGCACACAGAAACAATGTCCCTCTATATTATTCATAAGAATCTCTTTATATCTAAAAGGATCGATTATTCACAGGGGTCTGCGGATGATCCAATCAAGCAAGGCGTCCTTGAAATTTCCCTTTTTCAGTTTTAAAGCAGGGGGTTTATATCTATTTGGAGGGAGAAAAGACTAGAGAGAGGATTTTATTCTCCGAGTTGTTTCCCTGAGGACAACGCTATGTCTGTAGAAGTTGCCGGATTTCCTAAAAGAAAGAGCACACACTCTTCGGAAACATTGTTGTTGTCTTTTCCACGTAAAAAATCACAGCTTCACAGACTTAGGGAGTTCTAGATCCGGAAGGAAAATCAAGCCTTTCCCACCCCCTCATTTACCTGAGGAAACATGAAGTCTGAAAGGAAACATGACTTGCTCAAGGTCACACAGCTGATGAGCAAAACTTCAAGACCCCTGACTACTAATGCAATACTCCAAAGAAGAAAACTATTCTTTTTTCCTCCATTAATTACTACCAGCATGAGAAAGGCTGTTTTGTTTTGGGTTTTGTCAAAGTTGTTAATTTATTTTGCTGTTGTTTTATTTTCCTATGGACAAGTGAAATGCAAGAGCTAGGATTTTCCATGAGGGGCTGACTCTGATGGCTTTTCAAGGTATTTGAAGCAGATGATAATGTTAGAAGTTCACTTTCTGGTAGACACAAAGATTTAGATAGGACCTCAAATCACCCTCATTTTTGCTGTCAAATACTCATTCTTGGAAGTTGATTATGTCTCCCTCTGAATTCCTACTTGTGTTGTTAAGAGGCTACTCCTGGGGCCCAGTGGCATAGTGGTTAAGTTCAGGGCACTCAGCTTCAGTGGCCCATGGTTCACTGGTTCAGATCCAGGGCGTGGACCTACATCAGTTATCAAGCCATGCTGTGGTGGCATCCCACATACGAAATAGAGGAAGATGGGCACAGATGTTAGTTCAGGGACAATCTTCGTCTAGTAAAAAGAGGAAAATTGGCAGTAACAGGTGTTAGGGCCAATCTTCCTCACCAAAAAAAAAAAACAAAAAAAAACAAAAACCACGAGGCTACCCCTGCCACAGACATACTATTATCTTAGCTCTGATTATAGGAGCTGGGAAGATAAGTAGGAACCTCCCCAAGAGAGGAAACCTGAGCTGTAAGAGCATGTTTTCCTTCTAATTTTTCTCCCTTCCAATTTTAAAGATGCTTTCTCTATAAGCACATATCTGTTTAATAAACTAACTTGATAAATATTCTTTTAATATAATATTCATTAAATATAATTATCTTGTTCATAATTAATTAGTATATTCATATATTTTAACTACATATTAAACAGCAGAAAAACATCATTTGGATGAGGGAAATTAGCAAATTCATGAATTTATTACAAGTAACAACAAAAGCCAACTGTTTCACTAAAAGGCTGCCATTTGTATATGAAAATGTCTTTGATTATTACAGCAGCAATTGAGTCACTTCTGGTCAAGCCATAAGTATTTATTTTAAGAAAGAATCCGTTTTTTGTAATTGAAACAAGCAGATGACAACTTCATGAATTTCTAACAATGTACAACTCTAGCAATCACCAGTCAGTTGTGGATTTTAGTAATTACATCACTCTTACAAATTTCAATTAATTCTAACAAGTATTTGTGGACATTTGACTAGATGTGAGGTGCCTGCTCTCACGGAGCTTATGTTTTGCCGAAGGAGACAGAAAATAACAAACAGAGCCTATTGGGGAGCTCAAAGAACAGAAGAACAGTGAGTCAGGAGCATAGCAGGCAGGAAGGAAAGAGGCAGAGGCGGCTGCTAATCCATGCACCGTCTTGGACAGGTTGTATAGTACTATGTGAAGTACAGGGTAGCTGAGATTGTATTCTAATTGTGTGCAAATTAAGTGTAAGGAAATAAGTAACTTGACCCTATTAGTGTTTCCAAAGGGCACACTGGTTACTGTGTAGAGGACAAATACAACTGCCAAATGAGGGAGTGTCTCCCTTATGCACATGTTTCTAATAATACCATCAAAGTGATTTAATCATTTTTACTAAATCATTATATCTCATTAAGATTTTTTTTTATTACATACATTGCTGGGTCAGAATTTACCATTCTAGAAAATTTATTTTTGACGTATTTGATAGACCTTTTAAATAACTCATAACTTTCATCTTAAATTTATTTCCTTATAAGATTTTGTCCAGCGCAAATTAAGGTCATTGTTACAACTTGTGGTTTTGTGAGACAACGTAACTTATTGGTTTGGGAGTCAAACAGACTTTAGTGCGACCCACTCGTAACCTTGGGCCCATCACATGGCCTCTCAATCTTCAGAGATAATAACAGTATCTATCCCACAGGATCATGGGGAGAAGAATAAATGAAATAACACCTGTGAAGCACTTAAGCCAGCACCTGCGTTTGATACATTTTTCACGATGGTGCCTATTGCTCTTATCATTGTTACTCTATTCTATCAGTATTAATTAACCAACAAAGAGAAACATCCTAAAATTGTAAATCATGAAAGTATTTTTAATTTGAAGAATTAGGATTACCACACCAGAGGCATGAGATTGAAGCTATGTATATATTATGAAAGCCTATATCACAAACTAACCTGAAAGTAGAAAAGGTGAGAAATAATTCATCTGTGTACAGATCAAGTGCTTTATTAACAGGCTGACACGAGATTAGAAAATTTCTGTCAAGTTGTCTACTTTCTGAATTGCCAGAAGATTCAAGTTTTACTTTAAAAATTCAACAGCAGTTGGCAAATCTCTAACCACACGATCCCTGGTGAAAAATCAGCAACCTAAGGACGTTCTCAATGCGGCCAAAAGTTTGCTGGAGAAAGATTCCAAGGTAATTTCTGGGGTCTGAAACGACCTCTCCAGTCAGCCATCTTAATGGAAGACACTAAGGTTTCTGAAATGTGGTGTAGGCTCTTAATATCGTGATTAACAGAACCACTAAGTGCTTATCTAACAAGATTGTAGATATGCCAAAAGGGCCCTGGTATCCCAAAACGTGCCCTTTCCAAACTGGCTGATGTCTGAAACACCACAATCACACCGTGTATGTGGATACAATTAAACTGAACTTTAAAGGTATTTGTTAATTGGAATGTTTAATCAAGTTTGAATTGCTGGTGTTTTATTGTGTTTAAAATATATTATTTAAAACGTGTTTTAAACAAATGTTTATTTAAAATAAATATTCCCAGTTTGGAGAAAGCCCAACTAAGAAAACACAAGAGTTAAAAGAATCACAAAGGAACCAGTGACTTTTTGGTATGAAAGAAAATGCTTTCTAAAGCAATAATTCAATCTTCTATAACCACTACTATCTACAAATTGAGATACACATGGTCATGATAGAAAAAGGAATCTTGCAGCAAGAAAGACTAGGACAATTTAGAAAACACATGGAAGTTTTACTAGATTGTTCATTATTGATGAAATTAGAGATAAAAGACCCAGAGTTTCTAAACACATAAATAGCAAAGAAAAAAGAGGTCACTAATGTGGAAATGTTTGACAGGCAAATAAAGGATAACTTTGGAAGGAGTAAATAATGCCATTTTTTCCCTCTAAACTATATAGTAAGATGAGTATTCAAATGAAATCAAATCAATTAAAATTGCTATGAAGTTGGATTTCTTGTCTTTAAATTTGTTAATATTAATATCTCTATCTGAATTTAAAACAGGGGATGGTACTAGTATAATTAAGCCTTAGAAATGATAAACTTTTAAGAAACAATGTTGATACTTTAAGATTCTATAGCAAAAATGCATTTTCCTCTTTCTTTCAGCTGGAAGATAACCTTATGTGGTTCTTTGGAATAAAGAAGTCAATACTGTACTCACAGTGTATGCAATATTAGAAAGCATATCAAATCTCTGGAGGCTGCCCTCCTATACATGATTTATCATTCTCTTCCCTTCATCTCTTTAATAACTGTTTCCTAATATCAATTTAACCAAACTCAATAAATTTAGTATTTTTAGGATACCTACTACATGGATGGAACTATACTAAGTTACAATGAGGAAATTATAAAAATCAAAGATATAATCACAATGTCCAGCATAAAACAAAAAAGTACTAAACATGTGAAGATGCAAAAAAAAATAGAGTGACTTCAAAAGAAAAAAGCAATCAATGGAAACAGGAGTGAGCCAGATGCCAGAATTAGCAAAGAAAGAATTTACAACAGCTATCATATATATGTTCAAGGACTTAAAAGAAAACATGAATATAATTGGTGCACAGATGGGAATGGAAACTATAAAAAAAGATTTAATGAACATTCTAGAACTAAAAGTACAATATATGAAATAAAACATTCATTAGATGCATTTAACAGCAGATTGGAGACTACAGAAGAAAGAGTTAGTGAACTTGGAAACCAATTAATTAATAAAACATATATAGGAAACAAACAAAAAAAGAGCCACAGTGACTTGAGTGACAATATTAAGCAATTTAACATAGATGTGACAAATTCCAGAACGAACTGTAAAGAGAAGAGGGCAAGTAAAATTTTCAAATATAGTGATAATACTCAATAATCTCAGCAAACTCCAAGCAGAATAAATACAAAGAAAATCACATCTAGGAACATCCTTAGCTTATCATGCTATATAGCATACTGAAAATCAAAGATAAGGAAAAGGATCTTGAAAGCAGCAGAGAAAAATGACTCATTGTATACAGAGGAACAAAGATAAAAATGATGGCTGGCATTTCATCAGAAAGATTAAAGATCAGAAGAGAATGGGATTATATCTTCAAAGTGCTAAAAGAAAAAATAAACTGTTAAGTAAAAATTGTATATCCAGTAAAATTATCCTTCAAAAATGAAAGTGAAATAAAGATGTTTTTAGATAAACAGAAGCAGAGAGAAGTTGTTGCTACCAGACCTGCAACACAAAAAATTGCTAAGAGAGGTTCCTCAGGCTGAAGAGAAATGATAGCATATGGAAATTCCAATCCACAGGAAGGAATGAAAAGTGATAGAAATGGTATGTTATGGGTAAATATATTACTATCTTATTTCTTATTTAATTTTTTAGAAGACAGCTGTTTAAAGAAAAAATAAAAACACTTTATTATGGTGCTTATAAGACATATAGAAGTAAAATATATGACAGTACCACAAAGGATGGTGGTAGGTAGAATTACACTGCTGTACAGTTCTTGTTTCAGGTGAAGCGGTACTTCACACATTAAATTAAGTCTTGATACCCTGTACACTTAACGATGCTTATTGCGATCCTTAAAGGAACAACTGAAAAAAACATATTTTAAAAAGGATTAGAACTTTCCTGGAGGATAAGGGTCACCTCTCAGTTTGTAGAAGTCCTAAAACAGGGCCTAACATGTACTGAGTCCTGAATAAATGGTAAATTAAGCAAGCAATGCACGTATGTGAATAAAATTTACAGGGTAGGAAGTGATAAACACCATACAAGAGGGAAAAATAAAGTACCATGAGAGTTCAGAGGTGAGAGAGATTATATGAAAAGCAGATAAAATAATTTTTAATTTTTCACTTATGGAAAATAAAGATATTATGGGTTCTCTGCGTCTGGGGAGATTTCTTCTAGCTCTAGTGGAGGTCAACCTAGACTTTCCACTCAATCAAGACTTACCCTTTGGGGATTTGCTCCAAGGTCCCAAGAACTCCCAGACTTGTTGTGCACTGTGATATTACCCTGTACTTCTCTTCATGTCATTTATCACAATCAACATTTAATAAATATTTATGTCATCATGTTTTTAACAACTGTCACTCCCATCAGGTGGTAAGCTCCGTGAGAACAAAGACAGCATCTGCCTGCTTTACGGCCATATCCGCAGCTCAGTGCCTGACACACAGGAGGTCACTGAAAACTTGTTGAATGAATGATGGCACACAAGAGATGGAGGAGATCTTAGAAATCATCTAGATATTACAAGTGCGTCATTTCATGGATGAGCAAAGAGGCCACGGCATGAGATCTTTGATCAGGTAAACGGTCCAGTTGGGACTAGAAATACCAGTATTCCAGACCTCTAGGCGAAAGCTCTCTGCAGATCAAGCTGAGGCTCCACTCGCTGCCCCTTCTTCCACTTTCATGTGACCAACAGTCAGGGTCGTGAGCATATCATGTGACCACCAAGCAAACGATTAACGTGAAGCTTGGAGTCATGGCGCTGGCCTGATGAAAAGTTACAATGTTCTAGCCAAGTGAACAGGAACAAGAGCGTGTGCATAGAGTGTGTGTGTAACAACTGAGAAATGACTTTTATTTTAAAATGCTCAGACTTAAAGAAACCATTTACACATCAGTCTTGTGAATAAATGACATGGGGTGAGTCCTAAGAAACATCTAATACAAGATCTCAAAATAGGGAAGACTAACTGTGACCCCCTGCCAAGCCGATAAAAAGGAAAAGGAAAAAACAATAGGCATACTCTCATAAGTTAGATGAGAAATAAAAGGGACTTATTTTAATACAGAGTGTGAAAATTTCCATCTTTTTTCATTTATTTCTCTTATAGATGTGACCCCTATCTGTCTTGCGCAAAGTCAATTAGCTATCTCTATGAAAAACACCATTTCCAATTCTGGGACCTGGGTCTTCTGTGCTGCACGCCTCCCCACCCCCCACCCCCAGAAAGGAGCTAAACACCTCACTCAGTCAAAGAGGGCAAGAATGAATTGAGACTTGACAGGAATACATGCAAAACATAGTGAGGAGAGTCATTTTCTCCACTCAGGAAGTACTTCTACTAAAACGTCCTTTACTCTCCTTCACAACTTATAGTCTTTCCCCAGGGCAAAGCCTCACTTGCCAGCAGGGAAAGGCTGTCAGGAAAAGGACAGCTCTGCTCTGCTGTTTGCTACTCCATTGCCCTTGGTAATCCTTTCCAAGAAAGGCTTCCTTCTCCCAGTGGACAGTGTTATATGTTCTAAAACGGATGTTGGGGCTCCTAAGCCGCCCATCTCTCCTCCCCTGGGTCTCCTTAAACACAAACCTCCCATGGCAACAGGCAGTGGCAAGAAGGTGGAGGAAGGTGCTGCAACAAATACCGTAAGCCGTCCCATCTCAGAGACGTCCGTCAGTGGTCTCTGCGTCCCTCCCCCTGAAAACCCCTCACCCCAACTTTGAAATCAGGCCACTGTGTTTGCAAAACAGGCAACTGCAGCTTGATGATGACCAGGAGGGGATATTCAGGACACTCTGCAGCCCCTCAGATCCTTTCCACTCTAACTTTGGTTATCCCTCTGAATGTCACCAGGCTTTTTTTTTCTGTTACAAAACAACAAAGAAAAATTATTATAAAAACTTCGTGATGGAAAAGCCTTCTGCAGGATACACAATTCAAAACCACAATTCTTTTTCTTTTTTTTTCCGCTGTGCACCAGCTCTGTGCAATTGGCACTTATTTGAGACAGCTTTCAAAGAAAATATGTTTGTGGTTCAAAGATAAGCAGGTTTTTAGTAAACTGTCAAAAGGACTTTTTTCGTCTTCTTTGCTGCCAGTGGAAAAACCCCAAAAGAAAGAGTAAGTAAGAGGAGGAAGGCACTCCCTCTGAGTTATACCACATGTGTAGACCTCGTTTTCTGGAAATTCATGGATGGCTAGGGCAATCAGGGCTAGAGTCCAGCCCCATCAGTCCGCCCAACCCCAAGTTAAGTTTTGTCTTCAAAATAATGAGGGTGAAACGCTAAAATAATCACATGATAATTGAGAATATTAAAAACTGTTTTCATTATAATTACCAATCTCAGAGGTGCTTTACATGAAAAACATATGTTCATTCAAAGCATAAAATAAAAAAGGGAAGACGCCATTTTAACAAGGCCTCTGTTTATATCACCTATAACTGAAAATTGCCCTAATGAAGACATCAAGGAATAAAGGACAAAACCAAGAGATGACCAATCTAGAGCCCATGGGCCACCATAAAGGAGGACAAGCCAGAGGGCTGAACTGACACCAGCATCAACAAGAAAGTTCTCCAGCCAGTGCACACCAGGCAGCCCTGGTTTCTATGGAGGATGCTGCATTGTGGGTTGTTCACCCATGTGACTCTTCAGAGGCTGTATTTTGCCTCTTACCCAAACACAGTTTTGCTAAGAACTAACAATGTAATGCCATATTTAAGGATCTTACAGTGGGACTGCTGATGTCAAGGCCATAAACCCACAGGGAAAAAGTTAAAACTCTGGAAAGACTGTGACAGGAAATTTAAATGGAAATAAAATCCAGACAATAAAGGAGGCATTTCTTTGGGTACCTTTTCTTTTTTTCAAGATTGCCCTGAGCTAACATCTGTCGCCAATCTTTTTTTTTTTTCCTTTTTTTCTTCTTCTCCCCAAAGCCCCCCAGTGCATAGCTGCATATTCTAGTTGTAGGTCCTTCTAGTTCTGCTACATGGACACCGTCTCAGCACGGCTTGATGAGTGGTGCTAGGTCTGCACCCAGGATCCAAATCAGCTAAACCCTGGGCCACCAAAGGGGGGCATGTGCACTTAACCACTCGGCTGTGGGGCCGGCCCCTCTTTGTGTAACTTTGGATGATTCTACCAATGAAAAACAAATTCTTCACTTTTACAGCACATGAATGGTGCAATGACACAAAGACTCCAATCTAAAGTGAAAGAAGAGGCAAATCTCTTTTCTATTTTTGGAACTGTGGGGCTAAGACTATATGACAAGCTACACAGTTTAGGAAATGTCACAAAGACACTTTTTTTTTTCTGTAGGAAATAGACTCTCAGCTCCCTCTGCTCTTCCTGAGCTAATAGCACGGGGACCACCTCAGCATTATTTCACAGTGAGCAGATGGTAGTCTGAAATTTTTTTGGTGAAAACAATCCACTCTCAGGGGTTGCCGAGAGGTCAGCAGAACCCAGATTAACAATTGATCAGCCCTAATGGACCGTCGTAGCAATAAACTCAGAGCCTGTACACAGACCTGCTACCCTAGTAACAGCAACGGGGCTAACACCCAAGCTATTAACAGACCTGCGCTTAATAGCGTCAAAGCTTCACAGCTTCAAAACCTTCATCTAAGCAGACACTCATTCTTCGATGCACATCCATTTTCTCAAAGGTCCCTCTTTTACAGGTTTCCACAAAAGCGCACGTGGTTTACTCTGACCCAGGGAAGACTCCACGAAGGTCTGAGGTCTGGATAGTGAATGACACTGTAATATTGAGAGATTATTTCAACATCTACTCTTGTGTTCAGAACACAGCTGTAGCCTCTGGTACTTCTCTTGTACTTATACAGAACAGATGACTGGGGAGGAAAAACTGAGTTCCTATTCTTTGTTCCCAAGAGAACAAAAACTATAACACCCCAGAGATTCGTTTTCTTGGTCTCCATTTTTTTTCCGAGAGACGCCAATGCTGCACACATGTTTACAGCATCACATTTAACAAGGGAACCAGTTGTGCTACACTAGAATTTTATTGTAAAACTTCAATAATAGGAAGGAAATGAGAACACTCCCGAAGATAACAATAGCTTCAGACAGACAAAAAAAGAGTGGCTCTAGGTTAGGTGAGCTAAACCACAGAATATTTTTCCTCTGCTGAAGGATAAATAATCCCCTAAAATCAATTAAATCATTCCCTCCTCCTTTCCTACCTACTTCTTGTAGACAACTGATTTCAGAATAAAATTGACTATAGGTATGAGCCATAAACACTAGATTTTCCGAAACAGTCCTGACTTCCAATAATCTTTTTCACTCTCCTGCAAACTCCTTCCTATTGGACCAATGGATCCAAATATTTGGTCCACAAAAACCCAAGAACAAGATCATTCTCTTACATAAGCACAAGGGGCAATCAAAATCAGGAAATTCAGCAGTGATACAATATTATTATCTAACGCACAGTCCATATTCAAATCTTTGTTTCTGGTTCCAGATCCAATTTAGGATCACACATTGCATTTAGCTGTCATGTGTCTTAATGTCCTTTAGTCTGGAACAAGTCCTTTGCCTTTCTTCACCTTGACATTTTTGAAGAGGAGTCCAGCCAGTTACTTTGTAGAACGTTCCTCAATCCAGATTTGTCCGATGTGTTATCATGATTAGATTTAGGTTACACATTTCGGACAAGAATTCTACATAGGGCATTGTCCTAAAACTCAACACACATCTGGAGGCACTTGATGCCATTCTATCCCATTATTAGTCAGATTAACTTTGATTACCTGTGAAAGGTGATGGCTGCCAGGTTTCTCCATAGTAAAGTTGCTATTTTTTCCTTTGTAATTAACAATAAATTGTGGGCAGATATTTTGAGACTGTCAACGTTCTGTTCTTTATCAAACCTTTACCTACTAGTTTTAGCATCCATTGAACATTCTTGCCTGAATCAATGATTACCATAATTTTCTAAATCCACCATTTCTTCTACATTTCTTAGTTGGCATTCTGTCACCAACTAGTTACACGGAGGAACTCAAGGGTAGATTTGGATATTTTAACTGTTTTTCCAAATTTGTCTTTGTCCTTTTGTTATGTTAAGGAGATGCAATCACCAACCATCCTGAACCAGATCAAGCCTCACCAGAGAACTAACGCCTATGACCTTTGCCGTATTTTTAATGATGAGATCTCTCCAGGAGGAGCTTAGGCCTTATTACCGTAACCTGCAGTGTATGTGGAAGCATGTTTTCCACCTGGGCCTGCACAAGCGCATACACACCTCTCCCTTTTGAATATTTATTCCCCATCCAAAATAAATGTCCCTGCTTCCCTTTGTTCGGGGACGCCATGACTCTGGAAATGATTCCTCATTGTCTCCTATTTGCCACAAATATACTTTACTTTGTAAGACAACTACTTCTGGTGAAGAGTCTTATTTAATTTGCCCGGAAGCAAACCCAGATCAGTTTCAGTAACAATTCTACTCTAAGAGCTTTCCCTTCTCATTTATGTATTTATCTATCTGTTTATTTATCATCAGAGTGGACTCACGGATTCTTATTTCATTCACTGTTATAATCTAAGTTAAGGTGATGTAAGTTGAGTTTCCATCATTTACAACTAGAATATTTCTGAAAAGGCTTCAGGAACTCTGGAGGAAAGAGAGACAGTTTCCCTTAGCAACACATTCAAGATGTCCTTACAATCTTCACACTTACAAAGGTGCTTCCTGACACTTCTATTAAAACCCCTTCTGGCCCACTCTAGGAAGTCCTAACCCTCTGCAGAGGAGGCATGCTGAAGACAAACATAGGCAGTAAATGGCCCTGGATCTTCTGGAGCTGCCGTGCAGGTGTGGCTGTAGGAAGGCAAGGTGCTCCTTGCTACATTCAGCTGACTCCTCTGCCCCTTTTCTTGCAGCTTTGCTCAAAGAGCTGGGCCAGCTTCCCTACTCCTCTCTGGATGTTACCAACAGCCCCCTGAACTTCTCCACCTCCCTCTCGAATCTCTAATGCTTGGCTACAGTCCTGGCTCTATTTGCTTCTTATGTTGGGTGTTATGCTTGAAAATGACCCCCAGCAAGCGGGCTTGATATTTTCTGTTTCTCCTCCAGACCCCTTTCTTCACCCTTCTCCACTCAACTCAACATCTCAGGAGACTGAACTACCCCAACCACACCAACAGTTGGTGGTAACAGCAAGAGAACAGAAGACTAGAGAATGTTATTGAGGTATTGTCCCCCAAAATTCCACCCTTACCAATTCACCATGGTTGGCTGCACCCCTCTATCAAATACATTTTCCATATTGCTACTCTTCCTGGGTTCTGGAAATCACCCCCTCCCCTTGTTCCTTCAGGAGTATGGTTTGCCCTGGACTACAACACCACTGCTTGTTGGTTTCTCTTACTACACATTTGTAAGTATTTCCTTTATTAAACTTTCCTCAATTTCCTACTTCAGTGCGCATTCTTTCACCCACAAGGCAAAAGATACAGATGAGAGTGACCACAAGAAGTACATCCATGGGAGAGAAACACAGCCAAAGGCTATCTTTGGTATCACCATCCTTTTTTGTGCTTGAAGATTTATGTCAGCCTTTATCTTTTCCCTATAAATGAAAATATAGCAAAATAAACACTATATCCTAATGGTGACCACATGCCACTAAAAGAGAGATATTCTAGCAAAGCACAGACTTAAGGATTATGATTGACTCCTTCTGTTTTCCTAGTAGTGAGGAAATGCCACAGAACTCAAAATGACAACACAGATAGAATTTCCCTCAGGAGGGACCCAAAGGAACTTCCAAGTACTATTCAATTCCCTTGTTGCCTTTTACTATGTTTTCTATATACACAGCAACATTAAAATCCTTCTCAACCAGGTGTGCCATGATTAGATGCAAGATCCACTGCAAGAAATTTATTAATAAGCACATGTTCGAATCCCATGTCTGTGAATGATTTAATTTTTAAATATAATTAACAGTTAATTCAAGGTTAGATCCATCACAACATTGCTTTCAGTCACTTAAAATGCAGCTAGGGAAGTGAGATTTGAACATATTCTGCTATCTATCTTAGCAATTTACGATTAGGAGCTCTAGTGATTATTGTCAGTTGACTGATTAACGCCCCCAGAATTGGGGAAGAGTTCATCAAAATCTGGTTACACGCACGTGAGTGTGTCTTATCACTCATCGCAACTGTCATGGTGGAAAATGGTTGAAGATCTCTATCCCGCTTTGTCAAGAAATAGGCACATTTATTTCAACTCTGTATTATCCTCTCAAAAGTCTTTCTCTCCTAACCACTGAAACCTGGTAGTCCTGGTACACTTAGTATTTCTCCTTTGGTAGCAAACACGCACAAAACAATTTAACTCAAACTATAATCAGTTACCTGCAAGTCTGCATCAAATTCATGTTTCAGGTGTGCTTCTTCTGCAGCCTCCACAAGACGCTGAAAAGACAGAAAGCAACATGAAAGATCAGAAGTGTGGCCTGGACCCCATTTCAACAACACGAAAAGACTGATGTTTCTCCATTGCTCAAAAATGACAGATTATATCATGGCATGTACATTGTGATCCAGTGCATTTACTCCCGTGAAACTGAAAATAATAACATCAGTGTCAAATCTGGTTTTTGCCTACACCATTTAATTATAATTCTTCCAACAAATATTTATTTTTATGTGTGTATAAATGCACGCACGTTCTGCATCCATTTTTGTAACAATTTAAAGACACTGGCCCTTAAGGACCGATGTGGACGCCGAAATTTACCTAGAAAAGTATATTCCTCGGGTATAGAAGCTTCCTAGTCAAGATTTATTGAATTGAATTGAGTCCAACTCTAAGTGGGCTAACTTTCTTCCCCAATGGTTTGGAAAAGACTACTTATTTTAATTCCCTCAATCATTTGAAGTCAATTCTTTCTGCACCCAGTTCTAGCAGGTAATTATCAGGTGACAGTTATTTGAACTCATGGTATATCAATGCCATTTTGACAATCTGCATCCCAATAAGAAATCACTGAAATTAAATCAATAAGCAGTATCCATAAATACACAACTCTTGTTATTCTTCTTAGCCAATTAAATTCAACCAATTCATAGTCTTATGAAAACAAGTTCATCAAATTCCGTTTAAAGACGATTAGTCAACTATCGAAATCATTTTTCTTTTAATTTAAATTTGCCAACAATAAGAATTTCCGACCATGAAAATGTAGGCTAGAGGATTGCAGAAAACTTTTTTAGTGAAATAATGTTTCACTGAAATTTCATCGAACTAAAAGCAAAACCTTTACATCCAAGTAAAAATTCAGCCATTTCTATCTTTCCTATGGTTACTTTTGTAGCCTATGCTGTCCTTCATTTGCTTTTTCTTGATAAAATACAGACCTGAGTTTAATAGGCCATGTTTGAAAAATGATGACATTGGTATTAATCGCTAAATGATCACAAATCAACAGACAAATGTTCCATGAATAATTATTAAATTGGACATGGAAATAAAGAGGCTGAAATATATTTGGGTAACTTTAGGCACCAGTATTGACGGCTAAGCTCTCTCTCTCCCCAGGACATACAAAGAAAGAGACAGGCCAGCCAGAGACAGTGTTGCCCACAGACGGGAATCTGAGAGGAGGGGCACATCTGTCTTCCTTCAGATGGTCAGGCAGGGGCTTCTCCCTCTCTGGTCAATCAAAGAACAGACTCCAGGAGAATATTACAGAGCCAGAGCCAGAAGATCCACTTCTTTTTCTAGCCTAGATGCAACCCCCTACAATTGTGAGGTCTTGGACAAGCTCCTTCCTCTCTCTGGGCCTGTTCCCTCACCCCAAACACATGAAAAGGTGACCCTAAAGGAGTGGTTCTCCAAGTGTAGTCCTTCACTGGCAGCGTCGGTTTCACCTGAGAACTTATTAGAAACGCACATTCTCAGGCCCCATCCCAATTCTACAGAATCAGATGCTCTGGGGGTGGGCCCAGCGCTCTGTTTTAACAAGTTCTCCAGGGGATTCTGATGCTGCCAGGGTTTGAGAACCACTGGATTAAAAACAGCACTTATCCCAGACCTTACCCTGATGCCTTGATTAATGAGCTCCACCAACCCTCCAAGGTTTCTCAACTCTCATTTATCTTTTTAAAATCCGTGTACATATGTATTTTCACTATAAGATATAAAATACTTATAGAAAAGAGGCATAAAATGGAGAGGATGAGAAACAGAGAAAAAGAAAACTAAGGAGAGACACTCTCCATGTAGACTGGAAACACTGGCCTCAAGTTTTCATTAGGTCAGCTTTCAGTGGGTCTGTCTTCTTGGAATCATCCCAGTCAAAGAAGGTCATCAGCCTCCCAGGATCACAAGGCACAATTTGCAAATATATCCATGTGGACTGTGTCAGATGAGTGGCAGGCAGTGATAGAAGAAATCTATGTTTGTGAGAGCTTATTCTCTTAATCTTTGTAATAGATTTAGAATTTCTATGCATGCATCATGAAATCAGTTACATACTGAGATTTATAGAGTATGTATAAATATTATGCATGTCTGAACACTGACATTATCAAAAAAGCCATTCATTTTTTTATTGTGTTTACTTAAACACGTAGAAGTTGTTTTTTCATGGCGTCTAAGCATTCTGAGAACCCAGAGAAGAAATGTCAATGAAATGTACAAATGATGAAAAAATAATATCAAGGCAGATAAGATTGAAAAAAGTGAAGAACAGGAAATAAAAAAAATGATAAAGTAGTATAGGACCAAAAAATAAGAGAATAAGATATAAATAACAGCCAAGTTGAAATTACCATGAATGAGCATAGCATGAAATGCATTTTATATGCAACATTTTATTTACATCTGTGTGTATATACATATATATATATATATATCTTACATACCATATAACATATTCATATGTAACATAACATGAAATATATTTCAACCACAACACTGCAATACAAGACATGGGGCACAAGAAGGCAAGACATTGGAAACAATTCAATAATCTTGTAATAACTATTCAGATCAGCCAAGACACTGTTCTCTGTGTGGAGTAGTAAGTACATGAAATTTGAAACCTAATAGCCAGTTTTTATGTTCATCTTAAAGTTAAATTCACCTTTTTTTTAAACTTAATTTATCTCACACATTTTTTTCCATGAAGATACTTTCCCATCATGCTCACTGTAAAGCTTTACGAAATATGATTCAGAAAAAGATGGTCAACAGGCAGCTATACATAATAGTTGTCTCATGTGAGGCAAACAAGTACTCTGGAACAGGGCTGTGAAATGATGTACCCTTCATGCAGACTACCACCAGCTTATCCAACCTGCTGTCTGGTGCCAACGGGAGACAGGCCTACATTTTATGGCAGAATTCAGGGGAAAACTCGCAAGAACAGGCTGAGCCTGTGAAACGATAATGACAAACAGCACATTGAGAACTATGTACCTTTTGGAAAGAACAAAGGATAGCTGATCTTTCTTCTGAAAAACTCATAAAGATAAACAAGTCAAAAGAAATATTACTTAAGAAGGAAATCATATGCCATAAATTTACCTAAAACAGAGACCTGAGGACAGAAGTTCCTAGTGTTAATAAAATAAAAATAAATTGAATCATTATTTAACAAAGTCAAGAACACCCAAATTCCAACTCTGATGTTTGCCAGTAGAAAACAGCAGACTATAATGTCTTTTTCCTGAATGAATATCCTTATAATCTAAGTCAAATTAAGTATGTTTTAAAAATAAGTTTGATTATCACTTGCAGGTAAGAAAAATCAATTTAAATGTGCTAATATTTTAGTTATTATATAAGGAACTGCCACTGAGCCTGAGGAAAACTGTTACTCTATTATATCTATTAGAAAGGCAGTGTGCTTTCAATAATTAGAAGTTAATTTTCTCTTGTACGAATTTCCCTTTTGGATCTGCAGACGGGATTACAGAATTGTGAATGTGGTTTTTAATTAAAACTGAACATTGGAAATAAAAGTGGCTTTGAAGACAGTATTCAAAACTGAGCTTTGAGGTGAGAGAAAACAGCAATTTTGTCCAAAGACCCTCCCCTCGCCCTTTAACGCCAAAACATTTCTTTACTCAATAAAAATGATAACAATATACTGGAATATACATCCTGGCCTTGGAACAAAGCATCTACAAGGTAAAAAGTTGCAATTCGTGAGTTGATGTGCATGTCATTGACTTTTTATGTTTCTAAATAACTCTTCCATTTTAGTGAAATAAATACAAACAAAAGGTCTCTTTATAAACAAGAAATACTAGAAGCCACGGACCATGGATAGTATTTATAGCTGTGGTGAAGGCAAAACTGCCAAGGGGAATAGCCGAGATATTAAAGCATTTCATTTAAAATCACATCTTATTTCTCCTTACAATGACCCCACGTATATCCATACAACAGGACAGAAGGCACAATCTCCCGTCTCCTCCCCCAAAACACTTAAATTGAGACTAGGGTTAAAGACATCGTAGAGGTCAGACTTTCCGTCATGGTCCAGGAGGGGAAAACAGGACAGCAAGTCAAAGTAAAAATTGAATCAGAAGAAGAAAATGATTTTTTTGTTCTACTTGTATCTCATTGTTTTTTGTTCCCAGTCATTTTGGCTTAAGAGGAGAAAAGACAGAAAGAAATGTGCAGCGAGAGGTGGGAAAGGTAATAATAGAAAATGTGATTATACAGCCAAAGTAACTGACTACTACTGAATCTATCAGAATGAACAAATTGTGTACCAATGAAAAAAATTTTAAATAAAATTCCCTAAAATTGAGAGTGGGGGGACAATTATGGACGAAACTCCTTAAAGTAAAACAGAAATATAAAAACCATATGGAGTAGCAAAGAAAGAAGTTATTTTTATTTCTTATGTTAAAGCTAAAAAGCTTTGGCTTGTAAATGCTGTTATAATGAGATATTGGAATTTAACAAAGATTTCGAAGCACTTCATAGGTTTAGTGGTTTTCATTTAACATTTTGCAACAACACATTTAATTCTCATACCAGGGTTTTTATTGCCATTTTTTTTCTGAAATGAATACATAATTCTTTCTCAAATAATGTTTAAGCTCAACTAAGGAACCTCTAAGGAAAATCCATAATGATTAACATAGATTTGGGCTGCATTGATGATCAGCTTGGAGCTAGTTATTGAATTGTCATTATTATCAGAGTTCGAGATCACATGAGTCTTCCCTCAAATCAACAAGAGCTAAATGTGTAGAAAAACAACCAAATGGAGTGATCGAGGAGAAGTAATAATTAACCATCACAACCTTCCCCAGCATGTCATCAGTCATCTTTTCCTCACGGTAGATTCAGTGGGTTTTGTTTTAATGGCTTGAGTTTGATGGAGTGAGAGTTACAGCTCTTGCCAATGTGTCTGTACCTGGGTTAATGCCATCCTAGCACCCTGTTACGCGGCAGGGCTTGCACTCGACACACTGACAGTCTACAGGGGTGAGGACAGAGGAAACCCAGGTCCTCGCTTCAAACTCAGATTCAAACTCAATTGATCAGAGAAACAAAATGAAAAATCTCCATCCTCATTAAAATGCCATCAGCACGTCAAAAGATGTCTCCATGAATCTGGACAAAATGAGATTGATTTGTTCCCAGGACTAATTTCAAACATTCGTCTCCTGTATGAAAGGTCAGACACCAACTTTTGAGAACCATTAAGTTAAAAAAAGAGTAAGATGTTCAAATTCACTTTTTTCATAATCCTTCTGGCACTGAAAACCTGTCCCTTCTGTTCTCAGATAGAGTTGGTATCCCTCTGTAGCAGTGTAGATTAATGTTTGCTGCTTTTGTAGCTCGAGTAATCTGATGACTGTTTCTTCAAGTGTGGGATTTGTAGCACCAGTGAGCCATGAAACAACAGGAGGTGGTTTACAGAAGGATGAGGGACACACACAATGAAAACAGCTATTTCAACATAAAGGAATAAGTGACAAAGAATGCTAACAATAGGCCAGGAAGCTTCCCAGAAGAAGTGGGATTTAAGCTGAGCCCTAAAGAAGAACAGGAGGTTCTTCTAGAAGAAGGAGTGGTGCTAAAAGAGTGTTCCAGCCAATGGAAACATTTCAAACAGAGTTTTGGAGGCAAGAAGATGTTCTGGAAACAGCTGGATCTCAGAGACCTACGAAGAGGCCATATCAATGACTGGATGACCACGAGAAATAAACCATAGCAAAAGGAATAACCTGGAGAGACAGACACAATTAGACAAGAAGGAATCCAAGACATCTTTCCCTCCCACTCTGAAATGTTGAAACTGCCCTTAGAGTCATATCTGAGGGCTTCATAATATTCAGTAATCCTTATTGATACAAATATTTTCACTTTTCAGTTCCAATTGAAATGGCACATAGAAATCACCAACTATCAAGATGATCATTTCTTTAGGAAAAAACAGCTTTTAAGGAGCCTTCATTATTTCTTTGTTCCTGTGGAAGAAATAAGCTTTGTTGTACACGAATGAACATTTTGTATAAAATGACCTTCTGCCTGAAAGCTGCAAAGATTGCTTCTGCTTTAAAAACAGCAAACATTTCAAAATGGATCATAAAAGCTAATCTATAAAGTTTCCAGAGAAAGCAGGTAATGGAACAATAGAGCGAACACATCTTGTGTGAACATGGGGAGCTCTCTCGCCTTCTTTCTACTCCTCCCCCTTCCCGTCTCCTTCAGATTGCAGAAGGCTACACCAGCATTTTACAAGACAAAATAAGCCTAGAGTTTACATCAGAAGACACGATCAATAATAAATTATCTTTGTTTCCACAGGAGATACCTGTTATCAATTTGAGGCTGATTAAATTAATACCTGTTATCAGCATGAATGGCCAATTTCCAAACCAAAGCCATCTCATTCTACATCTGAGGCTGCATTTGCCAAACTGCAACTTTTGCAAAGCTACTGAAGATGCAAACAACCAAACTTTGCTCAAAGGGCTGCCCAAGGGCCAAGGCAGCTGGAGAGGAGATAGGAAGACAAGACAACCTTATATTTCAGTCCAAGTAATTTTTCCAAATGATACAGCATTTTAAAGAATGGTCTTCTGCTTATGTAGCCCTCCTAGGAATGGTTTAGAGTTGATTATCAAAATCAAGGCTATTTAACCATAAACCTTGAAAGTCCCATCAGGACCCTTCAGCTCCGAGATAACTAAACTATTTCCTTTGTGGACAATGGAACAGTCATTAACTTAACAAGCGGAGAGTCCAGGATTAACAGAACTATAACATTATATCAGTTTGAGGAAGAACATTTGTTTTCCACAATGAAAATGACCTATCACTGAAGGGTCTGACAGTGGTGAATAAAATTCTGTTCCAACCCTTACTTACATCCTTTCCAGGCTTACTTAGAGGTGTTGACTGGAACCCACAATGGCAGAGCATTGAAGGTATTGTCAAACTAGCTAAGGAAGATGGGAACATCTGCCTAAAACAAGATGAAGTAAGATAGGATAATGTGCAGCTAAGTTAACAAGGTTTGGTCTTGGTGAGAAAGTCTCTCCCACAGAGAATTCCCATTCCTGATGGAAGCAACAAATTTCCATCATTTCTGTTCAGTTTAGTTTAACAAGTATTTGTTAAGAACCTATTAAGTAACCAGAGTGGCACCAAGAACTGAGAAGGCCAGAAGGAATATATGGTTTAGTCTTGGACCTCGAAAAGCTTTTGGTCTTCTAAGCATTACGGTCCAGTAGAACCAGAACAGGTCTCAGAACCAAGGACAGGGTTTGAATCGAGATCATCCTACTCACTAGCTGCTTGACTCTGGAAAAATCTTAACTTCTCTGAGTTTTGGTTTTCTTATCCAGTGAACTGAAATAATATCATCTTTAGTCTACACCTCAGTGTGTGAATTTGATGAGAATGTACACACACAACATTTCCTAAATGATTCCACACAAGTGTAAGATATTATTATGATGGGGCAGTGAAGAGACAAGATTTTCAAGTATAACACAGCTTGATTGGAACAAGAAAACTTCACAGAGTCTGTGCCTCCCACGGTTGGCTGTCATATGAGGAAAACTTGGAACAACTCCTCAAGTTCACAGTTACAGGGAGGTTATGTGAAAGTTAATTCTGCTGCCAAGGAAAGGACTCCAAACCCTGTGTTCTCAAACACAAGGCTGTGCACCTGCTCCTTACGGACTGGTTTTCAAACTCTACCACTGTTATTCAGCTTCAGCAAAATCCGTGATCAGTGAGGCTGAAAATGGAATGAGGCAAGGGCCTTTATCAAAAAGTTTGACTGATGTTCTTAGAATGGCACTAACATAGAAATTAAGCTGTTTGCCAAAGCAAGCTCTTTTGACAGATGGCACCTGTGAGACATGGAACAGGACAGTGAGTGTGACAGGCAGCTCGCAGCCTCTAAGCCCCAACCATGGCCAGGGAAGGGAAATTCCCTTTCCCCTTGAAAATGGAAAAATGTGGAATAATTTCCATATCCATTCAGACTTTACCTACTCAGGAAGGATCCTGATATAAATTTGATGGAGGGGAAAAGCTATTCCAGTTCCCTTTATACTCTTTCCTTCTATGCATCCATCCAAATGTTTACCAGGTAACTTCAGTTGGGGGTCGGGGGGAACATATCATGTTGGTTCAGAGAGCAGGTTCTGGGGTCAGACAACCTGACTTTGAATCCCGCATCCAGCCACTTCATGAGAGCACTCTGGGCAAAAGTTCTTGATACCCAGTAAATGTCCTTTAATGTTAGCTCTTATTATTGATGATGATGACAGCAACAGTGATGATGATGATGACAAAAACAATGACGATGATGAAGTATGTGAGAAGAACTATGCTAGGGGCTTGGGCCATGAAGATGACTGACTCATTCATAGTCCAGCTGGGAGAAGGAGCAAGTAATTAGACAACGTGGTGTAGGCTACAATAGGAGAGCCAGGCAAGGTGATAACAAGAGGCAATTATGAGGTTTCCCACTTCCTATCCTAGTGCCACACTGTTCTAAGTGCTTTAGTCAATTAATCCTCAGAACCATCCTCTACAGGAAAGCATAGATCATACCAACTTTACGTGTGGGGAAGCCAAAACGCAGAGAGGTTTAAGTGTTATGAAAACTCAAAGCAGAGAGCAGATAACTCTGCCAGAGCATGGGGCACTAGAGTGGAGAAAGTTTCATAGATGATGTGACAGTGACTCCAACGTTAAAGGATGAGTGGACGTTAGCCAAGTGGCCAAGAGAAATGATGGGGGCAGGAGCAGTAAAGGCTCCCAGGTAGGAGCCTTGTGTGTCTGCAGAGCTGCAGGTGGTTTGGGATGGGGAGGGTAAAGCAAAGGAGGGTGTAAAAAGCCAGGCAAGTGGGGTCAGGTGAGCAAGGGTGTTGAACCAGGCTAAGGAATAGTGTGTCCTGTGCACAGTCGATGGGGTGCTGAAGAGGTCTGATTGAGCATAAGAGTGACATGATCAGTTCTGAACTTTAAGCCATCTTTAAATTAGTCTGGTAGCAGTGTTGCAAAAATAAATTAGAAAGGGATGAACCTGAAACAAAGAGAGACTGAAGCAGGGAAACCACTCACCTGAAAAATGCCACTTATTCCACAAATATCTCAATCCATCAGCGAGTCCTGTGGGCTTTCCTTCCAAAATATGCCCCATGTTTCACCACCTTTGTCATCACCTCCCCATTATAAGCCTAGGCAAAGCCACAGCCATCTCTCTGCTGGACACCCCAGCCTCTAACATGTCTCCAGCTTTTACGCCATGCCCTATAGTCCATTCTCTACACAGTTGCCAGAAGGAACCTTTTAAGAATAATTCTGATGGCATGGCTCCCCTATTGAAACCCTCCAATGACTTCCATTAATCATGACCATGACCCATAAGCCCTTCATGATCTGGCCCTGCCAGTCAGCTCTTCCCCTCCCCATCTGGCCTAGACTCCCAGCCATCTTTCTGGCCCCAAACCACCACAAACTTCTCTCTGTCACCTTTGCTCTTCTCTTGGCAAGGATGTTCTTCCCCCAGATCCTTGGATGTTTGCCCCAATGATGTTCCTCATCATTCATTCTGCAGCTCCAATGACTCCTCCTCAGAGATGCCATCCCCATCCCACCTCCTACAAAATGGTGCCTTGCTTCATGCTTAAAACAGAGCAAAGCACATGGCCAATGCTCAAAATAAAGTTGGTAGATTAATTTTGTCTAAATTAACTCATATCTGTTATTCACCCTATTGTGTGCCAGACACTGTATTTGGCTGGGAATATAAAGTTTATCAGACACAGCTCCTTCCCTTGAGGATGTTACAGTCCAGGGAGGGAAGACAAACAGGCAATGAGAACTCAATGTGATAAAGACTCCAAGAGGAGGAAGCAAGGATATGTGGATGCCCATTGAGGGATCAACTAGACCAGGCTTAAGGGGTACAAGGAGGCTTCTCATCTATTTTGAGACCTGAAGGACAAGAGCTAGTCCAGAAAACAGAGGGAGGACATTCCAGGATGAGGAAACTGCATGTGCAGAGGCCCTAAGGCAAAAGAGAACATGACATATTCAGGCAATTACAAGCAGTTCAGCAAATGGGGGGTATGTAGACGTGGGATTGCACGATGGGCTGTGTAAGAAGGCTGGAGAGTTTTAAGCAGCTAAATATTATTGAAGTTATCTAGATTTTTTAAATTATCAAAAGGTGATCCAAAGCAATAAAGAGAAAGATTGTAGAAAGGCACGCTAAAGCTTTAGGAAAGAGAATCTATAAGACTTAGAGGCCAACAGGACATAGAGAATGAGAGGGAGAAGACAGAGTAACACTAACTAGCTTGGTGCTCTTAACCACTGCCCAGACCTGCCCCCCGGGAGATATCCAGGAATGGTCAGAGAGGGAGTTGGAGCTCAGGAGGAACATCTGAGGAAAGAAGCACGGGCAAGTGTCACAAAATCCCACAGAACTTGGGCAGCAGCTTCCCTCATTCTCACGCCCCCAATTCCTCCAACTATCAAGTGAGCTTTTAGTTCTCTATTAAATCTCTGCCTGTTTGGAATACCTAAAGGATTTTCTGATCAAACCTGACTGGTGAGCCAGAGGGTGACTGTGTAAGAACCATTTCAGAGCAGAGGTAGGGCAAGGGGCTAAAGTGCAGAGAGCAGAGAAGTGGAAAGGATGCAAGTTTGGGAAAATAAAGCCAGACTCCTATATCAAAAAACTTAGAAAGAAGGAAGGAAGGAAAAAAGGAAGAAAGGAGGGAAGGAGAGAGAGAAAAAAAAAGAAGAAAGAAGAAGGAAAGGAAGAAAGGAGGGAGGAAGGGAGGGACAAAGGGAGACGTTTAGGCCGTAGCAGGAAGGGAATGCAGAGTGAAGGGAGGCTTTAAGATGAAAACATGCTCATAGTAACGAAGGCCTCATATGAACCCTCATGGGAAGCTCGCTGCAGACCCAAGCTCAGGGCAGCTCTCGGATCCTTCCCAGGGATGGAAAGCCATTGGGCCCGGGCTTCCAACTCAAAAGTCCTTAAAGTTAGACTTTCCACATTATCTCCTAAAGAGATTACAGGTATAGTCACAGAGAAATCATAGCACTGGAAGGTGAAGTTGTTTAAAGTCGCATCCCTTTTGGGGGCCACACAGCCTACAGTGTATTGTAATTTTTCTTGATTGTATCCTTTATTTTCTTGGGAAGAGCTCAATCATATCGCATAGGCACTCTTTGTTAAAAAGCAGTAATTTGTTAAATGTAAATACTTAAAATATACCACAATTTTCAACTAGGTTTTGTCATTTCTCCATCTCACAAAGTACTAGGAGCATTGAAAAGTAAAAAGTCCAAATGGCTTGGGTCACTCTTGACTTTTGAAGGACCCTGGGAAATACGACCACGCTGGCTTTCACTCCTCCAAGGTAAAGTCAACCACATGTACTTATGTGGGAAGCTTATTTCAAATGAAATCAAGAATGAATAATGAAAAATAAGACTGCTCCCATGATCTTGGTCCCCCAACATTTTACACAAGTGCTTTGTGTCAGTGTCCTCAGAAAAAGCCTCCTCCCACACTATAGAAATAAAATCCTGAGGCTAACCCTCTAAACCTTGCCCAACACTCTGGGCAGTCAAAGCAGTGTGAGGCAGTCCACTCAAAATGTAGAGTCGCAAGGGAGCCAGCTCTGGTAGCAGGATATCATGTCCATGAACTTCTGCATCCACATGGAGCTGGGGAAACCAAGGGACTGCTTCTGAACAGAGTGTGTGCCTTTAACTCATTTTTTGTTCTTTCTCCCTTCTAATTTTCATATGTTCCTCTTGCATTCAAGGAATAACAATTTTCACCCTCTGGAACCAGACTTAACATTTTTAAATTTTCAAGGATGAGAAGCTAGCTTAAAGGATAAGCTGCCTCTCTCTTTTTTAATGCCCAGGTAATGAACTGAAATTACATATATAAGGTTTGACCTTTTATGGAGAGTTATTCATATACTTTATTCTTAGCTTCAACTCTCTTTCTCCTCTTGTCAACCTTTAATTATAACTTTATTTCAAAATGACAATGAAATAAGCAGATATATGAACACACACTAGTGGTAAAAGATTTGAGGATTTTTTTAATGAAAAAAAGACAGAACTAATGAAGAACTAAATCCATTTTACATAAAAGTAAATTAAGACCCAAAACTTAAATTCCCTCAGATGTCTAAGCAATGCCTCATTTGTACACCACGCCTGCTCTTCATTCATCGCGCTTTGCTCACATGTACCCCTCCTCAGCACCCAGGCCCAGCAGGTGGGACTCCTGTAACTTGTCGATGCTCTTACAGACCCAACAAGATAGAGTCTTCATTTCAGCTCTGACTCCATGTTCACCTTTCTGCAAACACCAACCCCACTTCTTTCACAGTGAAATAGATACACAGAGAAATAGTAAGTTCAGCCATATAAGATTTCCACTTTGTGACTCAAAAGCAGTTGAATATTATCACTTCTACATAGTTTGGGCAAAGTCATTAAATCTATTTGGACTTGAGTGGTTTTTAAACTCTCCTTAATGTTCTGAAGGAGCTAACTGATTTTAAGATAGTTAAGAGTCCTAAGACAATGTGGAAGACGGGTATGAACATGATCCAGGCCTTTGTCTATGCCGGCACTTTACAAATGTGTGTCCACTTAAGCTTTACAATAAGCCCATGGGGAGCTATCATATCCTCATTGCACAGACGAGAAACAGTCTGAGAGAGGTAAAAGGACCACCCCAAAGTGACCCAGCAAGTGAGTTATGGGGTTAAGAATGGAACTCATGACACTCTTACTTGGTTAAATTGTTATGAAGACTCAGACCATCGATGCCAACGTGGACGTCCTCTGGAGTGACGTAGGCCCTTGAAACCATGGCCACTAATAGCTACCTCAACTGGTCCTTAAGCAAAGACGCTTAAATCTAACAAGCAAATAAACTGAGGCCACAATGTCTTGATTGGAGCCTGACTGTCATGACTATTATGCTTTAAAACCAAGTGTAAATAGAGGGGCAAAGAGCTAGACTGGAGGAAATTGCATAGTCTCAAATCTTGCATTGTATCAGAAAGCATGCCCGCCACCTGTTTATCGGACAAGAAGAAAGCAGATTAATGTTCTAGTCACAATTTTCTCCCTGTCCCCAAAACATGGATGAAAATCTATCTTTGAAGAAACAAGAAAACAATCTGAAGGCTCATGATTGTCTAATGTCTCTCACTGCTGAGCAATCCTCCCTTTTGGGCCTGGAGACGGTTTAGAGAACTTCTGTCTCCATCTCCATGGTGACAGGAGGTTGGCACAAGAGTCAAGACCAAATATTTAGTTTCTGATGTGCTGGGAGAGGCAGCAGCCTTATGTAGTCTGACAGCAGCTCCTCAGCAGTGTCCTTTAGGTCAAGGCCCGCTCAGTGCCTGGGGGGAGCCAAGCAGAATCAGCTCAGTAGCAGCAGGACACGTGAGCAGGAACAGACTGCTGCAGCCAGGATGAATGGTCCTCACACCACCCTGCTCAGTGCCTCGTGAGCAGCTTCTCAATGAACTAACAGCCAGGATCCCTGCCTTCATGGGGCTCATGTTGCAAGAGACGTGGACAGCAAGCAAGGGGAGAAATGCATTAGATCACAGCAGGTAAGGATAAGTACCACGAAGAATATAAAACAAAGTGACACAGTAGAGAGTGACAGCAGCACGAATGTTTTGGATGGTCAGGAAAGGGATCCCTGCAAAGTTGCTATCTGAATAACAAGAAGAAGCCCAGAGGATATCTGGAGGAAGAGCTTTCCAGGAAGAATAGCAAGTGCAAAGGCCCTGAGGTACTGGCTGCTAAAACCAAACATGGGTCCATAAGACCATACCCGAAACCCTTGGGGCCCGGTATGCTATGATAGTTCAGGATTATTTGAATTTTAGAAAGGTAAAATGATACACGTATCACATATTTATTACAAATCATCCCAAATTAGGACTGGGGTAGCATGCCATGATGAAACATTAATATTTCTGTAGTAAGACATATGATTATTCAAATTTAGTAGAACAAATAAATATTAGTAGGATAAATAAATATTATGCATATTCACATGTCAGTTCAGGTCAAGTTTTTCCATCAAATGAGCTATTAAAAATTTTTTTCAATTTTCAGAGCTTTCTGGATTTCAAAATTGCAGTACGGGATTATAAAGCTACTCACTTGAAAAAAATTAAGTTGACAGAAGTTTCTCAATTTATGTTTGTTGAGCCACAAAGTATTGTCTGCCTTTTGGCTCAGCTACCACTTGGGCCAGCAGATCACAAAATTAAATGAGTAAGGATAGATCAGATAAATGGAACAGGAGGAGGGATCTTACTGGAGTGATGAAAATGCACACACATTGTGATGAACATCAGTTCCCACATTACTGTGATACATGCACAACTTGGTAAATCTACTAAGATCGTTGAATTGTACACTTAAAATGGGTCAATTGCATTGGATGTAAATTGTACCCCAATAAAGTTGTTGAAAAAAATATCAATGGGAGAAACTCAAAAATGTGAATTACCGTACTAGTTTGTAAATGTACAAACTCTCTTATATATAATGTGATCCTATTTCTCAAAGCAAAAGTGTTCCTACTAAGGTAAAATGATACAGCCACTTTGGAAAACATTCTGACAGTGCCTCAAAAGGTGAAACCAGATTCTCCATATGACCCAGTAATTTCATTCCTAGGTATACACTCAAGGAAAATGAAAAACTCTGTCCACACAAAAACTTACACACAAATGTTCATAGCTGCACTATTCATAATAGCCAAAAAGTAGGAACAACCCTAATGTCCATCGACTGATGAATGGTTAAACAAAACGTGGTATATCCATACAACGGAATATTACTTGGCGATAAAAAGGAGTGAAGTACTGATGTACATTGCAACATGAATGAAACTTGAAAACATCATGCTAAGTGAAAGGAGTCAGTCACAAAAGACCATGTATTGTATGATTTCCTTTATATGAAATATCCAAAAAAGGTAAATTCATAGAAACAGAAGCAGCTTAGTGGATGCCAAAGGCTGGGGAGGATGGTGAGACTGAGGGATGAGGGCTAAAGGTACCGAGCTTCTTTTCAGGATGATGAAAATGTTCTAAAGTTGATTGTAGTGATGGTTGCACAGGTGTAAATCAGCTAAAAAACATTGAACTATACATTTTAAATGGGTAAATTGTATGGTATGTGAATTATATTTCAATAAATGTGTCACCACAAAAACTTTCTTTGGTATATTAGGATGAAATTAAACATATATTATTGTTTGATGTTCCTCAAAGCGTACGACGCCTCCTTGGCATCTGCAAACTTAGTGAGAACAACCTGTCTTCATTGAAGGTGACCTGGTGACTGCAAACCACCGTCAACTGAGGGAAGTTCTTATCCGCCAACTGTGAGACTGAGCGAGTCTGTGAAGAGATTTAAATCTCCTTTAAAGACTTACTTATTGACTTGGTTCTTAATTAGGATCTTTTATGCACCTTAAACACAACAACCCATTTCAGATTAACTAGCTGAATTACTGTCATTTCCAAGAACTGTGACAAGAAGCACTAAATAAATATTATTAAGATAAAAGTAAGTTAAATATACTAAAATGATCCTTAGAAGTATGCTATATTGTGGACGTTCAGCCACTGGAGTCTAAGAATTATAACTCTGATGGTGTTTAGTGGAATTCTAGGACAATCCGGAGCTAACATTCAAATAGTGCTAATTAAAAATTTTCTCACTTCTTGGGAAAGTAAACACCAAATGGAGGAAAAGATCATAGATTTGCAACAACATTTTGGAAGGCTTATAGCAATTTATTACTGTTTATTTATATCCCATCTCATTCCAAAAAGATTTTCCCATTGCTTGTATGCTACATCAAGAAAAAAAATTTTTTAAACCTTCTATTATTAAATTAATTAAGAACATCTAGGGGCCGGCCTGGTGGCGCAGCAGTTATGTTTTCACGTTCTGCTTTGCCAGCCTGGGGTTTGTGGGTTCGGATCCCAGGTGCAGACATGGCACTGCTTGGCAAGCCATGCTGTGGCAGGCGTCCCACATATAAAGTAGAGGAAGATGGGCACAGATGTTAGCTCAGGGCCAGTCTTCCTCAGCAAAAAAAAAAAAAAAAAAAAAGAGGAGGATTAGAAGCTGATGTTAGCTCAGGGCTAATCTTCCTCAAAAAAAAAAATTAAGAACATCTGATCTTAAGGGACTTGAAACAGGAGGATTAGAAGCTGATGTTAGTTCAGGGCTAATCTTCCTCAAAAAAACAAATTAAGAACATCTGATCTTAAGGGACTTGAAACCATTACTCAACAAATATTTATTGAGCATCTTCTATATACAAAGAACAAAACAAATTAAGAACATCTGATCTTAAGGGACTTGAAACCATTACTCAACAAATATTTATTGAGCATCTTCTATATACAAAGAACAAAACAAATTAAGAACATCTGATCTTAAGGGACTTGAAACCATTACTCAACAAATATTTATTGAGCATCTTCTATATACAAAGAACATGGCCAGACACTGAAGGGAACTACAAAATATTTGTGACAGTCTCTGCTCTCTAAGAATTTGTAGCAATATCTATCAATAATAAATAACTATCCCTGATCTATCTGCCAGATTTCCAATAAAGGTCCATTTAGTAAGAGGTACAAGAGTTGAACGAAGGAGGGATGACTTCCCACTACTGAGGCCAAGGAGACAGAGGAGATGGATCTTAAATTAACTGTAAAAGGTGCCTGGGTCTTAGGCATGTTTAAAGTGAAGAAGGTGGATATCCTAGGTGGGAAAGGCCAAGGCACACTTCAGGAACGGAGGGCACACCAGTCTGGGCAGAGAACTAGGTTAAGGCCAGAGAACAGCCCTGGGGCCAGCATGGGGCAAGAGCCTGGACTCTCAGCATAAGGGATGAACTTCATCCTAACAAGTTCAAAGAGGTGCTGGAGGAAAAGTGATCCAGGGCAGTGAGAGGCTGGGGTCTACTGGGGATGGTGGCGGGACAAAGGGAAAGAGATGAGAAACCACAAGGCCTTGGCTTGTCCCACCACCAGCCGCTTGGAGCAGTGTGTGCAGCGCTGAACACCATGCAGATGGTTCCCCAGCACAGCCACGGTTCCCTGTCACTGTCAAGTCTAATCACACCCACCAATAGAAGGAACTTAGTCCTATTCTATACCACTATGTTTTTTTAAAGCTTTGTCCCATTTAATTATTTTATATGATTTTTAAAAGAGCACTGCTCCGTTGTAAAGTCTCAAGCCTGAAAAAAAAAAAGACAACTCTTTCAGTGACCTGTCATAGCCCTGATATATTGATATGTTAACTGCATACATATCTGTGATTATTTCTATTATGTTAGTTAAGCTTTCACTATTTGGGGTGGGGGTTGTAAGCAGGGTGATTAACATAGCAAGAAGGACAGGTTATAAGGAAACCCAAACAGCAGCTTGCTTAGGACATATATGCTGATTATTAAACTGATTATATCATACATGCTGGTTATACGCTAAAAATTAAGGTTTATATGAACAAGAGGGGATCAGTGACTTACCTGGGCTTTCTCTTCCTCTATGTCTGTCTCTCCCTCTCTGTGTCTCTCTTTCTGTCTCTCTGTCTCTCTATCTCTCAGAAGACGTTCCACTATATTTTTTTTGAGGAAAATTAGCCCTGAGCTAACTGCTGCCAATCCTCCTCTTTTTACTGAGGAAGACTGGCCCTGAGCTAACATCCGTGCCCATCTTCCTCTACTTTATATGTGGGACGCCTGCCACAGCATGGCTTGATGAGCGGTGCCATGTCCACACCTGGGATCCGAACAGGCGAACCCCGGGCCATTGAAGTGGAATATGCGCACGTAACTGCTGCACCACCAGGCTGGCCCCAAAGTGCCACCATTTTTAATTAAGCAAAGACAAATAAGGCATAGTCCCTCCTCTCGAAGATTGCACAACATAGTAAAGGAGACAAATATGTAATCAAATTACTACTATTTGATATGATGAATGTTGTAGGTAACTCAGGCGTGGTAACTTTAAACAAGCATTCAAATAATAACAATAAAATAAGACAAGAATACCAACTTATGCCTATGTATTTCATCTAACAAAATCTTGCTCCTTATATAATTTACTTCATATACCAACACTTCATTAAGACAAACCATTTAATTTATGATGTTTAACAAATTATAGTTTTTAACAAGCAGGTACTCAATGAAAACCATCAATTGTGCATCCTACTTTGCTGATAACTAATATTATAAGCAACAGCCAGACAAAGGCTGGTGAATCACAGAACAGACCAATACCAGAGGTCAAGGCGGGCAGGCATCTAAAGCATGCAGATGGTAGGTAATGTTTTACAAGGTCGGGGACAAGGAAAGAGCAAAAGACTGTTACAAAGTCCAAAGGGGTCAGTAGGAACATAACCCAGGACACTCTGGGAAAACATGATGTTAAGGCAAGAACCTTACCCAATTAAGGTAAGTTTATGCGCGAAGGCAAGTTGGCATGGTTTAAAAAGGAACTAGCAAAAAACTGAGATGAGATCTTCTGGGCACTGAGTTAGGGGGCAGAGTTTGGGGTCGGGGCTCTTTCAAGACCCTCTAAGCTTGTACTTCTCTCTTGCCTTAATCCCCTGGGATGGTGTTTTCACCCTTCTCTGAGTGGTTGCACTCCGCATGACCCTTACACTCCCTTTGAATTAGGGACATTTGATAGCTGCTTCTTGTGATTAGGTTATGGGGGGTCAGAACTGAACTCTTCAGCTTCCCTCCAAATGCTGGCTCTTGGGGAGCCCACTCAGAGCTGGAAATGACACCCCCGGAGACAGGGAGGTGGGAGCACCTCAAACAAGATAAGGGCATTTGAGTCCTGATGGCCAGAGAATCCCAGCACCCACAGCGGACCGGGGGCAGAGCCGACATTCACGGGAGTGGTGCCCTTTGGTAATCTGATTTTAAAGAAATGTCTTCCTTGGTAAAGGATCAAGTAAGTGAGTCCATTGGACAAAATTTAGTGCACTGAAACACTTTTTAGTCCTGTAGTAAGTAAAAAACCCCTAAGCAATTTGACCAGACAGCTGTCGGAGTAGAAAATTATTAGAAAAGGTAAGTTGGTACTAAGAGAATTAGACTTGGCAGTTTATCAAATGTGAACAGGAGAGGATGGATGAATTCTAAGTCAATAACCATTTTATCACTGCAAACAACTTCCACCTGGAGGGTGCCTGGATTCCTGCCACAACATTTACTTGCAAAATACATTAGCTTTGTCCCCCCACCACCCCTGCCCCGTTTTCTTTGCTCCCTGCTTTGGATCTGTAGCACCCTTCCATTTTGAGGTTGCTTTTCTCTTTATAAGCATTGTAATCTCTTCTAAGAATCTTAAGCATAATTGTAAGATGATTTAGGATAATGCAAATGTGTATGGAGGTAAACATAGGGCTGCCTTTTTCTCATCAAGAGGCATCTGGAAAAAGAAAGAAGGTTAAGAAAACCTGAGTCCAAAATCCAGGAACCATGTCTCCTGAATGGTTTCCAAGGTAAAATGCATAGGCCCCTCTCAAAGATTTCTCTCCTAGTTTTTCAGTTGTATCAAGAAGCCTTTCTCTACTTTATGGGCAAAGTATCTATATCATTTCAAAAAAAAATAATCTAGCACATATGTGGAGCTGGCATATCTCCTGTGAATCCAATTTAAGCCCCTAATCTTTGTATCCTAAGAGGCTTAAATATTTTCTGATGAGGGGGAAAAATGTATTTTGCATTTGTTCTCCAAATTTCAAAGCAAACAAATCTTCTAGCCCTAAGGTTATTAATTCTCAAAGGGAACCCTAACTCTTCTTTCATATCAAGATGTTTTCTAGATACAGTGCAGAGTAGTGGAAACAGTCAGTCCCACACCATCATCAGTGCATATTACTTGTTGTCCAAACCAACAGCAAGCAAGTGTGCCTTTTCCACATTTAGCACCTCTGGTCAGACTCACCTCATCCCTGCCCAGCAAGTTCCTAGCCCTATTTCAACACCCTCATCAAATATCCTCTGTTCTGCGAAACATTTGTTGAACACTCCAAAGCAGAACGGCTCCTTACTCTGGGGTCCCAGACCCCTTTCATTGGAATACCTGACAAATCCATACTGAGCAAAGAGGTCCACTTCATCTGGATCGTATGATAAACATCAGCCATGTTGCTGACCCTTCCCTCCTCCTACCACTGGATACCTTGGACTTGTCCACAGCTGTATACTCAGGGCTTAGGTGACCATATCTTGCATGGCGGTGCTCCATCAGTATCTGTTCAAGAATGAATGATCCTTCCCATCTTTCCCTAGCCCATTCTTCTCCTATTAGGCTGACCTCTGGGAGGGTAGGCTGTCGTATCTACCTAGGTTTTTCCAAACGTTGGCACACAGCCATTACTCAGTAAGTACAGTCTGACCGTATCAGTCAAAGAGTGAATGAATGAGTGAAAAATTATACAAGCAAACAGTGCCCAGTCTCCATCAAGCATTCAACACATTTGCTGAATTATGGATCCCTCTTCAGAATTTCATTATCTGCTTATCCCTCCTGTCACTCCACATCTTCTACTTAGTATTTTAGAGGTTTAGAGACACATCTTATCTCCCAGAATAGAAGCCCCCTGAAGTCCAGAACTTACTTGACTGCTCAGTGCACATAGTAGAACTCAGTGACCCCAGAAGTCACTCAAATGTCTGATGACTAAATATTCAGCAAAGATTACACAGGATTGCAGGATATTTGAGGTGGCCCCACTTCACTCAAAAAAGGATGGCCAATTTGTGGGCTGTGTCAAAGGTTCAACAACATAAGTTGGTGAGTTGAGTTCAGGTTTCAGAAACACAAGTTTTATACCATCTAATTCCAAACCACAAATCTCAGTGATTGCTGCCAGCCATTTCATTTCCCCATTTCTCTCCTGTCAGACAGAAATAACATAAAATTGTCTGCAACTTACTATAGAAAGTAAAGGGAAAATGCATGAGATGGTACTTATTAAGAAATCCAAGTTTCCTTGACAAGAGGTGTTCAATATGTTATTAGTCAAATACAATGCTTAGAAAAGGTATATCTGATTATTTACTTAATAGTTATTCATTGATGTCAAAAATGCTACTTTTCATTCACCTCCTTTCTCATTTCACTTCTTTGCACTTACTTTTAGTTTAGAACAAATGCAATCTATGAATTATGACCTACATTGTAATAAACAGCTGAGGAGTCACTGTAATCAAGCAAAAAATAATCAATATTGGGAAATGCAATGGTCTTACTTCAAAAGTCTAAAATTGCTGTATAATTGGCTTTCTTCTATTTGCCATCCTTTTTTATTCACAATTTTTTTAGACTGAAGGAGTAACTTGACCTACATGTGTTAAGAGGAAAAGGAAATCACTTAAGCAGTAGCAAATGAGATACTATTATCACAGTTCAATATAAAACTGCTGTACATCATTTAAACAATTTGATCTGTGGCAGGGACAGGAAATTTCCATAGACATTCTTAAAGACTACAAACATTTTTCAAGCTATCAAATTAAGAGGCACAGGAATAATTAGATGTTGCCCAAGGTCTTTCTATTCTGAAGGAGAGATTTTTCAGGAAGATAAAATTGTGTGTCCCTGTTGTTTTGATATTTTGTCTTAATGAAAACAGGGCCATGTTTCAGACAATGATTGAACTACAAAGTGTCAAAAGGTCTTCACTAATTATTTTTTTTAGGAAGCTAATCAACATACCCTACAAGCTCAGAATGTTAACGTGTCCTCTTGAGGTCTACACATGGGTCGTTGAAAAGGCCTTCTGCAGTGTCTGCCCAGCCCATACTCCCCCTCTGAGAGCTGGCTGAAAACCCATCTGAGGGGGCCCAGGCGCCATCTTGTACTAATCAATCTTGTCTCAGAAGCGGACATCTGACTGAACTGGGTTCCTCAGATACTCTTCCTGGAGAATTCCAAATTGGAGGTTGGAGACATTCATCAGCCTCTATGGGACATTAGAGGTAGGGCATGTGAACTTGCGAAAGGGGTTGTAGTCACCATCAACAACAGTGCACAGAGACCCAGAAAAAGCCAGGGTGCTTGAGAGGAGAATGAAGCAGGAGGTGGAGTAGCAGAAGTGAGAGGGGAGAGGAGGGCAGCTGCCTCAGTTCCAGGTCATTGCTTGGGCCCAGCCCCTCTCTTTCAGGCTCCATCACATACCTCTGTTGCTTCACCATCAAATCTTCATTTTCACCAATGCTGTTTCCTGTGGGTTTTGGTTACCTGCCACCAAAAGAACCTTGAGAAAACCTTGTCAACCAACCTTGACTGCTTGGCAGGCCAGCAAGACACCTTTTCTATAAACTCTAAAAACAAGGACACAGTGATGCCCACCAGGGGCTTCTGAATTTTCTGACTCAGAAGGCATCCAAAAATCCTTGGAAATTCAGTTAGGGTATTTTAAACTAAGCCTAGCAAGAAACAATGTGCAAGAGCAACTGGCCAAAAAAAGTCGTCAAAATCTCAGCTACTATTTTAACCTAGGAAGCCAATGTGACAATATTCCCCAGGTAGACTGTATATTCAGGTCTAGAGCGAGAGGCATGGGGGCCCATCCGATGACAACAGGACCGACAGACTGTGCTCCACACAAGGACTCCTCACCCTGTACCTGGTGAAGGACCAGCTTTTATTTTTTTGGTTTCATTTTTGTTTTGGGGGGGCTTTTATTGTTTTGTTTTGTTTTTATTCTGCTGCATATATGTTTTCCAATCCATTGGAGTCTAAAACTTTTGTAAAACACAAAAGTGTGCTTGCTGTCACGGCAATATCATTTTGTTATAAATATTTTGAACATTGGCTCTCAATTTCTGTTCTTATGCCATTACAATAATAAACAGGTTCTGAACCAAGACCAGCCCAAGGTCCACACTTTGAGGAGCTCTGGTCTACACTGCAGTTATCTCAAAGCTCAATATATATGATTGTTCAGATGGCCCCACCTAGTGCTTTCTTGAAGACTTTATGACAGCCCACCTGGTATAAAATGGAGGCACATCATGTCTGGGAACTTGGTTGGTAATGAAACCTCTATTTTGTCATTACTGGCTTTGTGACTCTGGGCTAGGAGTGTAACCTCTCTGAGAATTTTTCCCCATCTGCAAAATGGGGGTGTATGGTAGGCAGAATTCTAAGGCAGTCCCCCAAGATCCCCATCTCCTGGTCAATACAACCTGCACAATCCCCTCCCCTTGAAAACGTGCTAGGTTTGTGTATATGATGGGATAGCCAATCCCTCAGTTATATACATTATATACGATGTTATATAAGCAGAAATGGGACAGACTGATTCACTGCTGGCTTTGAAGAAGTAAGCTGCCTTACTGTGAAAAGGCCACATGGCTAGGACCTGAGAGTGGCCTGGAGAAGCTGAGAACAACCCCTGGCCAATGGTCAGCAAGAAAACAGGGACCTCAGTCCTAGCACCTCAAGAGACAGAGTTCTGTCAACAACCTGAATGAGCCTGGAAGAGAACCCCAAGCCTTAGATGAGATTGCAGCCCCCGCCAAGACTTTGGTTTCAGCCTAGTCAGACCCTAAGCAGAGAACCCAGATCTGCTGTGCCTGGATCTCTGACCTATAGATAATAATAGTAAATGGGTGCTGCTTTCTTAGGCAGCAATAGAAAACTAATACAGAGTGCCATACCTACTAATTGGGAGCTGGTGCAAAGATTAGAAACCATCTACGGGAAGTGCCAAGCACGTTATGATGGTTCAGCTCACAGAAGCTGTTTACGCCATGTTGCCGATTAGTTTTCATAACCTATGTAGGCCTATTTATGTGGTGAGTAAAGTCTATGTATTTACAAACACACATGTTCACATACATAAAATTCTAACAGACTTCATGAGCCTTCCTACAGAGGACAATCTTCCTATGATTTTTCAGAAGACTAGCTTGGGTCCCTCTCATGTCTCTCTCTTTCAATCATTATCACAAGCCTAGAAGGTCAGTAAGGCAAACACTGGCATTTCCATTACACCAGAGACAAACCTGAGGCTCGGACTCCACCCAAGGTCACATAGCCAGTTGGCTCACGGCACAACCAGACCACAAGCCGAGTCTTTTTAAAATAATCTACAGCAGCCTTATTTTTAAATGTAAAGACTACTTTACATTTAATACTTTACTTAAAGATTACTTTATTTTAATATAATAAGCTGCCTCATACAGTTTCAAGAAACAAATTTTGCAAATATCATAGATGTCTTTGATTATAATGTAGGTCTCTGTCCATCCTGAAATCACAGGGTAAACTGTATTTTCTGCTTCTCAAATGAAGAAAATAAAGTAGATAGTCCCATAAGCAAAATCTCGGAAGTTGAATTGCGCCTAAAATTCATCATTCTTAGATGCTGCCTTTTGCAATGAGGATTAAAAGCCAGATCCACTGCATTAGGAATGTGGACACACAGTGCCCTGACCAAGCCAGCTCTGTTTGACCTGTTCAGAGCTTCCAGCCAGGTATGCAATGCTTTCAGTTCGCTTCACAGGTTCCACATCAACTTTCGCACTTCATTTATGACTCCCTACTTTATAAGCTGTGGAATTCTTTGCTGGTACTTAACTTTCCATAAAAACAAATATTCAAACCATGATTGGACGTGAACATTTTCACCGGCATGTTTCACAGCTAAGAAACATTTCATTTTTATGTTTTGTGTGCAGCTTTCTGTAAATATGGGATTCTTTTAAACACTTCCTACCACAAATAAAGTGACAAAGACTAGCAATTATTATAAATCACTTTTTCTATTTTGATAACTTTTGTAGACTCTCAAAAACATCAATACCACCGAAACAATGCATTTAAAAATTTTTGGATAGCTATATGGATGAGGCAAAATGAAATAAAATAAAACACACAATGGGTGTTGGGCAGCCAAGGCCTTGAATTGACCACGTAAATCTGTCTTGTGGGAGTAATGGAATTGAATGGCTCCACACTACCTTTTGGGGCAACCACATACTTTATCATCACAAGACTTTACATTATAAATGGTGTATAAATATATGTGCCCCAAGAAATATGTGTAGAAAGTTGCTCTCCAAGGGAGAGAGCAAACAACGTCTGCCAGTATCAACAGTGTGTAGAGGAAACTGGGCTCAGAGGAACCAGAAACTGTAGCTGGATTCCTATAGGGCCGTGACATAGCCCGAGGTTGTGCCAAAGGTAATGACTGATAGCTCACAGGGTTCAAAATCCCAGGACACAAATGAACTTCCCATATCCCTCGGCTTGGTCCCACCTTGGGAGGGTAAGAGAGCCCACCAGGGATGAAGGCAGGTCTTCAGATCTCTGGGACCTTCAGCTGAAAAGGTAGATGACAATCCCAGTCTCTGACACTGGGATTAAACGTTCAAATAGGGCTGACTCCTAGAATTTCATATTTGAGATTTTGTTCATACATATTTTTTTCAATCATCTGTTTGAAGAAACTAGAACTGAAAAACCCCGATAATTCTCTTACCCTGGCATAACAGAAACCAATCCAACCAACCACCCAGATCAGGAGTCAACAAATGTTTCTATAAAGGGCCAGATGGCAAATATTTTTGGCTTTGCAGGCCACATGGTTTCTGCTGCAATTACTCAAGTCTGTTATTATAGGGCAAAAACAATATGTGAAGGAATGAGTGTGGCTGTGTTCCAATAAAACTTTATTTACAAAAATAGGTGGTAGATCAACCAGTTTTGGCCCATGGGCCATGATTTGCCAACTCTTGACCTAGGTCTCTGAAAACACGCCCAGGACCCTCACCATTTTTGCAGCGGAACAGCCTTTAATTCTCATAATGGCGTACCAACACATGTCCTTCCTTCTGCTCCATCCTCCCCCTGCCACCAGATTCTACAGCAAAGGTCTAAGCATGTCCCTCTCCTGTCAAACCTCATGTGCCCCCTGTGGCCTGGTGCAGCACACCAAATCTACACCAGGGCTTCTCCAGTATTTGCCCAGATGATCATGGCGGAGTTACACACAAAAATGTATCATCTTCAATACCATGTATTTGACAAATGCCAACTTCAGCTTTGCCAAAGTTAAATATTCCTTTATTGCAGGACATCTGAGGACTATATACAAATGGCATCATGTAGCTATAAAGGAGCAAGAATCACTTCCCAAACATGTTTGACCATGGAACCATTCATTCCCACGGAGTATCACTGAGAACTTGCATTCCAGGGGATATACCTTGAGAAATACTCACACATGATACATCTCTTAGCATGACATGAGTTACCCTTCATAATCTAGCCCTAAGCTATACAGACTTCCCATTTTGCATCTGCCAAGACCCTCCCCGCATATCCTCTACCCCACTCACTTGAACGGTGCATCACATCACCAACATGTCAGGGTTTTTTATATCTCTACACCACAACACATATGGAAACACGACCCATGCCTGACAAATTCTATACTGCAGGGACCAGCTCAATGTTTAAGCAGTCTCTCCCATAAAGATTATCTCCCAGGCCTTTGTGCCCAGCGAATATTTGAAATAATAACTCATTTATCCAGTACAGTTTGACTTATTCCTAACGTGATGGTGAGCAACATAATCCTGGAGGAAGTGATACTGCCCATTTGAACTCATGACCTTGAATGACTAATTGGAGGACAGACCCTAGATCCTTTCCTATTAGTTTCTCTAATCTATTATGATATATTCAGTTTAATAAGAGATGATTTCTCCCATAATGCATACGTTATGAATATACTAAACATACTCCCTCATCTCTCTCTCCACACTGTATTATTTACTAGGAACTCTTCAGACAACATAAAAGGATGATTGAGTGGAAGGATACGGGGAATGTTTAAGGGAGGAAACAAAGGAGGACAGGGGAGAAGGAAGTTATCTTCAAACACGTCCAACAAATACCAAGTATAAACTATTAAAATTAATTATCTTATTTGCTTCCTAGACTTTTCTCACTATTTTTTGACTTTTAATAACTGAATATTGGTTTTCTAGCTTGCTTCTGTTGATATCCAATTTGCCATGTTGTTGATTCATAGGCAATTTCACATGCTAAGTACAAGAACAGGAATTACCGAACGCCAGAGCTGGAGGGAACAACACGATCATTTCTCAGATAAGGAGACCATGGGCCAGCAGGCAAGGCCTTGCCCCAGCGGCTCCCCTGTGCATGCCTCACATTGCAGGGGACTGTTTGAACAGTCATGAGTCAGCCCTCCTGTGCCTCCACAGGCCTCTGATTTTAAGTATCCCCAGGCATTATCATCCTAATCTTACAGATGATGAAACCAGGGCAAGGAGAAATTGAGTGGCCTGCCCAAGCGACTCACTTGAATACTGAATGTTAATGCCAAAATGTCATAGCCGGTCCCTCCTGTAGTTGTGGCCTCCGAGAGAGAACGTTTCCTTTACTTAAACAAACCACATACTTTTCTTCACAAAGAAATAATTTAGTGAGTTCTGATTCAGATATGAAAAATACTTTTTTTGGTAAATCTTGCAGCAAAAAGACATGATCAATCCTCTCCTTGTAACCCCTTATGTTTCTATAGCATTTTACTTTTTATTAAATAAATTTTATTTTTTGGAGCAATTTTAGGTCTACAGAAAAACTGAAGGGAAAATACAGAGAACTCTCATATACCCCTCCTCCACACACATTATAATTTCCCCTCTTATTCACATCTTGCATTAGTGCGGTATGCATGTTACAACTGATGAGCCAATACATTATTATTAACTAAAGTTCTTAGTTTACATTAGGGTTCATTCTTTGTGTTGTACATTCTATGGGTCTTGACAATATATAATGACGTACATCCACCATTACAGTATCATACAGAATAGTTTCACAGCTCCAAATATTCCCTGTAGTCCATCCATTCATCCTTCCCTCTCTCTAAACCCCTAGCAACCTCTGATCATTTTACTGTCTCTATTGTTTTGCTCTTCCAAGAATATTATCTATCTGGAATCATACAGTACATAGCCTTTCATATTGGCTTTTTTCACTCAGCAATATGCATTTAAAGTTCCTCTACGCCTTTTCATAGTTTGACAGTTCATTTCTTTCTATCACTAAATAATATTCCACTGTATGGCTATAGCAGTTTGTAGGAGTTTATCCATTTATCTATTGAAGAATACATCGCTTGCTTCCAAGTTTTGGCAATTAGGAATAGAGCTACCACAAATGTTCATGTGCAGGTCTTTGGGCAGCCATAAGTTTTCAACTTATTTGAGTAAATACTGAGGAGCATAATTGCTGGATTGGATGGTACGAGTATGTTTAGTTTTGTAAGAAACCACCAAACAGTCTTTCACAGTGGCCGTCGCATTTTGCAATCCTCAAAGCAGCGAATGAGAGTTCCTGTTGCTCTACATCCTCACCAGCATTTGGTGTTGAGCATGTTACATTTTTATAAAAGATATGAATATGATCGCCTCAACTTACAGCAGCTTTTACAAAATGGAGTTGCTGTGTTCCAAGGGTCAGGATTTGATATTCAATATATCTGAATCCATATAATAATATTCCAGGTTTCTATAAGGCTAGTTGTATCCATTGACCACAGCTTATTCCCTTAATAAATATTCATAAAGGCCCTCCTTACGCACTGAGCAACATGGTGGCACTGAGGACAGAGTGATCAACAGGACATGTGTTTCCTGCACTCACAGAGTTCATGGTGTGGCACAGACCAGGGAATCGACCCTCATGGTCACGTCACACCAAAAGAAAGCAAAGGTAAGGAGGAGCTGAGTGTGGTTATCTTTCCTGGCGATCCCTCAATCGTGTGAGCCCACAGGAAGGGTCCTACATATATCGCTAGGATGACAAAACAAAGGGACTAAACTTCCTGAAACTGTGTTTTTGCAAAGTTGCCAAGAAGAATTTTCTCTGCCAGAAAACCCAGGGAGAAAAGTGACACAGAAGCTAAAATAAGGAAGCGCAGGTGGAGGTTTCTGCATCAAGAGTGTGTATCATCCCCAAAAGTGTTTTGAGAAACGCTAAAGCCGCAGGAATGCCATTTTTTAAATTAATATCTCGGTTATAGACTTTATAGATTCATATGGTTCATTTTCAAGAAACCGCACTAACAAAAATTGTTCAATATTTTGGGGGGAATATTCATTAATATTTAATACTGGATACTTCTTACATTTTAAAGCTACCACTGCAATCTACCCTCTATTCTTTAAGACTACTCATAGACTCTGCCGTGCTGGTAGCATCTCTGAGCCAGTCCAAATTATTTACAACTGGCTTCACAGGGATAGGAACGCAGTGCCTGAGAGTGGCTGCCAAGGCGTAACTCACCATGCTGTGTCAAGGTCAGACCTCGATGCCAATAAAGATTCATTAGGTTCAAAAAACTGAATCAGCAGTGTCTTTGCAGTGACCTGAGTGCTCAGGTTGGCACAGAGCTCTGGAAGTTCTCAGCAAAGAGAAAAAGTGAGATTAAAAGACAGTTTTTAATTCACATACAACACAACAAAGACAGGGAATAGCAGCCCACACAAACGTGGATAACCAAAAAGGAAAATTAAAGTGATTTTAAGAAACTCCACCCCTTTAGCTAGCTCAGATTCTTTCCACAAGCTCTCCCTCTGGGGAAAGACAACTAACCTACATTGTATTGACCCTGGCTTGTAGAGAGCTGTCCAGATTTAATTCCAGAGCTCCCTGCCAGATCTGAACTTTGGGGGATAGTCATCACAGAGCACTTCAGGAGGGGTCTCTGCAATCTGTAAGGAAATCAACCAGGATGTGGCTGATCCAGCCAGTCCATGTGGACTCCAATATCCTACAGACCAAGAACTGAGCAATTCCACAGTCACTGGCACTAGCCTTCAGAGCAATCAATGAGGGTAGAACAGTGAACAGCATGGCTACACGTACACTTCCAGTCTAAACAGAGTGTACAAGTCTAAACAGTCTAAACAGAGTATACAAGGTGAAAAGGGTATGTAGTCCAACTGGGCTCTTTTCCTCTCTCCTCCATCTGTAAACTCTTCTCAGCAATGACTTACTATACCATCTATACCCAATGCTCCCAAGATTCCATCTCCAGTCCGACTCCTGCCCTGGGCTTAAGCCTCTTAGAGCCAATGGCATCTATTACATTTCCACTTACATGTCTAATAGACATCTCAAACTTCAACTAATAGACTAATAGACAACTCAAACATGACCAGAGCAGAACTGGAGGCTCAAAGTCTAGGAGCTATCCTTTGTTTCTCTCTTTCTCTCAATCCTCTTACACATATACTCCTCCATGGCCAATCCAGGAGCAATTCCTGACGACTCTAACTTAAACACACCCTGACTGAACCTCTCTCCATCTCCACTGATACAAGCCCATTCCCATCTAAGATCTTTCCACTGAGGGACACAGAGCCCTCTAGCTGGGTTATGTTTCCACTCTCACCCCTGCAGGCTAGTCTCCACACAGTGGCCAGAGTAACCTGAACACGAATCAGATCACATCTCTTACTGCTGGAAACGCTTCAACGGCCTCCAGCTGTACTTAAAGTCAAGTCCATACTCCTAGCCCTAGCCTGAAACACTGTCCCTGTTCCCTGTCCATCTCCTCAACCTCACCCTTCAGACAAATCCTGGTGTCCCATCGTCACATCTGCAGAGAGTCTGTCCTTGATCCCCACTCTAAAGAGATCACCACCCCATCACTCTTGCATATCCTGTTATTTTCATTCTCTGACACATACTTGTCACCATTTTCATACACACACACACAGACACACAAACACAACTATAAAGTTTGTTTACAACAGTCTTTCCACTGCCCAGAAGTATACCCAGGACAGAGAAGGTCCTCAATAAATATTTTGTTGAAGGAATAGAAACTTATGGGCCATCACTCAACTAAGTCCAACATAGTCATTCTCCTCTCTAGTGTTGCAAATGATTTTTATTTTTGTTATTGCTCTCGAGTAAAAGATGCAGTCATTGGCTTACATTTATGGACCATGTTGTGCAAAAGATATGTAGCATTAAATACTAGAATCCCACTCAAACTCGAGGAGAGGCATGTGAGAACCAAGTAGCCTGAGGGATCCAGCAGATAGGTCTTAGATCTCACATTCTAGCCACTGAGTAGAATGACAAGTGGAATTAAATTTAATATTTAAATAGTTTTGTCCTTTTTTTTCCTTTCCTTCTGGCTGATTTTGCATGAGTTAAATTGGCTTTACTGCAAAGTAAAAGCATTGACAGAAAACCCTGAATGCACAATAAAGAGACTCAAAGACACTCCAGAGGGGCCCATGGATAGAAACCACTGGAACCCCATTAAACTTGAAGCTCACCATAGCACAAAAAATGCAAGTATAATTTTTTATTATACTTGCATTTTTTTCTTTTTTGGTTTTAAGCCTTCAAAAAAAAAAAAAAACCTTCATACTTTATAAGCTTTAAAGTAATGGAAACACTAGTCATTGTTGACTTTTGCCCATGCCTCAAATTCAATTTAAAGAGATATCATCAGGAGGGCTAAAAAGGCTCTGTGCTGTACTTAAAACAATAGTAAACTGGATCATGTCTCCTTAATTCCCTGTGTGAGTGTGTTTGTGGCAGACTTATAAAGCGCACACCAATGCCAATAATTCTAAGGAGAAAAAATCCTCCACTTCCAAGATCCAATCCAAAGCAAACACTGCACAGCACGTCTGGGTAGGTGTTGAGGGGCTGGAAGGCTGAGATTTATGTGCAAAGATGAAAAGCCCCTGAACATGTATAGCTTGGCTACAGAGACATGATAACTGCCCTTAAATATCTGACAGAGTAAACACCAAAGGAGAAAGAAAATAATGACCGAAGCTACACAAAGGAGGCAATTAGGGGTAATGGGAATCTTGGGCAAACATGATAAAAAGCGTTCTGGCAAGAAGACCTTCTAGATGGAAGAACAGTTCTTCACAGTCCCAGACCCAGCGCTGCCCGGGCGGGCCTCTCCTGAGGCTCCCCCACCGCCTGCACCAAGGCTACTTGGCCTGACTTTCAAACCCAGACAGGAGGGCAAGGAGCCCAAGTCTGCGGGGAGGTGGCTCGGCCAATTGCTCTGGCATCTCAACACCCCACTCCACTGCCCTCTCTGAAGCATGCCAGGGGAGGGGGAAAGTTTCCAAGGGTTCACTTCAGGTTCTCAAGGTGGGCTGGCATATTCATACATTACTTTGGGCTACAGCATGGCTGGGGGAGAGATGGTGCTAGATTACTCACCGAAATGCCCTGCCTTTCAAGCCACCTTTGCTCAGATCTGTGGTTCCTAAATTCGGCTGATCATCAAAAACACCTGGGAAGTGGGGGCAAGGTGGTGGCTTTATCAAAAGATCATTCCTTGACCTGCACACGGCCAAACCTGATGAACCACGACGACAGCGCTGGTAGGAGGCAGAGGTGGGATTCAACCCCTACGGCAGTCTGGCTCTGAGACTCCATGCTCAGCTGCTGGTCATGGGCCATGAGGAGAGGGCCACCTTTCCCAACAATTTCAAATTTCAATGTCTGTGTTTCATCCAGAGCTACACAGAAACTCTGTTGCCCTAATTGTCTTGCTATTCCTAACTGGGAGGACACAGCTATATGGGTAAATTACCTGCATGACTTAAACAAGGTGACTGGAAAACCACCAGAATTATTGGCCAGAACTTATCAGGATTTACTACCACAGCTGAATCCCCAAACTTCTGGAAGACACTGTTTCTGACATTTGTGAGTATTTCCTTAGAATAAAGTATCACTGCCTTCCTGCCCACTCACATCTGAAAGAGACATATTTGGGGGATGTATGGTAATTTCTGGAATAACCCCAAATTGCTGGAGCTGTGTGCCATTCAGGGTGGGCTCCACTGTTGCCCCAGGGATGAGTTGATGCCTGATCTGGTTGAGAGGAGCCTTTAAAAACCTTAGCAGTTGCCACAGTTTTGTTTGTGACCTTTCCCCACGTTGGCTTATATGTTAGTGACTCCATGAGTTACAGTCGACTTTCCCCAGGTTTATGTCTACGATTGGCACAGACAATTTGTTCAGGTTCAAATCACTTTAGCAAGTATTTACTGAATATCTTGTAGGAGAAATACTACTACTTCTACTAGGAGAAGGAATAACAACACAACCACCACCACACAACTGCGTTTAATTGTATTGGACCCTGGGACTCTCTTCTCACAACAATCCTATCAGGTAGATGCTACTATCACCTCTATTTCGTAAATGATCAATAGCAGCTTATGGAAATGAAGTAGCTTGCAAGATGAGGGGCAAAGGGGCAGAGCCAGAACTAGCAATGAGGCACAGCTGCTATGATGTGCTCTGACCCCTATGCTGTATGAACCCTCCATTATGCCAAGTACAAGGGGATTACAAGAACAGAGGAGAATGCCCTGGCTCTGAAGGACTTGTCGTTGACTGGGGAAATAAGACCAGAACATGTATCCATGTATTGATGCAGTGCAGGTCATCGAAAGCAGAGCACCAAGAGCCAGGAGGACCGGGAGGAAGGAGACTTAGCTGCAGGCTCTGGGAGAAGTGCAGCAAAGGGAGAATCAGACTTTGAAGAGGAGGGATCCAACATGAGTTAAGGCGAATCAGATGAGTAGCTTGTGGTCACTCGGTGGGAAGCCAAGAGAGAGCTAAGCAAGGGATGATATAACAGGATGCACCTTAGAAAACTGACCTGGCAGCAGGGCACAGCCTTGAATGTGGGGTGTTAGGCAGGGGCGCAGTGCTCCATTTCCAAGACCTGTCTCCACAAAAAGTCATGTGCTAGGTGGTGACACTGAGTCTAAAAAAGAAGTTACTGGCCAGATCAGTGACATAGTGATTAAGTTTGCACACTCTGCTTCGGTGGCCCAGGGTTCGTGGATTTGGATCCTGGGCATGGAACTACACACTGCTCATCAAGCCAGACTGTTACAGCCTCCTACATACAAAATAGAGGAAGACGGGCACAGATGTTAGCTCAGGGACAATCTTCGTCACCAAAAAAAGGGTGGCTACAGACTGGCTTGTTGAAAGAGTTTCTCACCTTGTAACAGCAGGTGGAACCACACAAACTGTTGAGATTAATCACTCTTTAAAGTTATTGCATCCCAGCTACCCTTGGTTACCTAGAACGTTCAAACATGGAGAACCCAAGAGCCGTACAAAGCAGGGAACGTAAACTGTGAAGGTCTTCTGACTCTTAGTTTGAACATTATTCTGACAAAATAGAAAATGGCAGCAGCAAGAAGCCACCAAGGGCTATCTGACGAGAAAAAAGGAGACTGAAAATGTTTAAAAATTAAACGTAAGAACTTGGAATCCATAGCACTCTGGAAACATTTGACCCAGAAGCAAACAATCTCTGTATGCCTTACCCCCCAAAGGAAGTACTAAATTATATTACCATTCGAGTAGGTAGATAAGTAGAGAATGCATTCAAGGCACAGGTCCCACAAAATGCACAACATTTTACAAGGGTTGATGCTTCAAGTATCTGGAAAGCTCTCTCCTGCAGAGCATTTACCTGGGATGTGAGCAAGGGATAAATTACGGCTAGGTTGATAATAGAAGTATTGAGCTAGTCATCCTGAAGCTTCTAGATGTTTCTGACTGTGCTCCAGAAAAGCACGCACAAACTGTGAAAGTGTGAATTATTTTGCAGTTAGCTTAGAAGAACCTACAATACTCTACACCTTTGCGGTAGAGCCTCTGTACACTAATCCTAATGGAGTTGATTCCACTGATCCCTCAGACACGGAGACCCTAAGATCAACGAGGGAATGGCCATGTCTATCTCATTTACTTCTCTATCTTGGGCCCTAGCACAGTACCTGAAGTTTAACAGATGCTTAGTAAAGTTTGGATTAATACAAAATAAATTTTAAATGATTAGCCTCAATTAGGAAAATACTATACTTAACTGAAACATCCATTTAAATAAATAAGAACTAAAACTGTGCCACCAGAAACCCATTTGGAGTTTCCAGCAAGAGTACAGTTATTTGAACACCTTTTAATTAAAAAGGGGGGGGGGGGGGGGGAGGATTCAGCCCTGGTGGCCTAGTGGGTAAGTTCAGCATGCTCTGCTTGGGCAGCCGGATTCGGTTCCCAGGTACAGACCTACACTACACGTCTGTCAGTGGTCATGCTGTCACAGCAGATCACATACAAAAAGAGGAAGATTGGCAACAGATGTTAGCTCAGGGTGAATCTTCTTCAGCCAAAAAAAAAGTAGTGGAGGAGGGCAGCCACTTCCTGTTCGAAAGTCTTTCTCTTTATCCCCTCACAGTACAAGTGCTGAAGGGACAGAGACTGAATAGGAAGGGGGAAGGGGACACTGCCCACCGGCAGATCGGCTAAGCCTACCCTGATGTGCAGCCGGAGCTGAAGTTAGTATAACTGAATTCAGCTACTTTGGTCATAAAATGTTAAGACAGGCACCAACGGCCAAAGCACAGGACAACTGCATGGGCAACATCTGAACCAAAGGGCTCTCTGTCCAACGAATGCGTTAAAGAGAATTTACATCATGGCAGCCAGCATTTACGGACAGACTGCAGAAGGCAAGCAACCGCTCTGAACAACCAGACATTCCTGAGGCTCAGACACGGGAAGGAGTAGGTTGGAAACTGAGGTAAGAAATTAAGGAAGTCACGTTTGGACAGAGCAGGCTACCGATCCTAACAAAGAGAGATGCAGGGACAGGGCGGACCATCCTCTAACAAAGCCAAGCTAGGGGCTGCCATTATGGACACCTGGCTGGTGTGATTTTTCAGGAAGCTTTGTGGACAAAAGAGGTTTAAATCTAATTAAAAAGAAAAAAGAAACTCATTGGTGATTGTAAAGATAAGGAAGCAAATAATGAAAAGTTAGACAGACAAAAATTAAAGGAGTATAGTGAAATAAAGATAAACACAGCAATGCCCTGAAAAGATAAGGAGCAAACAGCTTGGCGCAGAGTCAGGGGAGCCATTAAGGGCTGTGGACAGGAAGAGTGACAGATGGGGCTGGTGCTGCTGATGGGCTCCATGAAGTCTTTGCTTCGGAATTCCTAAAAGGAGCTGCCTCTTAGGAATGTCTCCTAATGAGAGATTCCTAATGAGAAAGCGCAACATTCAGAACAAATGGTTGCAGGAGGCCAGGCCAGGACAGATTCAATACACAGGCTCAGTGGGCTCGGAGTATGCGGGCGCTCCCTGCTCTGCTTCGTGCCATCCTCTTCAGTCCCTCTTCTTAAGTCCTGCAGTGTGATTGTGGAGCTGAGAGCTGCAACTGCGAGAACAGCTCAGAAAATCAGCACCCTGCTCCCTAACATTCCTCTCTTTTTTGCCCCCACCTCATTACCCTACCCTCATCACCACCCCAGACCCATTTTCTCTCTCCCTCCCTGGGGCAGAGCCACAAGCCTCCTACTTCCCACAGCAGGATGCTAATCGAAAAAGCCACAATGGCAATGAGGTGGGTTTCCAACATAAGAATCTCTCTTCTTGACAGAAAAGAAAGATGAGCAAATAATTTTAGTGCCATTTGCAATAATCCACAGAATGAGAAAAACTTGAGTTATGGGTAAAGAAATAGCAGCATTTCTTCTGAGAACAAGAGACTCCTGATAATGTGCCTTGAATTTCCATTTAAAAGGAAATACTAGATGTCTCTGTAAGTCATGGTATCAAGCATTTTCTAACTGAGTATTATTGAATATTCTAACTGAATAATATTGTAGATATCAGAGCATTGGCAATAAAATTGTCAGAAAATTATCCATTTTGACTTGAACATGGAGAATCTGTCAATTAAAAAATATTGTATCTTGCACTTAAAATGTTTCAATAATCACAGATCACAGTTCTTTCAGCCACAAAGGCATCCAATGAAATGGGAAAAAAAAAAAAAAAAAAAACCTCCACCAAAATATACCCATGCTTACTCAGGCTGAGAACAAGGAGGGCTAAATTTCAGAAAGAACAATAATCAGCTATGTTGAACCCACTTACAGGGCAGCAAAGGGGTCTGTGGTTAGAGAGCTGGGTTACAGTCAAGATGGGGAAGTTTAATTCCTCGCTGACAGATTGGGCGCTCTTCGTCAAGCCTTGTGCTCCAATCAACTCATCATTCCAATGAACCCAAGAGCAGAAGAGTCTAGGAATTTTCCTTCATTCACGTGGGGAGCCGCCTACAGTGCGTACAGTGTACAAGGCTCCGTGAGAGGTTCCTGTGTTCTAGGGGCCACCATCTGGGAGAGGAAGGTGGGCCCATAGACCACTCAGTGCAGAGAAGGGCCCTGAGGCTGTCTGTGTGTGTACAGTGGGCCCCAGGCAAGGAGGCACCAGTTCTACCTGGGATGGGGAAGAGGGGAGCCTTGAGCCATCCTACCAGATCCATGGGGTCACCTGGTAAACAGATCCCAAAAGAGCCTTCTACGAAGAAGGAGCTGATGATAAAAAAAAAAAACAAGTTATTTCTGATCCTGTCACACCATAAATCTCATTCTTTACTCCATGCCCCCCAAACTTCTGATGTTTGATATAGAAATAAGCAGGTTCTGTGTTAAGGGTGCTTATTATAAGGCATCTATCAAATCTGATAGACACAGGAGCAGCAGAAAAACTGAAGCATCATCTTAAGTTATCATCTAAAGGACTTGTTAATAAGGCAGAATAAAGATCTCCATTTCAGCTGGTCTCGAAAATGAAAGGGAGTAAGTATTACAACCCTCAGAAGAGCATTTAAATCACTTCTTCATCAAGTTCCCACGACAGCAGGAAAGTGCACTGGTGAAGAGAGGAAGCTGTGGTGTTGGGCAGATGGTTTAATCCCAGCTCCACCATTTGTGGGCTCAGCTGCTGGCCCCTCTGCCTCTCCTGTATAGGGGTGGGGGTGTGAGAACAGCATCTGCCTGTCAGTGTGGGCAAGAGGAGTCAACGTGGCCCTGTCTGTAGAACGGGTGGCATAGCGCCCCATGCGTGGTCAAGGTTCCGCCAACGTTCAACAGAAGACGATGAGACAGGGGACTGCAGAGGGAAAAAAATCAAGCATATTTAACCATAATTTTTAAAAATTATATGAAAAGGCAATACTAAAGCAACAGTAAAAATACCACTGGTTGCCAGGAGCACAGAAGATTCTTAGGGCGGTGAAACTATTCTGTATGATACTGAAATCATGGATGTGTGACATTCTGCATTTTTGAAAACTCATAGAACTGTATGTTATAGACTGAATATCTGTGTCTATGCAAAATCTGTATGTTGAAATCTAATTTCCAGTGTGATGGTGTTAGGAGGGGGGCATTGGAGAGTGGTCAGGTCATAAGGTGGAGCCCTCATGAATGGGATCAGAGAGCTAGCTTGCTCTCTTTCCACCATATGAGGATACAACGAGAAGTCAGCAGTCTGGAACCCAGAAGAGGGCTGTCTCCAGATCCTGATTGTGCTGGCACCCTGATCCTGGACTTCCAGCCTCCAGAACTATGAAAAATAAACTTCTCTTGTTTATAAGTCTCTGAGCCTATGGTAGTTTGTTATAGCAACTCAAACTGACTAAGACACTGTGCAACACAAAAAGTGAACCCTAAGGCAAAGTATGGACTTAAGGTAATCATAATGCATCTATACTCATGCATCAACTGTAACAAGGGTACCACGCTAACACAAGATGTTAATAAGAGGAGAAACTATGTGGGGTGAGGGCAGGGAAGAAGTATATGGGAATACTCCATACTCTCTGCTCCATTTTTCTGTAAACCTAAAACTGTTCTAAAAAATAAAGTTTATTAATTTAAAAAGATGCATGAGAAGAATAACAGGTAACAATTATGCTATGTCTATAAATTCACAGAGATCCCAAATACAATTAACATCTAAATAAACAGGAAACAGAAAACTACGGCCAGGGCGACTGGGTATTCCAGAGGAGGAATCAGTCCCATGCCATGCTCCCTGATGCAGGCGATTCTCACAGCCCACGAGCATCTCTTCGGATGGCTGTCCTCCCTGGCGCTGAGCTGGACCAGACGCTGGGTGAGGCACGTGGTACATGTTACTCAGGAGGACCCTTCTGAGTCCTGTCATCTCTCTGTCATTCGTTTTTAAGGTCATCTCAAGAAGCGACAGTTATAAATAGATTGCTATAAATCAGGCCTGAACTAATAACACCACCCCAACTTCGAGGCAGAGTCATCAAACCTCTTGAGCCAGGATGCAGTTTCGCCCTCTTCTAGGATGGGGACCTTTTTTTAACCATCCTCTTTACCCCCAGCCCCCAGCAAGGGTCAAAGACAGGAGGTGTACTCAGTCCACAGATACAGGGCAGCGTCCTATAAATCTTGACATGAGAGGACAGATGTCATGAGATGAGTGGGATCTTTCCATCCCCCTAGATTTATTTAAAGTGAAAACAGCTGTAAGAGACACCTGGTTTCCTGAGAAGCTGTGATTCAAATACTGCACATGGAATTTTGCAAAAAAAAAAAATGAAAAATGAAAACAAGAGAGGCCCAGTAACTAACCATGACCTATCTGAGGTGGGAAAGGCCTAGAATGCTCCACGGCCAAAGGCAGAGGTCGATGGGGATGGCATAAGGCTTAAGATGCTTTGGGGAGTGACAGTAGGTAGTCACCAGTCACCCTATTAAATAACAGTGAACTTCACAGAGAGGAAGGCATTTCTTTTCCAGTTCTCTTTCAAGCCTCGTGATTGAGACAACGAGAAGGAAAGTCTTATTAGGCAGGCATTCTGGGCCTCGAATGCCATTCCAATCTGGCTTACCTCCTCTCTCACCGCAGGCCTCTGGCTCAAAGCCCTGCAGGCCGTGGCAATGAGCTAGAACTGAGCAAGGCTGCTTTGGGTTCACTCTACTCTCATAAGTATCTTCTTTTATGGCCAGCTGTGTTTCCTTCAACAGCAGTGATTTAAAGCCTGCTTTTAAAATAAATTTAAGGAAAAAGGAAGTCCATGTAAAGAAAAACATCCTGTTAAACATTTCTATAGATGCTACTCAGATTAGGCAAAAATTATGAAGGTAAAACAGGATGAGCTGGAGTTTGGGTCATTCGAACTCCCTGATTTGACAGTTGGGGAAACTGAGACCCCCAGAGGAGGAGCAATTTATATAAAGGTCACAGAGATAATAAGTGGCCGGGCTGGAACCCAAACCAGGTCCTGCAAGTCCACATCTCCACAAAGAAAAGGGCCCTGAGCAATAGAAGTCTTCTGGGCAGACAGCATACTAGGCAGAAAGAATCGTATAGGGACAAATGATTTATCATGATTTATCATTGCCAAAACACAATTTGCTCTTGTTTATGGTTCTCAGCATGCCAAGGACAATGACAGAAAGCAATGGATGGAGTCCTTCCCTCTCTCCATCCTTTCCTCCCCTACTCTTCCCTCCCTCCCTCCTCCATTCAGTCACCAAACATTTGGGGAGCCAGGCACTGTGGTGCCGGCAGAGACAGAAAACTGAGTAAAGAAACACTAGCTCTGTCTGGGAGGACCTCATAAACGAATTAGAGGTCCAGATACCAGGTAAGGAAGCAACGCTGCTGTAACTACAGGGAGATGGGTCCAGGGTGCTCCTGGAAACAGAGAGGCGCAGGAGAGAGAGGCTGTGCAAGCATAACTCAGCAGTGCGCCTTAATAAAATCGCTGGTTGTTCACTAATTACAAGTGAAGTGTAATACTCTATTACTACTTCCTCTAATTCTCTGTGATGCCATACGCCTGGCCTATTTCAGCAAGATAAATCCTAAAAATTTCCTTTAAAATAACTGTCAGAATTTTTAAAAAATGCATATTGTTATCAGCAAAAAAAGTGAGCATCTGCTTACAAATACATACAGTTACATACACATTATATAAATATCACTACTGTGTACATTATCTAAATGTCCTACTGCTCTGCTATGTACATTATGAAAGATACACAAAAATAGGTATTTTGCAAAAGACATTCTAATATTTTCTTCCTGCATGGCAGAGCACCATGTTATACATCCTCCTTTAAAAATTACTGCTCTGACTCAAGGCTTCTCAAATTGAGATCCCAAGACCTCACGGGCTCGAATCTCCCTGGCAGGTGGAGGTGGGGAGTGGGGGTAAGGGTGATTTTAAAACTCCAGCGTCCCAGTCCTCCTCCAAACTTACTGAATCAACCTCTGAGTGGGGCCCATGAATCTGCATTTAACAGGCTTCTCGGGTGAGCCTTAAATTCACTAAAGGTTTAGAAGCACTTCTCTAGATTTTCCCAAGAGGAAAACAAAAGTTTAAGGACTTCTTTAATGCCATGAATCTGTTTCAAGTGCTCACTATCCAAGAAGGTTCACTCTGAACAACAGGAACAGTACATTGTTTTGATGTGTGGTAGTGTCTGTCCACATGCAGCTACACAGGGAGGGCCTCCCCAGACCCCACAGTCCTCCAGCTCAGGGCAGGCTGCCTGCCAAACCCCAGATAAGCAGAGAGCCATGGCCTGGTGGCTCCTCATCAAGGCAGCGTCAGCCCAGATCAGACTTCAGTGGGCATCTCTCCAAATTCCCCAGTAGCCAATTATCCACCTTGTCAACTTCAAACCAGTCCTCATCAGACACCTCAGACATTCTTCTCCACTGATGTCAGTTTTATCTCTGTGGCTCCAGGAGGTGTTTTCAAAGTTTAAACTGGTCAGTAATTGGTTCAACGCTGTGCTTGAAAATGATTTGGCATCTAATGTCCCAGTTTGGATGGAACACAAGTTCTAAACTACCAGCTTCACACAGGAAGATGTCCTGCTCCTAAGTCACTGATCACACCGACCCCACCACCACCCACCCCGCCCTTTCCCTCTCCCGGAGCGCTACCAGCCAGCCTGTGCAGCACCTCCCCTCAGACCCCTCCCCTGGCGCACAGACCAGCATCAATCACTATCTCCTGTAAATTTCAACAGAATTTTATGTCTTTATTATAATACTCCATCCCACAACCTTATAGGACAGCTTTGTGCATAGATTTCTATCGCTAACTCAAGACTGTAAGCTTTTCTGACCCTAAAACTGCCTTACTCATCTCTAAATCTCTCCAATGCCTATTATCTACACATAAGCACAGTTCAATAAATGTTCAGTGGATAAGCAGCCTAAGATACTCTACTACAAACATCCTTAATATATGTTTAGGTGACACAGTAACATTATATGACTACTGTATTATTTTTGCACATTATTAAAATAAATATCATATAGATATTGATGGGCTCAAGTCCAAGCTCATCCACTTCCAGCTGCGTGATCTTTGGCAACTAACTTAACCACTTGCGAGTCAGTCTCCTCATCTACCAGACAGAGAAACAGTACTGCCTTCTCCCTTAATATTGTTGTGAAGGCTAAAGAAGTTTATATATGTAATAGGATTAGAACAATGCCTGGTCATTGCAAACACTCAATAAATGTTATTTATTATTCTATTAATTTCACAACTATTGACTATTATTATTGACTCAGGCACTATGCTAGACTACGAAAAAAAAAAAAAAAAACAGAAAAAAGGGCCTCACTCTAGCTTGGAAGACAGAGGGAATGCAGTTAACTACATACATCATGCTAGTGCCATACCAGGAGCTAAGACAATGTAAAGATTTTGAATCTCCCACAAAAATCAGCAGATGGATGAACAGAGGGAGAGAGTTCTCAGTACCTAGTGGCTATCAACTGCTGGAGATGCTCCTAACAGTCCAGCCTACCAGGGCTTTGAGCTCCTAGAGAAGGGGATCCTAGTGGTAACAGCACCAGGCTCCCTTTCCCAGGCTTCCCCCATGTCATGTGATCCTATCTGTGTACACCATATGTTAGGGTGAACCACCCTTCCCAGCCCTTACAGGTCAGAGGTAAGGTGGGGTGCCACCACACTGAACTTGTCTCAACATTACACCTCCAGGTCCCATCATCTCTCCACACAGCCTCTCACTAGATCTCCATCAAGTTACCTAGCTGGGAGCAGATGAGCCCTACAGCTCTGACTCAGGCACTAGGTCAGAGGTCCACCCTAGGGATCTCCTCTGGGGATGCTGGATCAGCCACTGGTGGAGTGTGAGTGCTGGGAACCTTGGAGAAGAGTGAAAACACACAATGAAGGCAGCTGGAACAAACGCAGCCTTCTCATCTGGACCTCTTTAGCAGTAAGGAACAGACACCTAGCTCAAGGATGCTGACACAACGTACAGATATTAGCTCACATGACTAAAAAGGCCAGAGATGCTATCTGAGGGAGGTTGACTAGGAAATATCTCTTTGAGAATTGACATCTGAACTGAGACCAGAATGAAGTGCAGGGCAAGCCATGTGGCTCTCTGGGGGAAGAACAGACTGGGTGAAGTGGGGAGCAGGCACAAAGGCTCAGAGGGGAAGCTGCCAGGGCAGCTCAGACCTCATACACAATGGTAAGGACTATGGTGACCTACTGAATAGACAAACCTTGGCCTCATGCTCCCACCTGGGATCTGCTCAATCCAAACCTTGCGGACTGGGAATTAGAAAGGGGTAGCTTCCCCCAGAAAATCAGGAAGTACAGTAATGGACGTTGAATAGAAAAAAACATTAGGGAAAAGCACAGCATCCATTACCAGAAAAACACAGAAATCCAAAAGCCAACTTCAGTTGGAACAAGTCCCACTTTCTCAATCACACGATATTTTACAATAATTGCACAGCCTGGTGATGATTTGAGGGTCTCAGAATCACAGTACTAACACAGATCTTCCTCCATGTAATGCAAATCTGAAAGAACCAACTCCAATGCCCAAAATAGAAAACACGCGCGCGCGCACACACACACACACATATATACAGTCTGACAAAAACGACTTGCTGAAACAGACATTAATAAAACCACACAGTGAATCTTTCACGGCTTTGTTCTTGCATGCTTATAGTTACTTTGCAATCCCCTTATAAAGAACTGGAAGTGACACATATTTATGTCTGTTTCAATTTGGGCACTGTTTAGTACATGATCTGATCGTGGCCTGGTTTTATACTAGCAACTGGAAACGAAAAATTGATTTTGTGTGTGTGTGTGATCTGAGCCAGAGGCATAACAGGAGACAGTTGGTCAAGAGTCCTCTTAGCCTGGAGTTCATGATGTAGCTGGAGGTAAAAAATCTTAAACAAGTTCTGAGGCCCAGGTGACCTGTGTAGAGGACCCTCATGCAGGTAAGGGTCAGTGGGACCCCTAATTTTACAGAGCTTCAATCAGTCACAGCCCAGTGGTAAATCCTGGAAGCAGAGGCAGTAGCTATTCATTTGCTCAAAGTAGACTCAATTCCTGCTATGGAGAGCTTACAGTTCTGTAAGGCATTGAAGAGAAGGCTACCAAGCCTGCTCTCAGGGGATTACAACCCAGGTGGACACCAATGAAAAAAGTGGCAGTGTCTCAATGCAGAAACATCTATCCAAGTCCAGAAGAGATGCCCCATGCTAAAACCATTGGATGGTTTCAGGTTTTTGTTTTTTTAAATGAGTGGCATATAGGACATATTTAGTTGCAAGTGACAGATATAACAAACTGACTCAACTAAAAAAAAAAAAAAAAGGCACGGGGGAGTAATTGGCTCATAAAAGTAAAATGTCCAGGTTAATGCTAGCTGAAGCCACAGCTGGATTCAGAGCATCAAACCCTATCACTATGTACCTCCACATCTGCATGTGCGAGCCTGCACACAAGGTCTCTATCAGTGGTAGGCTTTGTTCTCAGGAAGGCACTCCCCTTATGGGGCTAAGGGAATAGAGCTGTGGCACCACCACCTTATATCCTAGCAGCTCAGCCACGCTGGTAAAAAGCGTGTCATCTTCCCAAAACAAGTTCCTAGTAGGGATTTCTTTGGGCTGACCCAGACCAAGTGCCCATCCTGAGACAAACAACTAAGAGAAAGTATAGAGACTGTAAAGGCCTGGGTCATGTGTCACTCATCACCACCACCACCACCCATGGTCTAGACCAAGGAAAGAAAGTCAGGGTGCAACTGCCTGAGCAGGACAGATGGATACTTGGAAGGCAGAACACAGCAGACACCCACGTCAGATGGGCCAGGTGTCCTTTGAGCTCAAATCTGTCCAAAACACACATTAACCTGATTGTGCAGCTCTAACATGGAGTCCTGGGAACCCTGGGGGTTAGGGGTGGGGACACAAATGATTTCACAGGGCTCCAGGCCAGACATTTCTGCCCAGTAAACTCAACCCCATGTTGTCAATCCCTCATTTCCACTTCAGTCCTTTGCATTCTGGAAGGATCCCCACCCCCAGCCGCTTAAGAGACTATTTGAACATACATATGCTTTTGGGAGGCATCGTTACATAAGCTCTTTTTTCAACAGTCAGTCATCCATCCATCCAAAAACATTTGTTTTGGTCAGTGTGAATGTATTACAGTTTGATATGACAGAATACGAGTCATGAATTTTAATTCTGAATACCTGTAATAGCAAAATACTATCATCTGTATCTTCAAATGATGCTGGAATACTGTACACATTCCATGAAACACTACTGAAGTGGCTGACTACTTTTCTAAATATTCTAGGTATACAATTCTAATACAAAATTCCCTATTGGTTTCTGATATAAGATTTGGTAAACATGCTTATGCCAATTGTTGGTAGTATGCTTGCCCCTGCATTGCAGGGGCTGGTAGCCCAGGAACTAAATTTCCCAGAATCCTCCAGGGAGGGTCCTGGTTAGACTCAGGCAGTGAGAAGCTCTCCTGGGAGATACACAAGAGCATGGGAAGCCCAGCAGGAGTACTCTCCCTAGGACAGTGAGCCACAGGTACTTGGGCTTCAGCTGAGGGCAGCAGGAGGCTTTGCCAGCAGCTTCCAGCATACTCCAGCAAATCGCCCACTTCGGTGCTGCAGGCAGCTGAAATCATGGGTGGCTGATCCTCTAGATGCCCACACTTCCTGGTTTCCTAAAGACCAGAGTTGGCTTTCTCTGATGTTTGTTCCCTTGGCCCTTCTGTTTTGTAAGCCTTAAATTCTCTGCGTTAAAGTTCTTTCTGTTTGAAATACCTGGAGGGATTTCTGTGTCTTTCCTCATACTTTAAAAACTTAAAATTCGTCAACAGTACATCTGTCTAAGATAGTGCACATCATAATAACAGATCATGTCAAACATAAGGTTAGAGCCCAGGAAGACTTTGGGTCCTGTCTAACTAGGCTGAATACTTTACTAATTCCACTCCAAGTTTTTGCATTAAATATATTAGGCTTACGTGTCAGCCTAACCTCTACGAAACATCTGTTTCTTTTTCAATGACAAATGGATTGTTAAAAATACTACCAAGAAGTCTGGAATTTGCTTTGAAATGCACTCAAAAAAAGATGTCTTAGTGGATGGACACAGGGATGGATAGATGGACAGATAATGTGGTAAAGCCAGTATACTCAATGTAAATGGTAGAAAATGGGTGATAAGTATATGGATGTTTGTAGTAAAACTGTTTCCGTTTTGCTGTATATTGGAACATTTTCATAATAAAATGTTGGGAGTGGGGACCACTATCAGCCCAAATCCAAAGAGTAACATTGGTGGAAGTAAGATTTTCTAAGTGTTGTCTAAAAATCAGTACGACTAACTTCCCTAAAACCTAAGTTTTCTAAAATCATTTCTCTCTCAAGATTGTCACTTTTCTCAATATTATCACACTCAAGAGTGAGATAACCACTGTGACTTATCACTTTTAGGGAAATCTTTCCTCCAAAAAATAACCCTGCAGTATCATTAAATAAATGCATATAAAATTCATAATTAATTATTCAATAAATATTTACAGGTCATCGCAAATTAAACTCTTTAAAGCCACGAGAAAATTACAGTATGATGATTAAATCTCATATTACCTTCCATCCTGTAATTATCAGGAGCTGGCAGTGTCATTAGGAATTTTAATTCTACCCACTAGGGTGCATCTTACAACTCACTAGGAAAAAAAGTGTTGTTGCCTAATACTTTAAAAGGCTATTAATTAATGAGAATTTATTTAAATTGCTTGAGTTTCCAATATTTTCATAGGCAAAATATTCTGATCTGATCTGCACATCAGAAAAACATCCATCCCTCATTCAACGAAGACTTTTGGGGTATCTCTGCTCTAGAAGGCACCGTGCTAGAAGACGAGGCCACACACAGTCCTTTGCCCCAGGTGGCTTAAATTCCTGCGGGGAGGAAACAGCCAGAAACATAAAAAGGTCATTTCACATACGGATGTCTTCCATGGGAAAGGCATAAACAAGGCATTGTGAGAGAAATGACAGGGCAGAGAGAGGAGGCAGGCGGGGAGTGACAGTGGTGTTTTGGGTAAGGTGACTGAGGGTTCTGTCTTGGGCAAGGGAGCCAAGGAAGACTACCTTAAGGAGAATCTGAGCTGACCTCTGACTAACAAAGGCAAGGAAGATTCCACTTAGAACACCACACGCAGGGCACTGCAGAGAGAACGGACTTGGTGCCTTCCTTGGCAGGCAGGGCCAGGGTCAAGCAGGAGCCTTGCCAGTGGGTTTCGATTTCACTGTAAATGAAGTTGAGAAATAATGGAAGACGATAACTCTCTGCAATAACAAAGTGAACTTCCAGAGTTGACACGATTGCTTTCCTGTATAATTCTGAAGACTGCAAAATGGTCCCAGGGTTAGTGAAAATAACATGGCTACGTGGATGCCCGAATATCTGGTGATGCTGCTAAACGCTGATGCTGCTACACAATAATAATGAGAAGGAACAATTATTGGGCACTTACTGTGGGTCCAGAATTGGGATCCACGTTTTACAGGCCTCCAAGAGTGAGGTATGTCACTGCTCTCATTTTACAGTTGATGATCCTGAGGATCAGAGAGAGAAAGGAACTTCCCTGTGTCACACAGGTGTCAAAGGGCAGAGTCAGGATTTGAATGCGGATTCAGGCAGCTCCAAAGCCCATCTTCTACGCCAGTGAATCACGTGACCCACAAATCTACAAGCCCTCCGGATGCATTCTGGGGAAGTTCAGAAAGTCAGCATCTGTAAGCTGGCAACTGCTGGGACAGGCATTGTTCTCCCATTCGTTTTATCCAAGCCCAAATACATAGACACACACACACATATACACGAAGAAAAACACAGCTGGAAGTTGTCTTCTAGCCAAGTTTATCATCTTTTCCTGTGGCAACAGCAACACACTCACAACCTGCTTGGTTCATAAAAGAAAAAGAGAGTGCCCCCCTCGCAGTGGGCTACAGTTCATATTTTCCTCTCTGGTCCACGGTAAATAAGTTGGGTGTTTTATTCCTGCGCACCCATCACCCAAGCCATAGGAGAAAAACATTGTTCCCAAATGTTTTCTTTCTGCAGCGCCTTTGTGCGCCGGTGATTGCTGTAATTTAACCTCCATAATAAAACAGAATCATCACTGGGTGACAATTTATAGCACAGTTTCAGAACGGTTTTCCTCTTCCATCGTGCTCCATTGTGATTACGATTTACTGGTGCTATCTGCCCTGGGGCGCACTCGCACGGCCCTGCCAACAGTCATCAGGCCAGACAAGACATTCACTTAAGACACCCAAATGCTCTGGATGAAAGAGCCATACTACATCTTAATGACCAGGAAGGGTTCCATGGCTCAATCTACGCCTGTGGACAGTGAAATAAACTATAAAGCATTCCAGGTGATGCAGCTGTCCACCGCAGAGTCGTGTGTCTTCCTGGTAAATCGTTTTGAAGACACACACACAGAAGCCCAGTGTAATGTAATCACCCACTATAAGCAGCGAGCATAAAGACGCTGTTTGCAATGAGGCCATCTGCCTGGCTGGCTCATGGCGGGCACGGGTGAGGGGCAAGGAGGAAAGAGTATTGAGGTAATACTGCAATACTGTGAATGACAACGAAAGAAAGGAGGAGGTAAGATGAGAAGACACAGGACAAAATCAAGGCACAAAAATAAAGTATCAGGAGTGGCAAAAGGGCTGCAGCTAAACATCTTCCTCCACCCAAAAAGGTCCAACCTAACATTCCCACAAGGCCTTCAACTACTGTGGGAAAACTCTGTTTTAGGCTAACAGAGAAACAGCAGGTATTATGCAGGTATTAGCCAGGGTGTTAAAGGCGTGCCCATTTTAAAAGAATCCTTAAGCTATAGTAAATGATGGACATGAAGTCAGACAGACTGAGTCTATGTCTGCTCTGCCATGCGTTCCCTCCATGACCCCGGACCCACTTCATTTTACTCATCTGTAAAAAAGCAGTGATAATACTATCTACCTCATAAGGTTGTTGAGAGAATGGACTATAATTATGTGTGTGAAGCACGAGGTCGGAGGCCAGGTACAAAGAAACTAAGAAAAGTTCAGGGCTGGTCCAGCGGCACAGCGGTTAAGTTCACATGTTCTGCTTCTTGGCAGCCCAGGTTTCGCCGGTTTGCATCCCGGGTGAAGACATGGCACCGTGGCATGCCATGCTGTGGTAGGCGTCCCACATATAAAGTAGAGGAAGATGGGCACAGATGTTAGCTCAGGGCCAGGCTTCCTCAGCAAAAAGAGGACAACCGGCAGTAGTTAGCTCAGGGCCAATCTTCCTCCAAAAAAAAAAGAAAGAAAGAAAAGGTCACTATAACTGTTATCATTCTACCTGTGCACTATCGTTCGAACTTCATAAATTTTCAAAGGACTATTACTGTTTGCCATTTCAGCCTACCATCCTGTGTGTGGATCTGTATCTATATGGATCTATCTATATCTCACTCTGTGTGTGTGTGTGTGTACCTACCATTCATACAGAAGGTTGAGTGATGCATACTCAGCATATCATCATCACTGGTCCATGCGATGCCCCCGTCTTGATTCATATCTTCCCCTTCAGCCCTGACCTACACTCTTATTGCCCATCCCCCAATGGTATCCACTCTAATGAATATGACAGACAACCACGTACGTGTTTATGTAAAATGCATGTTGTTTTATATGCTTTTAATTTATAGAGATGCTATTACACTATAAATCTGATGCTACTTCTCAAGCATTGTTTCACTCAAGATGAGTGTGGGTTGTTCTGTGTACCTAGTTCACCTCTTCCCATGGCCACATCTAGCACATCTGACCTGTCCCCTTCCCTAATGTATGTCTGGTATTTTCGCTGTAAGCATCTTTGCCATAGACAGCTTTGCCACAAACATTTTTGCTGCAAACATTTTCACCGCATAACTAATTGGTGATAAGGCAATTTTGCCATAAAAGATAAAATAACTGGTTGACAGTTTGGTTAAGATAAAATAACTGGTTGACAGTTTACTTTCAACTGGTTGACAGTTTGGTTTCATTTCTCCACTGACGCAGTACTCCTATTTTTATATTACATAAATCTTATCAACTTGATAGAAAACACGGTGATAAAACTTACTGGAAGTGTGAAATAAGAGAGTGTAATACCAGATTGCATACCACACTAGAAAATGATAATGTATCAGTTGGCAAATCCTTCTGTGAGCACAATCATTCCTCCTACCCATCAAAACCAAAAGTTTACCAAGTTACGGCAGATATAAAAGAGGCACACAGTCTTTAAGAGTTTTAATTATCAATTCTTTAACGAATTTAGATACAACAGCTTGTTCTCTAATGCCTTTACCGAATTTATCATGCAATATTAGAAGCTGGAAGCAAAAGAATCCAGCTCCTCTTAACTCCCCACCCTCTAAAAAGAAATGGTTACATGATTGCTGATAAGTTTCTTGAAAATAGTTAAAGTTTTTTGCAATTTGATAATGGAGAACAGGATTCAGACAGAATTTGAATATGTGGCACAGAATCTGGCTTATATAATTTGGTGAAATATAAGGACTGGGCATGTGATGGAACATTAAACTGTAGTCCAGATATATACTATGTGTTCCATTATATCCTTGTCCCTCTTTTACTTTATTTTTCTAATTTTATCTTTTACAGTAATATTGCCTTACAGCCAAGTAGTTATACAGTGAAATGCTTGCGGCAAAGATGCTTATGGTGCTAATGCCTAGAACCTCCCTGATGACGGGGTCCTGGAGAGCCCCCCACCACCCCCAAACCAGACTGCAGTTGGCCGCCTCATCCCACCTTTACTTACTACATTCTTTAGATCAACTCACATAACTTTTATAAATTTGCTTTAAAGGGTAGTTATATTTGTTCTAATATAGATTAAAATAGTACCCAGGATAACTATTAAAACTGTCAGGCAGCTATGTCTGTATGACCCCTGGCCTCCTCCACTGGGGTGCATTGCCCCATTAAAGGCTGGCCCAATGCTGTCCATACTGGACACCATCCATCCACACCGGACACTGGCTGAAAGGCTGGGGTCAATGAGCTCAGGTTATCAGTCTAGTTTTCTTCTCTAAATGTTCTCTTCAATCTGCAGCTTTGCCTCCCCTCAGACAAGCAAGGGCCACAAGAGGACCAAGTGATACCTTGGAGCATCGCCCCCTGACCTCTGGGCAAACACTGCAATGCCAGGCCCATTCTGCAACAGCTTTTCTCCCTCAAGGAGCTGCAATGGCCTATGGTCCATCTCGGAGGCCTCATCTGGCCGATGGCTCCTGGGGAAGCTGGCCTGTGCAGAGCAGGAGGCTTCTCTGCTGACAGGAGACAGTGCAAGTGGGAAGTCTCCACAATCCACTGGAGACCACCCCACAAACAAACGTTTCCTGGGATTCAGAGGAGGGAAAGTTTCTTCCAAGTTACCTCCCTGAAACAGCAGCGCTGGCCAAAGAATCGAATTTTTAAAACTTCCTCAAATGTGGCCATTAAGTGTTCTGTCACATCCATATTTTCTGTCTGATCAAACTAATAATTAAAGCTATACTATTAGCAACCAATCATGAAATAGAAGAACTCTGTGCCAGGCACTGGGCTAAAATGCTTTACGTTAATGTTCTCATTTGACCCTTGAAATAACTGCGTTAGGTAGGCATTGTCATCCCCATTCTGCAGATAAGGAAACTAAGGCTTAGCGAGTTTAAGTAAGTTGGGCAAGAGGATTCAGCTATTAAACACCTGGGACAGGATTTGAACTGAGGGAATTTGGTACCAGAACCAGAGCCTGCTTCCACTTTACTGGCTGTATAAGATATATATTTACACAAGCAAATGGAAACAAATTACCACCTATGAAGTGTTTGCTCTGTCCCAGACACAGGCGAACGCTGCACCACGTTTCTCAGTTGGTCCTCACGTCAGGTCTGAGGTCAGCAGCATGACTGTCTCCATTCCAGGAGGGAGAGACCTCGGCTCAGGGCCCAGGGTCTGGGGGAGTCAGACTCAAAACCAGACCTACCCTACCCTGACGGTCACAATGCCTGTCATGTGTTGTCATGTTCACTTCACAGATGCGGAAACTGAGGCTTACACACACTCAGTAAAGGATGGCTAACCCCAGGTGCCCAAGCAGATATACTGCCTCCCAAAGAAGACAGAAATCAGTTTCCCGAGACCCGACTGCATACTGAGTGCATCAGAACTCTTCAGGCAAAGCACACGGTGTGGGCCTAGGCCCTGTGCTCCCACTTCCACAAGAGAAGGGAATTCCCAAGGCCTGCCTTCTTCAACCGCTGGGGCCACTGAGAAGGGAGCGTGCTTCCAAAAGCCATTGCTTAAAGGAAGCAAGTTATATGCTATCTCCTTAAAATTGCCTTCAGAGAGGTGAGACCCAATGGGAGGCAAGCTTAGAGAATTAACAGGTGACTGGCCCTCTTGGGCCGGCCCCCAGAAGGTGTCTGCCCCAAACACACACTTACTGCGTGAGTGGTGGGTCAGACTCCCCAAAATAGGACAATCTGGAACTGATTCATCTGCTAAATGTAGCTGAAAATAAACAAGCAAGGCTCTTTGCTTCCACTGAGAACAGGACTCTTGGGGCGGCTCCCAGCACACAGAGGCCACGGCGATCAGGGCCACACAAAGGATCTGTTCTCTGCAACCACCAAAGTGCACGCAGCTGGGGAGATGGACAGGAGACAAAGGAGCCGAGCCTCCCGCTGCATCTGGAGCAGCCGCCTCAGAGCACCGCTTCCCATTTCTGAGAAGGCAAAATACTTTTTTGAGGGGAGGAATGGGTCAATATAAATCAAATATGCAAAGAAAAGTGGGGAACGTGGCAGCATTGCCCTCAGCACAAAGAGAAAGGGAGCCAGGCAGGGAGCGGCACAGAGACAGAAACACAAACCCGCAGCTTCCTGCATCCTCGGCATGACACCCACACTCTTCAGGGAGCACCTACGGCCCACGGAGCCAGGCGTGTCAGGCGCAGGGCGGGGGAAGGGCGGGGAACGCAGGGAGCAAGATGGGCCTGACCGCTGCCCTGGTGGTTGGCGAGGGAGGCTTTCCCATAACCACACAAATCGACCACCATTATCCCACTGCACCAGGCCCCAGGGGGCCCCCCTCACCTCGCAGACCTCAGGGTGGCCCCCCTGTCTTTCTCTCTCCACTCCAACCTTAACCCCCACTTTACCCTCCTTTCAACTCCTTCAACTTGCCCCCTCTCTGCTCCCTCTCCAGCTTCGAACATGCTGTTCCTTCTGCCTGGAGCCCCTTCTTTGCCATCTTCTGGGTCCTGGGGTATGTTCCTCATCACTCCTCAGTTCCCCCAGTGGACACCACTTGAGCAACCAGGACTTCCAGCCTCCAAGCCTTCCCCACTCCTCTAACTTCTGACTCAATATCTGTCTCCCCCAATAGCCTGGAAACTCCGCTGTTTCTTCCTGATGGCTATAAATCTGATCTTGACACTGGCCAACCCCGAGGCCCCAGGCTCTCTGTTTCACGGGACACAGCACACAGTCCGCAACGTGGATAGGATGGGAGAAGCACCAGTGACCAAGGACACACAGGGTAGGTGAGGTGAGCTCGCACCTGCACACAGACCTTGTAGGGATGAAGGCAGCTTAGGACAGGAAGAGAAGACAAATGGCACCCCTATCTCAAGCCTTTCTTTTCTCCTCCTTGAAATAGCAAGAATTCTCAAAGAAATGAGCACTTCGTCCCATTCCCAACAGGCATTAGTTCAAAGCACTGCTCACTCTGTCCAATTCCCTGATGAAGTAACCAGATAAATGAGAGGACCTGAACTTGATTTATAGGGACTGTGACCCCCGCAACCAGATCATTTCAAAGCAGCAGGCAGTGAAGAATGCGCACATGTCCCACAGGCACCCTATAATGAGAGCAAAGGCCCCCGCCTGGGGAGCGTATGGAAGTGGTCCAGCAGCCCTGGAGCACAGCTGTCAGACAACCGTCTCCAAGGGCTGGCTCAGGCCAGGAGAGGTCACCCACTCCATTCAGGCTCCTTTTCAAATGCACTCCAATGGGGAGGCTATCATGGGGCACAATGTGAGGGCTGGAATGAAACAGGCCTGGACTGGAATCCCAGCTCTGCCACTTAGCAGCTGTGTGACCTTAAGCAACGTCAGTCAGCCTCCAGAAGCTGGAAGCTTCACCTCTACAAGTAGACTAACGGGCCTCCCCATGGGGCTCACTGAAGGATGGGCTGAGATCACTTGGCGCTGCTCAGACTTGGTTGTACACTAGAACCTCCTGGGGAGTCTTTGAAACTCTGTGCCCAGGCCACACCCCAGACCAAGGCAGTTAGAACCCCTGGGGGAGGGGCTAGGCATCTGTATTTTTTTAAGCCTCCAGGTGATTCCAATGTGCAGCCAAGTTTGAGAATCAGTGAGCTAACCCCTTTCCACTTGGAGCCTGATCCCCTGACCAGCAGCATCAGCTTCACCTGTGAGCTCATCAGAAATGCAGACTCTCAGACTACTGAAATGGAATCTTCGTTCTGACAATATTCGTGGGATAGTCTGATGAAACTTGATACTCTAAAAAGTGCTAAGATGATTCACCTTAAATGCTTAGCCAGGTTTCTGGCCCCTGGCAGCCACTGTTTATGGGATCTTTTTAAAAACCTGAGGCGAGGCAGTACAGTATATGGGTTGAGAGAAGACTGCCTGGGTTGGACTCTCAGCTACCTACTACCAGTAATAAGAAACTGGGCCTCAGTTGCTCCACCTACAACATGGGTTAATAACTCTATCCAACTCAGAATGAATGGTGAATATTAAGTGGGGTTTTGAGTATTAAAACAAATTACATATGGAGAGTGCTGAACACACGTTTGTCAGAGTCAGCACAGTGCTGTTGTGATCATAGAAACGGTGATCCAGCTCCTGAGATGCAGCCCTGGGCTGATTAAATGTCAGAGCTGAAAGGAGCACATTCTAAGTTTCAAGTGTCCTTTTCAACAAAAGATACTAGGACAATTGATATCCACATGCAAAGAATGAAGTTGGAACCCTACCTCACACCATATACAAAAGTTAACTCAAAGACCTAAATATCAGAGCCAAAACTATAAAACACTTAGAAGAGAACATAGACTCGAATCTCTGTAATCTTGGATTAGGCAGTGATTTCTTAGATATGACACCAAAAGTACAAGCAAGAACAACAACAAAAATAGATAAATTGGACTTTGTAAAATGAAAAACTTTTGTGTTACAAAGGACATCATCAAGAGAGTGAAAAGACAACCCAAAGAATTGGAGAAAATATCTTCAAATCATATATCTTACAAGAGACTAGTATCTAGAACATAAAAGAGTTCTTACAACTCAATAATAAAAGACAATATAATTTAAAAATGGGCAACATAATTTAAAAATGGGCAAAGGATCTCATTAGGCATTTCCCTGAGAAAGATACACAAATGGCCAATAAGCACATGAAAAGATGCTCAATATTATTCATCATTAGGGAAATGCAAGTCAAAACCACAATGAGACACCAATTCATACTCACTAGGATGGCTATAATCAAAACGACAGACAACAACAAGTGTTAGCAATAAACAAAACGTGGTATATCCATACAATGGAACATTATTTGACCATAACATAGAACGAAGTATTGATACATGTTACAATATGGATAAACCTTGAAAACATTATGCTCAGTGAAAGGAATCAGTCACAAAAGACTCAGAAAAGGAAAATCTGTAGAAACAAAGGTAGAATACTGTTGGCCTATTCTCCATGGAGAAAGGAGGTTTCGGGGGGGCAAGAGTGACTGCTGATGGGTGCAGGGTTTTCTCTTTGGGTTGATGAAAATCTTCTACAGTTGATTGGGGTGATGGTTGTAAAAGTCTGTGGACATACTGAAAAAACATTGAATTGTACACTTTAAATAAGTGACTTGTATCATATGTGAATTATAGCTAGTAAAGTTAAAAACCTGCAAACGTAACTTGTTGCTGTGTTTTGCGGGTTGGGCCAATGATTAGATAACTGTCTTTTAAATGCTAACAACTCACTTATTAAGACAAGTTACACACATGACAAACATCAGAGAGGAGATGTGAGAATCTAATTTAAAATCATTGGCTATGCAAATGTGAAATTTCAAAATATGCAAATGCACCACACCATGATAAAAAAGGAAGGATACATGGGGCTAATTTCTTCCTGTTAACTCTGCTAAAATAACTCCTTTATGGTCCTGTTCCTGCCATGGTGAGCCCTTGATGTTGTTGATGAAGGCATAATGTTCTTTTTTATCCTTGAGTGAAGCTTGATGAATTATATTTTCTATAAGGAGCCTGCACAGAGAGATAAGTACCACATATTCAAATGTAGCCACTTTGAGCATTTTTCATCCCCTTCTCCACGTAAGATATTGTCTCAGTCATCATTCTAGTAGGAAAGTGCATGCTCAATGGGGGCGCTGAAGGAGAGAGGGTATCACTCTCATTTTCATTTCCTGATTCTGTGAACAAGACCAGATTGGGAATTATTTACATAGATCAGGTCTTCTTGGAGATGAGAGAAAATATACAACAAAACAAATAGGACTTCTTATGGGTAACAGCCTAAAACAAAGGCTAAAATCCTAACATGTTGAAAGTGAAGAAAACCTCAGAAACAGTCCCATCTGCTGTTCACAAACTTTAAAAAAAAGAGAGAGAGAAATCCCATGTTCCCCCAGCTCCAGCCAAGAATTTTCTTAATCCAACTTCACAGGTTGTAACAGCTAAATAAGAAAATATATGTAAAGCGTAGCACAACGGTTTGGCAAATGAGAAGCACTCCATAATGTGGTGATGAAGAAGATGATGATTATGATGGTGGTGATCACGATGACAACGACAACAATGGCAAAGACTCCAGTTTACTTTCTGTAGAGCGAATTATAAAAGCTGTGACTATCCTGCCAACGAGCTTTCAAACTTCATACACTCAAACACTCTGCTATGTTCCCTAAAAGAGGTTGTGGCCCTGATCTGACTAATCCAGGGGTTGCAAACTCAATGCTTTTTGGGGCCAGAGTGGCAAAATAAATGACTGGGGAGCACCATGGAAACCAACAAACTGGGCAGTTCACACTGATTGTTGCCATGTGGGAATGGAGCCCTAGGGTGGCTACACCTCCCAGTTTTTCAAGCTTTTAATCTGGCTATTTTTATATCACTTCATATTTTTATATGTGGTTTCATTTTTTTCCTCAAAGCCCACACAGATCCAGTAAAATCTGTCTATGGCCAGGACTAGCCTGGGGGTTTACAACTGTGACACAGATTGCTTCTTTTTGGCTTCCTCATCGCCACTGAAGCAATTGCTGTGAGCGTGGACAGCACTCTCTCCACTCTATGTTTGCTTTTGCCAAGTGAAGAGGGCTGAACACACTTCCCTGGAGTAAAACCATCTCAACCATGTCTGGCCTCAGAGGTCACCTCTGATTTCCCAATGTGGGCCACACTGTCCCCATGGCCACAGAGACTGCAATGAGGCACTCCCAGCAAAGCAAGGGAGGGGGTCCACTGAGCCCTTTGCAGGAAGTCCCCATGAAGACAGGCTGCCTGGCTCAACAAGTGGCCTAACAGAGGCCACAGTGTAGCTGGCCAAACAGCTGCCTGCAGGCCTGGAGCCCTGCGAGTCCGGCCATGCTCCAGCCTGAGGCTGCTTCCATCGTCCCTCTGCAGCCGGCACCTGTCTGCTCGCCTCTCGGTCAAAGCACTGAGGGCCAGGACCTTTGCCAGGCCCACAGTTCGCACAGGGACACCTGCTTGAGGAAAGGAGACTCATCTGCACTGGCTGGTGTTGAGATGTTTATGAGCAACTCCCTACCGGGACCAATGTGAGAGTCTGCTTTCTGACGGCCACCACGGGTTCCTAGGGGCCCCTGCACATGCTCCACTCTATGAAGCCCATCAAATGGCCTGAGGAGATGCTCTGGGTGCACAGTGAGGGAGTCTCTCTGAGTATATTCCCAAGGATATGATTTCCCTCCCCAACTGAAAATCACAAAAAACCAATTAGAAAGCACACAAGAAAAAAAAAATCTCCATTTTCCCCTGATGGTACAAAGCATTCCGTGTTGTCTGTTCAAGCAGCCAGTACAGCTTGGGGTGTGCAATCAATGATATTCCAGCTGATTTTTAACAAAGACTCTGATTACTCGAAGGGGCTGTCACCCCTCTGCTGAATGCAGCGTAAATGAAATGCCAATGAATTCCTAACTACCTTTTCATTTTCCCCTCATAACCTAATTGAGAAAACATAAATAATCTCGCTGTGTTTGTGGGACCAGCTGCTCCTCACCTTGATATGGGAAACTGAGCAAAGACCAAAAGAGGACAAGTGATGTCACCAACACCACATCCTTGGTTAAACACACGAAATATGCGTTCAAAATATTTCTGACAACTTTAATTTGTTGCCAGTAATTTATACAATTATAGCCATGGTCTTTTATTATTGTTATTATTATTATTAATTATTATGGCTTTGTCCTGTCATTTGGATCTAGTGATGCTGACCCTTCAGGGATTCACCATAATTTCTTCCCACCCACAAATCTTTTAAGACTTCTGTTGCCTCACTCCGGTATAAGTTAAGTGGCATGATTCTCTACCTGGTCTGGTGTGTTGAAACAATAAAGTAATACTCAGAACAATCAGAGGAGGAACCAGCCCTAGGTACAATGCTGCTGTGCGGGCTTCCCTCCCCCGCTCCTCTTTGGTGCAGACAGTGTCCCACATATCTTCCATCTGCAGACAGACACCTCGCTCATCAGGTTCTGGCTGGAGAGGCAGCCAGAGAGCACCGCAGGGTGAGCTCGGCCTCTCTTCCTGGGCTTCCTGATGGGGGTAATTGCTACTTGGGCTAAAGTCAGGGACCAGCACTGTAATTTCACACAGGGTCTCCATGGCCACAAGCCTCTCTTCCGCAGGCTGCTTGGTCCACTTGGTCTTGGCCAAACTGACAGGAAATCTTTCAAAACTGGGTTTTGTAAATGGAGAATAAAAATAGTCAATGAAAATGTGAAATATGATTTTAAATGACATTTCACTTTGGATAGGAGTAGAAGTCTTTTTCTTTTTCTTTTTATCATTGCACAAGATAAACCAAATCCAAACTTTGCTTGTGAGACAGAGAGAAACAGATGGTTTGGTGGGGCGCAGGGGGCAGGGCAGGCACTAGTACACAGGAAATGCTCGGACCTTACCCAGCCCACATCCTGGTGACCCGGCAGTCTTCCCAAGCATGGGGCACTTTCCTCATGACAGCATCATTACCAGTATGGCAAGTTCATTCATTCACAGACACTTACTGAGCACCCTGCCTGGGTTCAGTGCATATTAGGGGGAGCATAGCCATCATGTCCCTGCCCTCATGACACTGGAGTTCTAGGGCAGAGTCGGGCAATATGCAAGTCAGCATTGAGATAAACAGAGTAAGTACAACCTTCAAATGTTACAAAGGGAGTAAGCAGGATGCTGTGATAGACAATGCTGGCAGGGGTGGGGCAGGGCTCCAGATGGGTACCTTGACCCAACCATGCTACAGCTGGCACAACACCAAGCCCAGAAGGTGAGAAACAGTTTGGCAACTACTCTCAGCATTGCTCCAAAATTCTCCTTCATGACATCACGCTCAAATTTATGAACAGCATCTTGAACCTGCTCATTACATCAGTTTGCTCCATTTCTTGGGGGTAGTAAGCTGCCTGTCTTTACCACCTGCCACATGAAGAGAAACATCTGCCAAGCCTGGAGGCACACGCCCTGGCTCTAGCATCCAGCCTGTGTATTACAACCAAAAGATCCCTCAGCCAGGCACAGAGACTATTGGAAATTTATGGGGTTATTCTGCTAAGTCATGGCCCTGCAACCCTGACTTCTTCCTCTCTCCCCTGTCCAAGAATCAAGTCTCCCTTCATCAGTTCCAAGCAAATGGAAGGAAGGAGGGAGGGAGGGAGGGAGGGAAGGACGGAAGGCGGGAAGGGAGAGGGAGAGGTGGGGAGAGGGAGGGAAGGGATGGAGAGGGAGAAAGAAAGAAAGAAAGAAAGTTTTTATTTGATTCCTCCTACAGAAATTGCTAACCTTTTTTGTCCAGTCGAAGCAGCTGGTCCAGTGTCTGCCCATTTCACCTCCCCCATTCACCCAGTTCTAGGAGGAAGCCCACTGGGGAGAGACTGGGCTGAGGCCCACGACTAGTCTAAGACGGCGACAGCTTGACTTGGGGTGGCACGCAGACATCTCACTGCTTGGAACAGACAGTGAAGGGTTCTGGAAAGCCTATGAGTCCTACAGTTTCTCTGCAGTTAAGCTTGATACTTTCCTTTCCCCTTCGTTATTCAGGAGTTCTCTGGTCAAAAGAGAAGAGGTGTAACCCATGACTGCTCTCTGACTTCAAGTTATCCTGACTCCAAGATGAAGGTCTGCGAGTCAGGCAACAAACATTTAACAAGACTTAACTGTAGGTTCAGACACTGTGACAGGTGCTTGGCAGTGACAGGTGACAGGTGCTTGGGGACAAAGCAGGTCAGGGAAAATAAATAATACAGTATAAACAGCAGGAAAGGGTATTAACAGGCAGTTTATTTTTAAAAAAGAAATAATCAATAAACACATAAAAATATGGCCAACTTTCCTACATAGTGCCATAAGGAGAAGTGAACAAAAGTGACCCTGGCCCTTGATCTGGGAGCCCTGACAAAGAGCCAGCTGGGAATGGGGTCCTTTCCCAGTGAGAGGGCTGCACCAAGCTCAAATTCTCTAGAGATTAGTGACTTTCTCCCACAGTACGGGGGTCTGAGACACTCCAGTACCACAATCCTCAGGTGCTGGGCTGCTGGTGTTCAAGACAACTCCTCCAAACAACTGGCACCCCAAATCCAGGCAGCCTGGTGTCAGTCAGTGTGTCCCACACCCCCCTCACCCATCCACCAGACTGTTCTCATGATACACTCCAGGAAGGAAGAGGGCAGGGTCCTCCGAGTGTGTCCAAGAAAGTGCCGGGGCCCACACATCTCCCTGTGGGGTGGTGGGGACCAGCACCGGGGCCTTCTCTATGTTGTGACATTGATGTCCATGCTCTGTGACATTGTGCAGTTTGCCTCACACTCCGGTGCCGGGCAGGTGGGGAGCCAGAAAAGATCCACCATGCCAAGTAGTGAGTAATTAAAGAAATGAAGTAAAATGAGATGCTACTTTTTGCCTGTAAGATTGAAAAAGACCAAAAGACTAACAATAGTAAAACATGAGAGAGGAAAGTAGAGAAACAGTGCCTCTCCCATCACACAGGTGGGAGCACAAGCAGGTGATGCTGTCAAGAGGACAAGCTGGCAACATGTACCAAAAGCCTTCATTTTACTTCTAGGAATACAGCCTAATAAATGTATCAAACAAATGGACAAAAGTTTCTCTGCAAGAGAATTTGTCATTTTATTGCTTATAATAGTGAAATACTGTAAATGACATCAATGTTCACCAAGAGAGAATTGTTTGATTGGAACATCCAGAAAGAAGACTATCAATAAGTCATGAAAAAGAATAGAAATATATATTCATTGACATAGAAAAATGTCCACAACATGCAACATTTTTAAAAAGCTGGTTACTTGGGGGTGGCCCCATGGCCGAGTGGTTAAGTTCGCATTCCACTTCGGCGGCCCAGGTTTTGGCTGGTTCGGATCCTGGTCGCAGACATGGCACCACTCGTCAGGCCACACTGAGGCAGCGTCCCACATAGCACAATGAGAAGGACCTACAACTAAAATATACAACTGTGTACTGGGAGGTTCTGGGGAGAAAAAGCAAAAAAAAAAAAAGATTGGCAACAGTGGTTAGCTTAGGTGCCAATCATTTTTTTTTTTTAAGATTTTATTTTTCCTTTTTCTCTCCATAGTCCCCTGGTACATAGTTGTGTATTTTTAGTTGTGGGTCCTTCTAGTTGTGGCATGTGGGATGCTGCCTCAGCATGGCCTGATGAGCGGCACCATGTCTACGCCCAGGATTCGAACCGTTGAAACCCTGGGCCACAGTAGCAGAGTGCGCTAACCTAACCACTCGGCCATGGGGCCAGCCCCAGGTGCCAATCTTTAAAAAAAAAACAAAGCTGGTAACAAGAAAGAATAGCCCAACGTTTTAGAAGATCTTATATATACACACATATGCATATACGCAAGCACAAATTTAAAAAAATTTGGAAGACTAGAAATTAAGATGTTTAAAAGCAAAAGGTATTGAAAGATGTTGTGCCTTTTAATACCTCTTGGTGCTGTGATCTCTACTTTCTCCTTTATTATTTTCTTCACATTCTTTTCCACTTACAATAAACATGTATTGCATAATCAATAAAAACAAAACAAAAGCATCAGAAAACAAACACAGGTGAGGCGAATTAGAAAACAGAACACCCAAAATTAAGTCTCCCATAAAGCTCTGAAAATGGAGAGCTTTCAGTCATGGAAATGAGACAAATAACCATGAAGTTGGAAGGTTTGGCACAGTGGTTCTACCCACAAAGGAGACCCTTTGTATAGGCCAACATCCCCAGAATAAACAGAAAAGCTAGGATACAGTTCACCAAGCCAACCAAACTTCCAATACATGCGGCTGAGGGAAAAGAAAGAGCTGAGCCGGGAGATGGAGTGACACATACAAGATGTCCAGTGGTTCTCCCTTCTTCCCTCAGCAGGAAGCTTATCTCCCACAGCAGGCAGGTGAGCTGCTCACTCTCACCATGGTGGGTGGGAGAGCAGCCTTCTGGGCCTCCTCGTGAGACTCAGGCTGGTACAATCCAAAGTATGCTAGAGGAAACCCCAGCCCCATTTGGGGTGAAACCCACGACGACCACGCAGTTCCATGTGGTTTTGCCCTCAAGCATTAAGGATGGCTCACCAACCTCATCAAAACTGGTGAATCCAGATTGTTGCTATTTTTTAAATTTCTTCTGGTTTGAGGTTTCTGCTTTAAACTTTCTTATGCATACGTATGGGATTTTGCAACCCAGTTGGCCATGAAAGAAAGAGGAAAAAAAGCAAATGGGCTATAAGATACAGCAACATAAAAAATAATAGTCTCTTCCTTCTTTATCTGTGACTCAAAACATTACTTTTTTCTGAAACAAATTTATTCCTCTTTCAAGGAACAAGTTTTGAAATTTTGAGATGAGATCAGAAACGAACACAAGGTAGAAAAATCTTTTAGATACATACAGCCATCTCTATTGGCAGAGAACCAAAGGCCATCCTAGCAATGTTAGGTACATTCAGCTCCTGTGATCTCTACAGCTCATTTTGGACTTAGTACTAAAGAGTCCTTACGATCAACGAGTCATTTTATACAGGGAGAATCAGTTCTGTCCTAAAAACCTTTCCTTAATTTAGAAATTTAGAAACAAAAGGGTTGATTTCATTTCCATCTTAATGGGTATCCTTTTGAAAGGATGCCTCACCAACAATTTTCACAACACCTACAGAATTTTTAAACCATAAGCATTCATATAGTCCCTGTAGATATTAATCTCTTATATAGCATATATTTTTGGTACAAAGCATGCTTTCCTTGGGTGCATCCTGCTTTTCATGCCTCAGTGTATATATTTACATAAAAACAGAGATGCATTTTATAGTCATACATATGTAGACATGCACCAGTCACAAAACAGCTAGAGAAAGTTGCTTTAATGGTAGCCTCTAGCTTTTTGGAAGATTGGCGTAAATCTCTTCTGCAGGGGGGAAAAAAAATCCATTTTTCTGAGAAGGTAAATGTTTATTAAATGCAAATACTGATATTCGTTACCTAGGAAAAATGTCTTGCTGCATGTGGAATTCCTCGATAAAAAGCTTTCAAGTCCCAGGTTTCTCCAGATAAACCCCTATCGGTGAACTGATGCGTGAATGCACTGAAATTGAATTACTGTACAACAGCAATTACTTTCCACAGTACAGCTATAATGGGAATCAGTTCCGCAATGAACAGCAGGTAGTATAGGAAGGGGGGAAAAACTTCATATATAATCTAGTCTCTTTTAGCTGTTCCCAAGAAGCAAGGATGTTTATTTTTAAGCAAAACACTCTTTTTCGAGTGCCTGATTTATCATTTTATCAATGTAAATTGGAAAATAAGTGAAACAGGATTAAGTTTATTTACAGGTAGGAGCTTCAGGGTGCCTTGAAAATTTATTAAATATCTTATCCAAGGTTGGAAAACAACAGACTCTTCTCTTAGTGAGTTTAGCTACAACTTGCTTTTTATGTCTCTTTACAGCCCCCCAGGCCCCAGTGAAGTTTGTTCTTTTAGACACTGCTAATTAACCATTTTGGGGAGAAAATTAATTTGAACAGCAAATAAAATACTTCATGCTTTGCCTGATATGCTACCAAAATAGATACCATCCTATAATTCTCCCTGTCTCTGTGAAATGTGTTTAAGTCTGTGGAGGCCTAAACTCCGTACAGCCCCACGGTGCAAGCTGTGTGGATCCATGGCCCTAAAACCAGCACCACCTGGGAAGACAGAAGGAAGTTCCAACTCTGCCCCAAATCAGCGTGATGGAGGCAGTGCCCGCCCCAGAGCTGCTCCACATGATCAAAGGCAACAACCACTCCGGAGAATTCACCCTTAGAAAACGATTCTGGAAAACACTAGTATACATTTATAAATTCTCCAAAGTCCTTTCCGTCATTTCCTGGTTTATCTTTTTTTCAGCTTGTGCTGCTCATCTTGATCATAGGGACTGTTCTGAAATCACAGGTTCATTATTTCCCACTGGCTGTGTTGGAATCTGTCCTAAAGGCATATCCCTATAATCAGAGATCCCCGTAGTTACTCAGAGTTACTTCCTACAGATTCTCCTCCAACTGCACACTTAGCTGTGCTTGCTCGGAGTTCCCTGGAGCCTCAGAAAATCCTGCCAGCTGTGTGATGATTTGTCTACTCCTAGTGGAGGCTCGGATTGGATTTCAAAGACAAAGGAAAGGCTGGGACAGCCTGTCCACGTAACCAACACCACGAAATGCACATCCTTTGCCTTCACTCTCCCCTCAAATCAGGAAAAAGAGTTTGTCACCGTCAGCAACTCAGGAGAAAGGGGAGCTGTGTCAAATGGGCCTCCTGTCAATATTCCAGCTGAGCTCTGATTTGTGACACAGTCCAGCATTTCCAGGTGTCACTTAGGAATGACCCAAGCAGAGTCCGCAGTCGACAGATGACTGATGAATAACACTCTCTCCGCATTCAGGAGGTGAAATTTCTCCCTTGAAATGCTAATGAACTAAAAGCAAATTGATTCCATTTCTCGTCCATTCATCAGGACTTAAAACTTGATAAACTGCTCAGCAACATTCATTCAGGGCTTGAACAAAGAAGCGGGGAGACAATGCTTTGGGCGCAATCCTTATACACAAAAGCAAGGAGCAGCATCACTGCATCAAACCCGACTTGGCTTTAAGTTAAAACAACCTACGTCAAGCTTCTGAGTGGATTTGAAAAAATTTATTTAAACCACCATTGGCATTAAAAAGTGCTAGAAAATATTAGTTAAGAAATGCTACCATAATGACAGCACCATTATGTTAATGGCAATTATTGAAGCTAAGGTTATTTGTAATTTGTGAGCCTGGAAAAAAAATGTTACATACAGTCCATTACCAACCAGATGACAGAGGTTATGTAATGGACAGCCACTTTAGGTTTCACATTTTCTTCAGACATCTGACGGGGAGAAAATAGGACTTTCTGTGATAGGATAATTGCATAGTGGAGAGTAATTCAAATAGGGGACGAGTAGGAAAAAATCACTCTGATTCAACTAATCACTGGGAAAAGTGACGGGGTGAAATGAGGAAATCAAGCCAGAAGAGACAGAGAAGAAGATCAGCAGTGTTTAACAGCCCAGAGACGACAAGCATGTTAAAGGACTGAGTGACTGCCGGACTCCATTTTTTTTTTTTTCTAACGCTAACTGAACCGACCTTCACAGACTAAAGGTGTTAGCGCTGTTGCCAGTCTCATAAATATTTTATATACATCCATGGGAACTTTAATAATCAGTGTAGTTTGTGAACCAGTTTTTTCTTCTATATGTTCTTGGGTCCTCACATCCATCCGCCACTGATGAGCATTTGGCTGAATCAGTTATTGGCAGGGAGACACCCAGGAAGGCACCAGGGCTTCCCACCTGACTCAGATTGCTGGGGGTGGAGATGGGGACTTGGGAAGGGAAGATTGCCAGGCAGGGTGCATCACAGTGATGGAGCAAACACTGAAACCCGTTCTTTCCCTGAGCCATTTGAGAAGGGGGTCGCTGCTCGGTGGGTGGCACGGGAAAGAAAGAGCCCTGTTGCACAGAGGTGCATTCTAGGGCAACACGGTAAATAATGGCTCCCCTGCAAACCCACAGGCAAATTTGGATCTGAGGTCATTGCTCTCCAAATGCTCACAAATCCTACAGGCAAACAGCAACTTTTCCTATTTGAGAAGCAAGATAACATTATAATATGAAAAATAGTCACACCCACTGCTCCCCTGGACTCAGCATAAACCAGCACCCAGGAGGCCTCTCAGTGGCCACCTCATCTCATTCCAAATGCCACATGGTTCATGACTGCTGCCAACAGAGCCACACAGTTCACAATGGGGACCAGCCCGATCACAAGGATGCAACTGTCACCACACCAAGCCCCAACTTGACACACAAGCCCTCTTTGCTGTTTAAAGACTGAGAGCAGGGGAGAGCCACATATCACTGGACCAGTTAACCTAGATTTTATGGCATCAAGTGTGCTTACAAAGGGCCTCATACATCTATTTTAAAATACATAAAATACTCAGTTCAGAGAATCCTGGATGCCTTTATTCTGGGAACATTTCAAATCAAATAGAGCAACTAGTTTTTTTCTCCTTCTCAAAGGAATCAAACCAACCATATCAGTCTATTTTTTTCTTAACCTCACTAATTTAAAGCAAAAAGGTTTCAAAATGAGGTTCCCTCCTGTCATCATCCAGGAGCTTCCTGAAGCTTTAAGACTCTCTCCCTATTACATGCTTACACATTGGAAGGTCCCTTAACCAGCAGTAACAGCAAACATTTGCTGAATATTTACTGTTTGTCAGGCACTGTGCTAAACACTTCACACAGACAGACGCAAAGACACGGCAATCCCACTGCCTGGATGCAAAAGAAACCCTACTGAGCCTGCCCACATGACCTGGGCAAATGACTTCACCCTGCCAAGCCCGTGTGCTCATCTCCAAACCAACAATATACTAACAGTATGTCACTCCTGGGGTAGATGTGAGAATGAAATAAGATGACATATATAAAGTGTTTAGCACAGGGCCTGGTGCAGAGTAAGCTCAGTAAACATAGCCCAGATGAGTAAGGCCTCGATGACTCCTCCTAACATCTCCAGGGAGGTAAGAGGAAAAGAGGTCCGCCAGGTTGCTCAGCTTTTCTCATGGGCCTCCCACCTTGAGGCAGCGCTGAGATTCAGAACAATCCTCTCTCCTCCAGAGCCTATGATTCACATGCCACGTGGGCCCCTGCCTCCAAGTGACCAGGCCCAGGTTCTGGGGCTGGCTGGGCCTCTGTGTTACAGTGGCATGCTGCACAAGCCCCTCGAATTCCAGACACCAGGGCTCCTTATCTGTCAACCACAGCGGCAGAACCTAAAGATAGTTCTGTCCCTTTCTACTCTAAAATCCTGTGATTTACGAGGAAATTCAAGTTTAAACAGTAACAGCATTTCCCTCTCTCAAATTGACAAAGCTGTTACTAGTATTTAAAACAAAACAAAACATTTTTATTTTATGCAAAGATTCAGGAAAATGAGCACTCACGTACCACTCCTGCTGGAGCGACTGTAAATTAACACAATCTTAACTGGACAGACGTGTTTTCACGTGCGTAAAGAGCCTTGGAGGTTGGTTCAGAGACTTTGAACTGTCTTGCATGTTCAGCAATTCATCTTAAGGAAATCAAAGTACCCTGCAGGATCCGAGGGTGTGGAAGTGATAAAGAACGTGGACTCTGGGGTCCATGTGCCTGGAGCCTGTCTCTTATTCCCCATGAGACCTCGGGGAAGCAGTACGTTCTGCCTCTCAGTCCTCTCTTTTGTAAAACAGGGATAATAATAGCAACTTCCATCATGGGGCTATGGGTACGTGTAAAATCCTTAGGGGAACACCCAACATGTAGCAGGTACTGAGTTGGTTGATCTATTATTAATATACAGGAAGATTCACAGCAACGTTATTTATATCAAAATGTGCAAACAGCTAAAATATCCAGATATAGAGAAATAGTCAATCAATTACGACACACTCATAGATGAAATGTTATGCAGCCTTATAAGAATATCACAAAATACAGTGACACAAGAAAATGCTCACACTACAACAGCACTTCTACAGAAGTGAAAAGAAGCTGGATACAAAAGTGAACAGACAATACGATTGCAAATTTGAAAAAAGAAAAACACACACAAGTACACCCATAGAAATCCAAAGAAAAAAGATTGGAAGGAAGGAAATACACAAGAATGTAAGCCATGGTTTCCTGCCAAGAGGCGGGAGTTTTAGATTATCTTTTTCTCTCTTTAATACTTCTCAATATATTCTTAAAGTTCCAGCAAATTGGTGTTCATTTTATGAATAGAAAATAGTAGGGCCAGCCCCAGTTGCCTAGTGGTTGAGTTTGGCGCACTCTGCTTCGGCAGCCCAGGTTTGCTACCTGGGCGCAGACCTACACCACTTGCCTGCCAGTGGCCATGCAGTGGCAATGGCTCACATACAAAAAAAGGAAGATTGGCAACAGATGTTAGCTCAAGGAGAACCGACCTCAGCAAAAAAAACAAAGAAAGAAAGAAAACAGTAATTATGGTGGGCTTTTTTTTTTTTTTAATTTCTATTTCAGGATTCTGACTACTACATTTGAATGGCTATCATGCTGCCACGTCTGTAAAGAATACCATTTCTTTCAAGATAGTGACATAAAGACACTCCAAGGGCCCCATACAGCTCCCAGCACTGGCTGTCAAGACATTTCTGTGACTGATAGAAGTATTTTTTTTTTCTAAGGCACTTCAGAGTTTCCACCAAGAAGTCTCATCTTATTTACATTAATAATCATGGTAGCAGCAGAAGCCACCATTCCCTGACCACTATGTATGTACCAGGATCTGTGCTAAGTGGCTCAAAACCATAACTTTGTTTGATCTTCACGCCCACTCTGTGAGTTTTTCCCACTTTACAGATGAGGAAATTGAGGTTCATGAAGGCTGTTTTGCAAAAGGTGGAAGGTCAGTAAGTGACAAAGGCAGGCACTGAACAGGTCAACCTCCTGCTTGTACCTATGAAACTACACTCCCTCTATCCCGGAATCAAAATGGTATGAAAATGTTTTAGGGACAAGTAAATGTGTGGGAAAATTAGGTCTAAAGCAGAAATATGTTGTAGAAATTTGGCTTTGCCAATTAATTGTGAGAAAAACTAAAGTAGGAAGTGGTCTTTTATAGCAAAGTGATTCTTGAGATAATTATTAAAACTGAAAGCTAAGATACATTAAAAGGATCATACACCATGATCAAGTGGGATTTATACGAGGGATGCAGGGATGGTTCAACATCCACAAATCAATCAACATGATACACCACATTAACAAAATGAGGAATAAAAACCACATAATCATCTCAATAGATGCAGAGAAAGCATTTGACAGGATCCAACATACATTTATGATAAAAACTCTCAATAAAATGGGTATAAAAAGAAAGTACCTCACCATAATATAGCCAATATATGACAAACCCCCAGCCAACATCATATTTGATGATGAAAAACTAAAAGCCATCCCTCTGAGAACAGGAGCAAGACAAGGGTGCCCACTCTCACCACTCCTCTTCAACATAGTACTGGAAGTTTTGGCCAGAGCGATTAGGCAAGAAAAAGAAAGAAAAGGTAACCAAACTGGAAAAGAAGAAGTGAAACTCTCACTGTTTGTGGATGACATGATTCTATATATAGAAAACCCTAAAGAATGCATCAAAAAACTATTAGAAATAATCAGCAACTACAGCAAAGTTGCAGGGTACAAAATCAACTAACAAAAATCAGTTGCATTTCTATACACCAATAACAAACTAGCAGAAAGAGAAGTCAAGAATACAATCCCATTTACAATCGCAACAAAAAGAATAAAATATCTAGGAATAAATTTAAGCAAGAAAGTGAAAGACCTATACAATGACAATTATAAGACATTATTGAAAGAAATCGATGATGACATAAAGAAATGGAAAGATATTCTATGCTCATGGACTGGAAGAATAAACATAGTTAAAATGTCCATTTACCTAAAGCAATCTACAGATTCAGTGCAATGCCAATCAGAATCCCAATGACTTCTTCACGGAAGTAGAACAAAGAAGCCTAAAATTCCTATGGGACAACCAAAGATCCCAAATAGCTAAAGCAATCCTGAGAAAAAAGAACAAAGCCAGAGGCATCACAATTCCTGACTTCAAAATATACTACAAAGCTACAGTAATCAACACAGCATTGTACTGGCACAAAAACAGACACACAGATCAACGGAACAGAATTGAAAATCCAGAAATAAAATCACACATCTATGGACAGTTACTCTTCAGCAAAGGAATCAAGAACATACAATGGAGAAAAGAAAGGCTCTTCAATAAATAGTGTTGGGAAAACTAGACAGTCACATGCAAAAGAATGAAAGTAGACCATTATCTTTCACCATACACAAAAATTAACTCAAAATGGATTAAAGACTTGAAAGTAAGACGTGAAACCATAAAACTCCTAGAAGAAAATACAAGGAGTACACTCTTTGATATCAGTCTTTGCAGCATCTTTTTGAATACCATGTCTACTCAGGCAAAGGAAATAAAAGAAAAAATAAACAAATGGGAATTCATAAGACTACAGAGCTTCTGCAAGGCAAAGGAAACCAGGAGCAAAACAAAAAGACAACCCACCAATTGGGATAAATTTTTGCAAATCATATATCTGACATGGAGTTAATCTCCAAAATATATAAAGAACTCATGCAACCCCACAACAAAAATATAAACAACCCGATCAAAAAATAGGCAGAGGATACGAACAGACATTTTTCCAAAGAAGATATACAGATGGCCAACAGGCACATGAAAAGATGTTCAACATCACTAATCACCAGGGAAATGCAAATCAAAACTACAATGAGATATCACCTTACACCCGTTAGAATGGCTACAATCACCAAGACGAAAAATAAATGTTGGAGAGGACATGGAGAAAAGGGAACCTTCATGCACTGCTGGTGGGAATGCAAACTGCAGCAGCCACTAAGGAAAACAGCATGGCGATTTCTCAAAAAATTAGAAATAGAAATACCATATGGCCCAGGTATCCCACTACTGAGTATTTATCCAAAGAACTTGAAATCAAAAATTCAGAGATTTATGCATCCCTATGTTCACTGCAGCATTATTCACAATAGCCAAGACGTGGAAGCAACCCAAGCACCCTTCAACTAATGAATGGATAAAGAAGATGTAGTATACATATACAACAGAATACTACTCATCCATAAAAAGACAAAATTATCCCATTTGCAACAACATAGATGGACCTGGAGGGTGTGATTTTAAGCTAAATAAGCCAGACAGAGAAAGACAAATACTGCATGATTTCACTCATCTGTGAAAGATAAACAAACACATGGATAAAGAGAACAGGTTAGTGGTTACCAAAGGGGAAGGGGGTTAGGGACTAGGTGAAAGGAGTAAAGGGGCACCTATGGTGATGGACAAAAATTACACTATTGCTGGTGAGCACGAAGCAGTCTATACAGAAACTGATAAATAATAATGAGCATCTGAAATTACACAATGTTATAAACTATTATGACTTCAATGAAATAATTGGGAAGAAAAACCCCTAAAGGTAAGCAAACTATACATTAGAAATAAAGAACTCCTCAGATTGCAGTTCTTTGCCATAATCCTGTGCCAATATGGCATTAACATAGGATACTACAACATTCACGTGTCCTAAAACAAGAACATAAGATGCTTTGTTTAGTTGGCAACAAGCAATAAAGTTGGAGACCATCTTAGAAATCCAAAACGATACACTTGTGTACTGCAGTTCTATTTGTCCTGCTGATAACATGAAATTTCAGACAGCTCTTACCAGTCAAGACAAGCATTATAATCACAGTAATATTCCAATAAAGAGAAAGAGAACTTCTGACTTCATCTAGACTCATTTACCCCATTCAGATTTTCAATTCTACATTTTGGCAAGCATTGCTTAAATTTTTTCATGGCTGCTTAATTGAACCACAATGTACCTTTGAATGATTTTTGGCAATTAGTGAATGCATACACAGTCATAAGCCATCCTCCATGGCTGTATAATTAGTGATGCCTCCGAAGAAGGCATAAAATTTTAAGATGAAAATTGGCACCTGAACCCTATATGGAAAGGGCAATTGTGTCCCTTGTAACTGCTTTTCCTTGTTAACTAGACTAAGGAAAAGAAAATGTTTACATAACAGCTGAGTCAACTTTGATATCTGAGGGTTGCGTTCATCAACACCAATTCCCTGAAGCTGCCTTTGTGCCTTCTGGCAACACAGAGCAGAAACCAGAAGTACTTACCCTCACTGCTTCCGACTTTTTGTGAAACATCTCTTCCATGTTCTTTGCCAGCTTTTTCACCAGTTGGAGACCATCGATTTCTTCTATGGCAACATCTTTCTCATATTCTTTGTATTTCTGTAAGGAGGGAGGGCAACGTTAAAGGCAAATGATACCACCAGACACCACACCCATGATGTCAGAGCACATCTACCTACAAGGAATCAGTAGAAATAAAGTTATAATGTGATTGTCTCTGCTGGATTTGGGGAGAGTGGATTGTATTTCACAATTATTAAACCAACCAGGGAGAAATGTAAAAACTGGCTCGGGTTCTCTTGGAAACTTCATAGCACCCAGGAAAGGAATAATCCCTAAAGCAATCAAACTCTTTATCATCCATCTTCTTCAGTTTTTTAAATCAACCCTATACGCTTCCAACTTGACCACACTCAGCCATTCTTCTGGAGGACTGCCCCAGATTCATTAACTATCCTGCAGGCAACACCACTGGAAACTGACTATTCCAGATGCGTCACAAAGTAAAAATGAAGAAACTCAACTTTAGTGGGTTTTTTTTTTTTCCGTGAACATCACTAAGTTAATTTTTTCATGGCCAAAGACCAGGGACTTAGGAAAAAACAGTTTCAGAGCCATGACTCTAACGCAGAACTACAGCAGGCATCAGCATCTATGATCCTTGGGCCAAATCTAATCCATCATCTATTTTTATAAATAAAGTTTTACTGGGACAAAACCACACCCATTTGTTTACATATTTGATCAAGTTAAATAGTCATAACAGAGACTAGATGACCCATAAAGACTAAAATATTTACTCTCCGGTCCTTTACAGAAAAAGCTTGCCAACTCCTGAACTGGAGAAGGAAATGAAGAAAGTAAGATGACAGAACATCTTATAAACATTTTTATAATGTTAGCGTCCTTGCTGTGGATTTTAGTATTTCAATTCGATTCAATTATTGAGGACTTCCAATGTGCCCCAGGAGAGCACAGAAATGAGCATATACAGCAAGCACAAAAACCATAAAAACAACACTTTTTGTAAGATTTCATAATTTGTTAGTTTGTTCATAAAGGACTGATTTGACTCACAGTTGACTCAAATTCTCAAAGACAATTTTTCATTTGAAATCTATCACATCCCCTGGTAATTTATCTGTTTAAACCAGCAGTTCTCAAAGGAGTCCAAGAACCCTTGTGGGGTCCCTGAGACCATTTCAGGGGTCCATGAAGTCCTCGTTTCTTCCAACAGCATTTCTAGGTGAAGCCAGGCTTTCTTCATAGATTTCAGCAAACACAACAGCCTGAACACAGAAGCAGAGATAAGAATCCACATTCTTATCTGGAAGAATCCATTGTCTTCTCTCAAACATTAAAGAGATTTGCAAAAACAAAACCAAAAAAATACTACTCCCCTAATTTTTTTCGTTTGGGGAAATATAGTTATTTTTCATAAAACATGTTATTTATGTTAAAATGTTATGAGTTTTTATGTTTTGAACTCATTTATTTTTAAATTCCTTCATTTTAATTTCTAATATGGCAAATATCAATAGCTACAACTGACATAAGCAGAAGCCCACAGGAGTCCTCAATATTTTCTAAGAGTGTAAAGCAGTCCTGAGACCAAAATTTTGGCTTAACTAAAGATCTAATTTTGTTCCCACTGGAAAGAAATATTGCTTATTAATAAACATCTTCCAAATGGAGTTTGAAATACTTTTAATGTCAATAGGAATCCCTTACATTTACATAGCTATCAAAAAAGGCTGGGGAACTAAAAATATTAGGGGCTTTATATTTACCCTTATTTGTGGGGAAAACCTGAATCAGTTATTAACCCCTGACCCCAAGCTCCCACTTAGGAAAAACAAGGGGCTCCCCAGCTTCTCTTGGCTCTAGAGACCTTGAGAGTCATTTTTGAAGTGGAAAATATAATGACTTTTTAATGTCAGGATTAACTTTTTAGGTATAAATTTATATTTTCTCCCCAATTCCCCTTGTTTACCTTCAAAAATGTAAACTGAGAGGAGGCTCAGTCTTTCCTTGCCCCAAGGAAAGGAGTGTGTGTGTGTGTGTGCACACACACATGCATGCACATGTGTCACACAAAATGCTTCCTGTCCTAGCTAAGATTTCCAAGTCCTTTGAGGCAATAAAACTGGGTGTTCTGAAAGGAAAAAGCTAGAGTTTAAGGACAGGGGGTGTTCCATGGAAATGAACATACAAGAGAATTCATCGAATCTCTAAGACTAAAATGAAATCCTGGACCCTGAGGGCATCTCACCACAGAGAGATCCCAGTGCCCATCACTGGACTCTGGCAGAGTAGGAGGTCACAAGGGCAGGAAGGGATCTTCAGACTTGGCACTGGGGCCTCTGACCCGAATATCAGACCCAAGACCTGGTATTTCTCAGAATTAAGGGGATCCTGAAGAAATATACAAAATGCTACTCTGGACTGCCTGAGTCTAGACCAAGACAGACTACTTATAAGATGTGCTGAGCTGCTCCACGTGGTTCTATAATGGACCATGAGTTGCAAGTGACATGCTTCTCCCTGCTCCCTGAAAACATCCAAAAGCTCCTACATTTGCCTTGAGAGTCTCTTATATCTCACCTGGAAAACCAGTATTCCTTCATCTAGCCTTCCCCTCCTCAAGAAGCCTGTCCTGGTTCCCCAAGACAAGAAAGCTGCATCCTCCCTCTGAGCCCCCATTTGCTCATCACTCCTGCCATCAGAGCTTGAGTGGCCCAGGGGGCAAGAACAGATCCTCATGGTCATCCACCAGCCCACAGCAGACACTCACAGCACTTCTCTGGATGAAGCTTGTTGTAGAACAATTGCAATGTTACAATACAAGGAAGATGCAAGTAATAATGCAGCTGCATTTTGTCCTATGGTCCTGTAAGGGTGACCTCCCCACCCCTTGGGAGGTTAACTGGATTGGCCTGGGATATAGGACTCCAGCCAGCCCAACCCTGGCTCAAGCTAACAGCCTCCTCTGGTGTATGAATAAAACTTCAATGACAATCACTGGAAACTTTCCCTAAGCTCAAATGCAAGCCAACATCTTTGGAGCCAAAAATCCTGGGAGTTCTCTGCTGCCTGCCAGATGTGCTCCAAAAGCCAACAGCCAAGGCCAGCTTCTACCCAAGCCTGATTCACTACCCAAAATACAAAGTTCAAGAAGTGAGTAAAACCAAACAAAACTAATGTTGGCCTAATATTTACAAAGTCAGTGAAATAAATCTCTGTCTTAAGTAATTCTGTAACAAAAAATGATCTAGAGATTAGATTAAAAAAATAAAGTGAATTTCACGATTAGCTGAATTTTTTGGTTTTTATATTAAGCCCCATTATTCTGGCCATACCTGTCACATGCACATGTTTCTCTCCCAAGAGACCTCCAGAGGAGAATTAATTGACTTAACTCTGACTATCCACCAAGTTTTCAATGAGACCTTCCCACATCCTCTCTTCTGACTCTGTGCATGAAAAGGAGCCACTTACCTTACGGAGGGTTGTCAGTCTCCCAGGGCTAATTGTGCCTGGTGACCTAGCTAACTAATCTCAACACAAAGCTCTTTGCCAAGGATTCTAGATCTGGGACAAACTCACCAGTTCACTGGTTCCATTCCTCTGCCAGCCTAAGTCCTCTTCCTTCAGGACATGTGATAATGGGTCCTCTTTGCCAATGAGCCAAGTCTATACTACCTTCTTACCTTGGGGAAATTACTCCATAAGCAAAAAACACTCTGCTTTTCAAGATGTGTTAATGTCTTCTGGAATCAGGTCAGAATAATGTAACGCCTTACTCTTACCAGGAAATGTTACACTTTGCTGGAATCAAAGGATTTTGAAGAACAGAGAGAGTAACTCAATGATAGGCATTAATCAGTTGCAAGCCCTTAATGGCTTAGAATGGTGATATGTATCAAAACCATTAACAATGTCCCTAATGTACAAAACCAAGCAATCTGATCTCCAGCAACTGGACAAAGCAAGCTACAACACCACAACAGAATTCCACACAGCCATCCCAAACTGTGTAAAAGAACGTAGGAAAAGTGCCCACAGTCTGTTACAATATGTTACAGATAGTAAGCAGTGACTTTTTGTTTTAAACTACTAATCTGCATATACATGCATATGCACAAACACACACAAAACACACTGCTGGGGGACATATGCCAAGTGTTCACAGCTGTCTGTGCAATTACAAACAAGTTTTTTTCTTTCATTTTTTGCTTACCTGTATTTTACCTGAAATGTATTTTCTAACTTTTCTAATGAACATACTATTTTGGAAACTAGAAAATATAAAAGTTGTAGTTAGATGTAGAATAGCATATGGGCACCTAATAAACAGATTCCTTTAGGGGAATGTGGTCCCAATTAGAATCTGTGCAATTAAGCGGCATGTCTTCATTAGCAGAGCCTCAGGAAGTCAGTAGGATGAGTCCTCTGTGCATCACAGGCCCAGCACGGCGCCAGAAGCTTTTCACATATTAATTTGTCTAATCTTCACAGCTACCCTGAGAGGTAGGTATTATCCCCATGTTGCAGATGGGGAACTGAGGCACAGAGAGCTCCAGTCAGTTGCTGAAAGTCAAATGGTTAGAGAGTGAGTTTTAAACCTAGTGAAGTCTAACTTCTAAACGCTTGGTCTTTTGAACTTGAGGGGTAAGGAGTGAAGGACTGACAATCTAAATATTTGCAAACCTGCTTTAGAGGGCCCATTTCACTGCCATAACAACCCTGTTTCATTGATTTTGTAGCCAACAGTGGCTTGGACTTGCCAAGAGAGTCAAATACCAAAAACCAGAGACATCCTCAGTTAACGAGGGCTGCAGCTGCTTGCAAGGCTGCTCCAGGTGAGAAAAAGCCACAGGGCCAGGGCACACAGGATGTCAGAGGAGTCAACTCCACCCTTCCATAGGGCCTCTGAGGGCGTGAGCTTGGAGCCTGGCCCCAAAGGAGCAGACTCGGCTCTTCACAATAAAAATGCCTGGAGGGAGAGGAGCAAGCCACTCTGGAAGCAGCCCTGGAGCCTTAACTACAAGTTACTCCAGGGCTGTGTTTGAGCTATAAATCGTCTTCTGTTCTCCAAGGTACCAAGAAAGACCTGGAGGCAGAACACCCCAAACCTCTCCTCCTCTGGGGTTTGCCTCCTCACATGGCTCTGCAGGCAATGGGCTTTATTTTCCGTAGCTTCAAGGACTGCACTAGCAATCACTTTGTTTCATGTAAAAGCAGTCATCCTTCAACTGGAAAAAGGAGTTAGAAAGCATTGGCGGTCCCTGTAAACACACAAAAGGAAGGCAGAGGGAAAGACAAATGTGGAAGAGATGCTGTGCCACCTGATTAAAGATTCAGGCCAAAAGGGATTTGAATTCTGTCTCCAGCATTTATTTACTTGTTCCACAAACATCTGTTTTGTGTCTCTAGTATGCCAGGGAGGGTACTAGGCACCAAGCACAAAATGATGAGTAAAGTAAAGTTGAAGAAAGTTCACAGTCTAATGGTCAGGAGTGTTCTGATGAGTAAACAGGCAAAGAGGATGCAACATCATGGTAAGTTGTACCACCCGATGTGGGTGGTCAAGGCAGGACTCTCATCTCACTGGACCCTTAAAGGTGGGAGATGCAATAGGAGTGAGCATGCCAGGCAGACAGAGCAGCAGAGGCTGCCTGGGGCTCAAGGAACTACCCCCGATTCACTTCGATGGAGCACGGATGGCAAAGGTAGGGGACTCTGGTGAAGGACAAAGCCAAAGAAGTAAGCAGAGCCAGGCCATCAAGGGTAGTGTGCTACGATTAAGAGTTTGGACCTTATCCTGATTTGGGTAGGAGGGTGGAAGTGTGGAGACAGACAACAACCAGAGCCATTGAAGCGTTTAAGGGAAGGAGAACTCAGTGATCAGATGTGTGCTTCTGGAAAACCTCAGTATGCAGCATGGATAGGAGAGAGGTAAAGTGGATGGAGACGAGGAGTTGGGAGGCTGGAGTGGGAGACAGCAATGGAAAAAAGCCAGAAGAGACCAAGGAATGAGAGGTGAGCTCCCTGGGAAACATCAACAGATCTGATGGTCAGACACAGCAGTAGTTTGGGCTGGCTGGCCGCATCACTTTAAGGAAATCATTTAACTTCCTGGGGCTCAGTGTCCTTGTTCAGAAGGCTAGGCATAATGATGCCTGTCTTCCAGGGCTGCTCTGGAGGGTTCCTGGGAGGACGGAAGACATCTGCGAAAGTCTCCAGCACATGCCTGCACATAATGGGCCACTCCGAATCTTCATGCTCCCGTTTTACCCTCTTGGCATTTCCGCTACGGGGGATTCTAGTAAGTGTTGTATTCTCATACTAATGCCTTGCTGAACTAAAGCTCTTGGTGTAAGAGACAAATTCCAACAGGGTGATTGATAACGTTGATGCTCTTCACTCTGCCCCCGTCCTCTGGGCCGCCCCTGGCTTGAGGCAGTAGCCAGAAATATCTGAGCAACACAGCCTGTGGCTTTAGCCAAGACCAGGGTGGAGGCAGAAGACAGCCCTTCTCAAGAGCACCTCTCAGCATTCATGACACAGAAGGAAGGCAAGCCTGAAAACCTTTTTCTTTCCTCTGTCACAAGAGAACGTCTGAAGCTTCCATTCCTTCTGTTAGCAGAATCAGCATTTGGCAAGAAGTCTTGTGACAAGCCAAGAACATTTATCATCTGAGAAGGGAGACACAGAAATGCATTATTTCTGCAGCATCTATTTTGCCAGATCATTTCACACAAACACCAGGAAAAGGAAAGCACTACTTCACTGTCAGAACACTTAATGTTGTTCATACATTTGGGTCATTTTTTTCCTCCGTGATAACTGCATAGCTAGAAGTGAGTCACCTGGAACAGCCCCTGGGAGAGGGCTCCAGTCAGGAGACTTCTGCCCAATCACGATTAATTGGGATAAAAGCCAAACATGGAAGACGGGTTCTAAGTACGCTCAGCACCAGCAAAAAATGCCCTCTGCAGAGGACGGATGCAGGGAGTACCATTAGCCAAAGAGCTGGTGCATCAGACCATGGTCGCCTGGCCAAGTTTCTCATCAAAACCTGAAATTACATCTTGCGAGTCGGCATAATTAAATCACTGCATGAGGACTGACAGAAGGTCCAGGGGAGGAGATGGCAAAGCAAGGACCTGCCTGTCCCCAAGTGAGAATCAGGGATTTGCCTCAAAGCCCATGACTGGAGAGAAACCGGCCTGCTCCTCTATCCCTCCCCTAAGCCTCCAGCATGTCCCTTGAAATCCCCTGACCAGGTCTCTGATAAACCCTGTTACTGGGAAAGCAACCTGGAGACAGGACAAGCCATTCACCCTTAAAGGTGGCTTGTTATGTAAGAGCGGAAGATGCTTCATGTTCCTACTTTAAGGTTCAATTTTTCGTCTTATTATCATTTCTTCAAGCCCTGAAGTACACACAGTACAGGAGACAAATTCATTAAACTGATCATTTAAGCAAGGATCACACCAGTAAAAAAAGGAACATAAATTGAAATCCCTGCTACTGTCATTCATTCAACAAATATTTACAAATCACTTACCATGTGCCAGGTGGGGGGAGAGATTCGGGTACCATTGGCAAATACACATGTTCCCTTAGGGTAGAAGGAGGCTAATTTTTGGTTCACTTTATTCAAAATAGGTCATAAACAAGTTGGAGCACAGCCGCCTGGACCATTTCAATCTAAACGTGAACCCTGCTATCCCACGCAGCCAGTCTGTGTGTGTCTCTTCCTGAGGTCACACCTATCCACAGTGCAGGTTTATCACTTCTGCCAGATGTGGGAGGGTGTTGTGTGTCTTCTACTGAGTGCATTACAGTCTTTAAAGCACAGACATATTTCTCCCTGGGTAGGGAGGGGTGAGTACCAGGAATTGCGGGCAACCCAACAGTACTGTAAACACTGAAAACTTGGCCAGGAACAGAAATGACATCACAGTCACCAGTTAGGAAGATGGTCCCACGAAGGGATGTAAAACAACAAATTATCCCAGGTTCCTAGAAAAGAGGATGACTGTGCAGCATATATAATTCTCTGCCTCGTTGGAGATGAGGTCTATGAAGCACCCTATTAAGATAATGAAATGGTCATGAGCCATGACAAGGTGTGGTAAACAGAGGCAAGACATCTGTGACCAAGGCTTGATGGACAGGAGAACAAAGGAAGGTGGGGAGGGGAAAGAGCGGGAGGAGATAATCTCTTTAGACTGCTTGTAAGTTCACCCTATGTCCCTGCGGAAGGAACAAAGTGATGCAGTTCCCACTCTGTCTCTTCTCTCTAATTCCTGGTGAACAGGGCTGACCATGATGGGTTGGTGGAAAAGAATCTGCATGGATTTGGCTGGAATGTCATGTGATTTGGAACCTGGTAGTAGCATCCTTTTGGGCTTAGAATCACTAGCTGGGGTTCAAGTCAGAGGAAGACCAACAATGTGCACCCCACTTGCTAGGCAGTTTGGCATGATGCTAAGACCAGGGACTCGCCAGCCAGATGTATTGAGTTCAAGTCCTAGCACCATCATTTATTGGCTGGGTGACAAGTTGCTCAGCCTCCATCAGCCTCTTTTCCTTTGTTAGTCAAGTGGATGATACCAGACCTCGCACTGTTCTTGGGATGATCAAATGAGGTTGTGTGTAAAGTACACAGCAGAATGCTGGACACAGGGTAAAGTACTCAAAAAATGGCAATGGTGATGGCAGAGGTGGTAGTAAATCCTGGTGTTTGTTCTATAACTTCCGAAAAAGGTCATTCTCTTACCTCAACAAGAAGAAACTGTGAAACAACACTCACAACCTAGCAGATGAACTAGCTCTGAACGCTGCTCTGGGCAGGGGCAGTTTTCAAATACATGCACAAGGCACTGGAGGGTCTTCGCCAGGAACTCTTTGGAGACGGCTCCCTTCTGGCAGAAAAGCAGATGCTAGAAGTCTATATTTGTGTAACAGGGGATGACAGTTTTTAGATATGTTACTAAAGAGGTGGCAATAAAAACTAATCATCTACAATTTTTGAATTCTCTTATAGGCAGTGTCATTTTCTTATTATGACACAAATGTACTTAGTATTCCTCTCAACTCAATTATTGCATACAGAAGTGTCACTTCAAAATACAACACTCCAAAGCAATTATGTTTCCAAGTAAATATATTTCCAAATCCTTTAAGCTGATGTTAGGAATGCTTCTTCTTAATCATAACAACAACAAACCTAACTGAATTCACAGAACTTTAGGTCACAGAAGAATATTTTTCTATTTGAAAATGGAAAGTGCCATTTTGCACAAATAATTCTGTTTCACACAGGTATTCAGATCAAGTGTCTCCAAGGTCCAAAGAACACCCACTATTAAAGCAGTGCTCTTCCAGATCTAGTTAAGTTTAAGGAAAATCCTTGAAGAATGCAGTTTTTCTCTGTCAAAGCCATCAGAACAAAAGACAATTTGCATAAGAACAAGAAACCCTGTTTAGGAAGGACAGAAGAGAGAGGGGGACAGGGCACTAAATCACAACCCAAAGAATATGCAGAGCGAGGAGGAGGCAGGGAGCAGCTGGGCTCAGCCTTCTGCAGGGCTGTGGCACACGGAGACTTCGAGGAATGTGCAATATCATTCGTAAGCAGTTCTTGCCCTACAGAGTGAGCAGTGTGGAAATGGATCGCCATTGAAAGCAGTAGTTTCCTCAGCATGTTTCTTAGAACTTCCAGCGAGGGAGGGAAGGAGTGATGTGGTCTAAATTACTTCTCAAGCTGCCTTCTGGTACTCACCTCAAGAGAGCACTGTCACAAGAATTATTGGGATCCCTGGCCCCAGGGCCTGGAGCCCTTGTTCCCATCTAGCTGTATGGAGACCTCCTTAATCAGAGTTCCAGAGGACTGCTCTTCAGAGCAGCTGGCTCTGCATTGGGTGGTCTCTGACAGATTTCTACTATTTCAGATTGTCAGGTCGAATGAGAAGATGGATATCTCTCCTTTCTCTGTTTTACTGTCTAACCTCCTTTTTTAAAATCTTGATAAGTCTCATAAGCTTTTGCCGTTCAACACAGTCAACTGGACAAATGCCACTGATAAATTTTAGCTCTATGATGATAAACCTGAATGTGAATGCTGCCTTAGATTCCTGTTTTATGGAAGGGAAATTAAGCCAGAGACAAGCTACTAAACCAGCTGTTGACATAACCATTCGTGCCCTAGCACAGTGGTGTAATATACTGCTTTAAAACTGGGAAAGTCATCTGTCTACTGAATAAAATCAAATGGTCTCGATGCTTATAAAAACTCTAATTCCTGGATATTTTCTGGATTACTACATGGGGATCTGAGGCTCTGAAAAGCGAATATTTATGCTGTACAAACATCCTCACAACACTAAAAGCCAAAATAATGATTACAGGTCCATGTGTGTTAGAGATGAAAAATCTCATTGTATGCATTTATGAGTGTTTTTTACGTACACCAACAAATTTAACTACAGCCAAATTGCAAATAATAAAACATTACTTTACAAAGTCTGGACTACTTGATGTAGATTATTTTCTGCAGGCTACTTTTTTCCAACACATTTTTCTGATGTTCCAATTTAAAATAATTCATCCTTTCTGCTCCCCAAGAATCACAGGGAACAACAACAATAATTATTTATTATTAATAGTACCAACTAGCATTTATTGAGCAACCAGCATTTATTTGGGTCAGATAGATATTATTTCCCCCATTTTACAGGCTAGGGAACTGAGGCACAGAGAGATTAGGTAACTTGCCCAAGGTTACGTCACCAGTACGTGGTTGTACTAGTTAGGGGGACACTAGCTACCGTAAAAACAAAATCCCCAAATCTCAGTGACTTAACACAATAGAGGTTTATTTCTTGTTCAGGTAGCCATCCTATGAAGGGGTTCCTTGTCATCAGACAGTTTTCCACATAGTGATTCAGGGACCAGGATCCTGCTATTGTGTGTCTTTCCTCTCCCCACAGGCCTTGGAGTCTTCTGCATCCAGACAGAAGATGTGGGGAGGGGGAGTAGAGAAGGAACCCCTGCTTCTTGAACTCTTTAACCTGGAAGTGACATGTGTCTGCTCTGCACATTCCACTGGCAGTAACTAGACACATGGCCCAACGCAAGTAAGAGGGCCTGAGAAATGCAACCAGTGACTGGGGAGCCATAGCCAGGCTCTAAGTCAACACTATGGAAATGGAAGCTTAAATCATCAGGGGTGTCTGTTAGCTGTCTGCTGCTGTCACAGAGCCAGAATTTGAACCCAGCCAGCATCGCCCGAGAGTCCACATTCTTAACTGCCACACTTTAGTTTAAAAGCTTGATAAACTGTAGCTAGATGAAACCTCAGATTAAAACTTGGCTGGGAATGATCCACAAGATGGACACTTCAGAGCTGGTGCAATCAAGTCACAATCTACAGAAAGGATAATATGACCCAATCACTTGTGTGTGTGATTATGGTCAGACTCAGATGTTAAAGGCCGAGATATTGCAACACAGAAAGGAATGCATTATAAACAATTCTTAGACCTTTTGTCCGATTTCCTTAATCCCAGCTCAAATAAAACTGCTATTTGAATAACATCAATGACCTTCTCCAGCATACGATATTAGTTGCTCAGGCGCCACAAAAGTTAATTGGCTTAACTAAAGTCTTTTTAATTCTATATCCAAGATGTCCTGGAAATCGAAGGCAATCAATGAATGAGTCTGCAAGATCCGTAACAAGCTTAGAGCTAATACTATTTGCAGCTGCTCAAGTGGTTTCAGTACTTACAGAGCCAAAAGCTGGAATGAGTGTTAGGACCATGCATCTGAATGATCTTTAACTCCATCAACTCCAAACTGAATACAGAGACACTGACTACTTCATGGCACAGCTGGACCCCAGCTTTTTGTTGGGGAATGTAGAAAACCATGATGAGATCAGGCCTAATAGTTATCAACCCACCCTCCTTCCTGTTGAAAGGAAGAGACAGAGATTGAGTCTCCCTTCTCATGTTGGAAAAGCTTCCTTTGTAAAAAGGTTGGAAAGATTCTGATATAGAATTCCCTACTGCTGAGATTGGAGGCTAAGAAAAATGATCCATGGCATCAGCATCCTTCACGGAAACATCCCCTTCCTCACGTTTGCCCACAGGTGCTCTGGGAATTTGCAGCAGGTGACCACCTCTCACTTTTACCCACCACAAACAGCACCAAAAACTGAAGGCATTGCATCAAAGTCTCTGCTATGCTGAGCTGTAAAACCATAATCAGAGCCTTCTGAGAATTTAGATATCTTCAACTTCCGAATCAAATTATTTTCTGACATTCTTCACCAAGCCCAGCACACAGAACTTCTCCTCCAAATCTTTAATATCACAGTGTTAGAATCCAAAAGAAACAGAAATAATCCATCTCAGAAGCCATTACCTCAAACACCTTCAGAGGCCAGAAAAGTCCTACCAGATGAGGAATCAGCCCAGTCTGGGGCCTGCAGCAGTTTCTGTCCCATCCTAAGATGGTGGCCACTTTTTGGTTTCTGCTGATCTTTGTGGGGTAAGGGCACACTGTGGTTAGATAATCTTCCATTTGTTAAGAGAAGCCAGAAATCTATGTTTTTATGTGAAATCTCCCAGCGAGTCCATTTCTTTGAACACTCTGGGGCCCAGATTCAAAATGTCTCTAAACATCTTTCTCCTCATTTGTCTTCACATGAGGAGACTGAGACAGAATAACATGGGCTCACGTCTCCCACAAGGCAATACTGTGCTAGCCAGCGTGAGGACGGCTTCCAAGCATCCATCACCAACCCTGAACCAGGCACTGCTGTGACGTCCACTATAAGAGAGTCTGAGGCACCCAGAGGGCAGCAACCAGCCCAGACCAGTAAGAGACAGATGCCCACCTGGGTCGCAGGGTCCCAGCCAGTGGGGACAGAGCCAGGGTCCCCCTCACCATTCAGGTTTCCTGGCTATGCAGGGGCTCAGAACCTGAGGCTGCCTTCTCCTAGGGACCCCACATGTGATGAAAAGCACTTGATTCCTCACCCATTTGGGGTTTCTAGGCATGGGAATGAGACCCCAAAGTTGAGGAATCTAGGCAAGTTAAGAGAAGCCCATACCCTACTCTTAAAATAGGAGTTTTTTCTATGGTAGTTTGAAGAATCCTAGAGTCCTAGGAAACATTAACTAATGTTTATCTCAACCTCTCTCCCTCTCTCTCTCACACACATGCACATACACACATAAAATCACTGTGCTACCAATATTTTTCTCCTAAAATATATTTAGGAAAATGTAAGGAAATTAATCAATACAGCCACCTTATTCTCATTATTATGCTATGATATGCTTTTAAGATAGGGATTTTGGGGAGTTTGGGGATTCTGGAAGGGTTGGCATCTGGTGAAGCCCATAGACGCCCTTCTCAGAATGATATTTTTAAATGCAAGAAATAAAACACATAGGAAAGAAACCAATTATATTGAAATTCAGTTTTCAAGATATTTAAGACATAAGTTTGTGACGCATTAATGCAGGTGTTTCTTCATGGTGCATTAAGATCTAGTGAGGAGACTATAGCTACCATAATCCCGTGCTGAGGACGAGCCCCATCAAGAGGGAGATATTACATCAACTATGATGTGACATGAAAATATCTGTGATTTCTGTTGGTGACAAAGTCACAGGCACTGCTATGGCTTGTTACCTACATTTGTAAGATAAGGTAATAAATTTCGGTTAGAGGTTAGTGAAAATCAAAGATGTCACTTTTTTCCCATCTAAGTTCATAGCCCCCTGAATTCTCTCCAAGGCTGTGGATACTGGGTAAGCACCCATATGCACTACCCAAGAACACGAGGTCCCAGAAAAGGTCACCCAATGTAAGTAGTGACAGGGCATCTACACCTGGTTCACAGGCAGCATCAGGATGTACAACGCCTGCTGATGACCGTTGGTCTATGTCATATGTACTGTCTCATCATTAGCATATTTTTATAATCCAATTTAAGATTTCTGTTTATTAAACATAACGCCAAATTGTGGACATTTCCTGCAACAATTCATTCTGGCACATGGCTTTGCTGTCTATGAAAGTGTAGATTACAGCTTATGAGTTCCTCTGGGTGCTCTGTCTATAAATGATGATTTCTCAAATGGATCAGGGAAGGGTAAACACTAAACTGGAAACAATATTTATCTCAGGCCAGGGTCTTAGAGCAGAATTAATGAGAACTATAATGTTTTCCCTAGATACCACCGGGTTATTAGAATTCTTCACAAAGAGCATACATTCATGTATTATTTGTACGATTAAAAATATATAAAGTGTCAAGTTCAACGAAATTTAGTAATCAGATATAAAAATATAATAAGTGCCCCATAACGTGCAAAGAGGGCTATGACCAACTCAGGAGGTTTATGCTCCAGACATGAATTAAACAGCCCATCGAACAAGCCTGGCCTTTGTCGATGGCCAGGAGATGACTGTGTCAAAAAATACTTCACCCAATGCACATCCAACTGTGTACAATCATGGAAATCTGCTCATGAAATAACGCTAAGTTAAGTGCATTACATTTATAATCAAAGTCATTTAAAACCACAAAGCAAAAGACACTGGGAGGGACCATTCTAACATTCTAACCATGGCTGGGTTATGGTGGCAGAATTTTGGATGAATTTTTCCAGATGTTATTTCTTTTTTGAGGAAGATTAGCCCTGAGCTAACTACTGCCAATCCTCCTCTTTTTTCTGAGGAAGACTGGCCCTGAGCTAACATCCGTGCCCATCTTCCTCTACTTTATATGTGGGATGCCTACCACAGCATGGCTTGCCAAGCAGTGCAATGTCCACACACAGGATCTGAACCAGCGAACCCCGGGCCGCGGAAGGGGAACGTGCGAACTTAACCGCTGCGCCACCGGGCCGGCCCCTCTAGTTTTCTTAACTTATTATGTCATATTGCTTTTCAAATGGAAAAAGTAAAGTCTAAAGATGGAGAAAATAGAAAGTTAAGGATGAGATTCAAACCCAGGCCAGCGGACCTCCCCTAATAACTCTCCTAAAGTATGTGAAGGTAAATAAGACTTTTTTCTTATTATAAAGGCAAAATGTCCTCATTGTAGGAATAATAATCAGAAGGCAAATCTAAGCAAATAGATGAAAACAAAAAACCCTTAATCCTACTTCCCCAAAATACCAGGGTTAACCTTTTGGTTTACATCCTTACAGAATTTTTTGATGTAAGATTATAAGTGTAATTCTATCTTTACAATCAAAGGGAGATCATTCTATACATGCCAATAAGATATGTTTTCAAATTATTTCCCCAGGAAGCTTAAGTACAAAATAGTCATCCTTCAGACCACCAAAATGAAGAAGGGGAGCATTCAAGGGTCTGACAACCCCGGGGCCCTCACACAAATGCACTGGAACCATTTGGGCAGGCGTGGTCAAGACAATAAAATATGGGCTTCTTATGAAAGAGGAGAGGTACATTTAGAGCAGTGGTTCCCAACCACGGACAGTTTTGTCCCCTGGGGACATCTGGCAGGGTCTGGAGACAGTTTTGGTTTCCACAACTGGAAGAGGGGAGGAGGAGGATGCTGCTACTGGCATCTTGTGGGTAGAGGCCAGAGATGCTGCTAAACATCCTACAAAGCACAGGGCAGTTCCCACAACAAAGAATTATCCAGCCAAATATGTCAAAGTGTAGATGTTGCAAAAGCCCAGGTGAGAGAATCATCTTCAATACTAAACGCATACAACACAAATCCTAAAGACTGTCAAGTCCAATCTCCCTCCAAAAGTTGAACTTCCATCCAAGGCATCTTGTTCAAGTGGCCCCGGACTCTTCCAGGGAGAGCCTCTTGCAGCCCCACTGTTGGGCAGCACTGAGCAATAGAAAACATTCTCAACTTGAACTCACTCTGCCCCCCTATAAGATCTGCCCTTAAAACCCAGCTGTGCTGACTACTCACACATACCAAGTCTCATCCTGCCTTGAAATATTTTAAGAGATGAAGGAGGCCATCTGGCATAGGGACTAAGAGCGTGGACTGCCTGGATAGGAATCCCAGCTCCACTCTTATTCTCCATGGGTCCTCGGAGAATGTGTCACAGACGTGTTTTACCTCAGTTTCTTTATCTGAAAAGTGAGAGTAATAATAACAACGAATTCATGGGGCTGCTGTGAAGATGATATCAGTTTCTATATATAAGTGCTTAAAGCAGCGGTTGGCACCATCTGCCGCCGGTATCACCACGTTTTTCAGGCTAAATATATCCCCACGGGCCCTCAGGGAACATGGACCCCAGACTCCTCTCCCCACCCTGCTTGCTCTCTCTAAGCATTCTCATTTGCCCCTGTTCCTCTTCAAACCTGGAGCCTGCATCTTCCGACTACACCCCCCAGGTTTGGTCTGACCACTGCGGGGACCAATGCAACTGTCTTCTCTGTACTCCCCTTAGCGCCCATCACTGAACCCCAGGCAGCTGTAGCTCTGGGGCAGTCGCTGGCCCTGTCACATTTTATAGCCCCATGTGGGCACCAGAAAACAGTGAGCTGCATGGAGACAAAGATTCAAGGAAACTCCAGAGACAGGTAAGTTGCTAAGTCCATGCTTCTTAGAGGGAACTGCCCTTCAGATGGGTTCCTACGGTGAGAACCAATGAATGGTGGAAAAAAGAAGAGTTTCTGGATTCCTGGAGCAGAGAACATGAAGTGCGTGATGAGGCTGACAGCAGATGAGCTCACTTTTCACCCCAAATCAATCACCTAATCAGTCATGGCAGCACCTAACAATAGCTGAGCACTTCCTATGAACTAGGCCTCCTGCTGAGAGTTTTCACACAGCATTGCCTTCTCATAACATCTCCAGAGATAGATGCTACTCTTGACTGGTAAGAAAACAGAGGCTCCAGGAGCTAAGACCCTGAGTGTGGGCATCGTAATTTGGCACATCAGAAGGGTCACCAAACCGCTCAGACTCCACCAACACATTCCATCACACAGTGCATATATGTGAACACACTCTCCCCATGAAAATTAGGCTTTTGAAGATGGCCCCAATGAGAGATTTCATACATGAAATTCTTCAGTACAATGAGGAATCTTCTGAATTAATTTCTTCGCAGGAAACAAACCAATAAAACAGTAACCATTAGGAAATCAAGTAAAATTAGAAGAAAACAATAACTTCAACAAAGTCATGATACTGTCAGGAAAGATTATTGAATCAAGTCAACTACTGATTGTCCTACTCAACAAATACTTACCAACTACCATGTGCCAGATATTGTGTCAAGTGATGGATTGCTCCAGAGAGTGAAAACAATTTATTCTCCCCCCTCGCAGAGCTTAGAGTCTACTGGGGAGACATCAACCAAATAAAAGCACAGAACACACCTGTCATCATATTCCACTACAAGCAGCACCAAGTCCCATGATTCCAACAAGGGAGACTCGGATTAGATTGAGAGAAAAAACCTCTCTGAGGAATTGCTGTTACAACAGAGCTTTAAAGGATGACTTGAGAGAAGAGGGGGAGACTGAAGGGAAGAGACTAGCAGGAAAAGAGAGTGGCATGTGCTGAAGCCCTAAGCTAGGAGGAGTGTGGAATAAAGATAGCACTGGAAATGAATGGTATGACTCACAATCAAAGAGGGCAGAGGCAAAGGAGGAGATGAGAGTAACAGAAGAGCGAAGATGAGTCCAAGAACCAAGCCCAAGCAAATGCCTCTATGTACAACTGGATGGAAGAGGAGGGGGAGGAAAATGAACGAGGGAGGAGTGGACAGACAGGAGAAGATGAGGTCATGGAGATCAGCCACAAAAGCTTAATCCATCCTGTAGCTCACTGGGCATGTTCTCCTCATACGTAATTAGATTTTGTGAAAGGTAGTCTCATTTTGAGCATTTAAAATTATTAGAAGGTCCCAGTAGGTGGGGATATGGATGCGATATGTGGATGAAGAGTGCGTGCTCAGATATAGTGATGCTTTTGGCTAACAGCCTGGACAAAACTCAACTCAAGATTGAGAATGAGAAGATCTGCCAAGTGCTGTTTCTATTCTGTACTCAGGGCCCTTCCAAATTTTTCCACGGAAATTCAGCGATGTTCTGAGAAACACACTCTGCTAAAGCACCACCTTCTAAATGCCCAAAAGACATGGTAAGAGAATCCTCTCCACAAACAAAAGTTGTTTTTAAAACAGACTCCTGAGCTATATCAACCACTTCCAAATCTCCATTCCTTAGCGCTCACAGAGAGACTGAACTCCCTGAGGCTGCACACCAATATTACTGCACCTGAGAAACGCTGGGACTGTTCTCAGCAGAGAAATTGGAAGGCTGGCAGCCTTGACTGAAAGATTGTACCAGGGAGAGGAGAACGTGCTGCTCAAGCACACAGCTTTGGTAGAAACTTGAATACAATACTAGGGGTTTTCAGTAAATCTGAGCTTGGTGCAGTTGGACACCAACGCCAGCTTGTACATGATAGATAGGGAATCAAAACAGGGACAAAGTGAGACAAGAACTGTTCAAGTGGCCTGTATATTTGTTTCACAGGCTTTTGCAGTTCAACTTTAGGCAAGTTTTTTCTTTTCTTCCCTTAAATTACATATTCTGTAATGTACGTCAAATCTACATAAGGAATCTTAAACAATGGTCAGGTGGGAGACATACGTCTGCTTGAATCATATGACTCATCTTTTCCAAACATGGGTTGATCCAAAAGCAATATAAGTTCCAAGGGAATCATCCTTCTCCACTCTCCTCCCCCAAATCTGGAATGTGTGTGTCTATATGTCCATATGTGTACGTGTGCATGCTGTGTTTCATGGGGTACAGAGGGATGAATTTTAGGAACAGAGAAAACTAGAACAAGTATGGAAAATTAAGGATCATTTCAATGGGTAGAATGACCAAGTTTTGTTTAGAAAACCCTAGAGAATAAATGCAGGACCTTTGCAATTTTAAGAATATTAAATAATTTCCTAATTAAAATTATCATATCTGTATAATATCTGTATAATTATTATGGTTTCACTTATAATCTGTACATTTGTTAAATATGTTTTCTTTTCCCTTTTTCCTATGTTTGAACATAAATAACTACAACTTACTATGAAGCTGTAATTCACCCAATGGACCATCAAAAATAAGAATTGATGACAATGACATTATTGGTAACACTTATACCTGGAAAGCAGCATAGTGAAAAGCCAAATATATAATCAGATATCCATATATAATCAGAAAGAAAGAGGGAGAAGAGGCACAAATTGGAAATAACAGCAGGAGATTGGAATTAAGTCCGGGGCCAACACACACCATCACTTTTGTCTTCTAACAACCTCCACCCCCTCGCCTTTGAGCACCACAGCCTACATCCTGAAGGCAAAGAAGCTATTGGTCATCAGAAAATCAATAATCTTTTGTGAATTAATGAGTCAAACAATCCAACCCACCATTCTCTGGAAGGGTGGAATCCAGGTAAGTGCCATTGGAAGCGGGAATCCAGGTAGGAGCCATTTCAGAGAATAGGGCATGTGGCAGAGATTGCCTGTGGCATTTCTTACATGGAGTCCATCACCTGGCAACAGGGCATCACATCCTATAAAACCTCCATCAGGTAAACTGCCACGTTCTGCTGTCAACAAGCAAGATGAGTCCAAGGACACTCCTCTGAAACCCACAGAAATGCTTTCATGGAATTCAGGTGAAGTGCAGGGAGATAAAAGGTGAAATGAACAAAAATCTAATACAAGGCTCTTATTAAAAGAACCTCCCCTGTTAAAAAAAAGTGATTTTAGGGGCTGGCCCCGTGGCTGAGTGGTTAAGTTCGCGTGCTCCGCTGCAGGCGGCACAGTGTTTCGTTGGTTCGAATCCTGGGCGCGGACATTGCACTGCTCATCGAACCACGCTGAGGCAGCGTCCCACATGCCACAACTAGAAGGACCAACAGCGAAGAATATACAACTATGTACCGGGGGGCTTTGGGGAGAAAAAGGAAAAATAAAATCTTTAAAAAAAAAAAAGTGATTTTAGCTTCTGGTTCTAAATTATTCTCACGAAGTTTTACACTAACTCCTTTGATTAGAGGGGAAATCCTTTGAATTATCAAAGTAGAAAAAAATGTATCTGAGACGTACAGAAACAAATGCCGAGAGAGAAAGGTCTGGCAGTCTTTTCATAGGATCTATACCATTCCATGTTCATCAGCCATAAGATTTTCACTGCAGGCATGGCTTCACTGAGTAAAAACCAGCAACAAAACACTTATAGGTTTCAATTACCAAATATTTATCTTCTAAATAAATCTTATGTCTTCTAACCCTTACAGAAAATCGATTTATTAATTCACTCTTATTTCATTCTATAATGTCTCCTTTTGTTAATCCTTTTTCCCTGGGGGACTCTTTGGAAATCTTGTTACTTATCCTTTACTGAAAAAGTTCCCTTTTCTGAATTCAAGGTGAATTGTACTTAATAAACGAGCCCTGAATTTATCTGCCTTTTCTTGCATTCATTTTGTGTTCCAAGGTCTCTCTCATTAATGGAATGCTTTTTTAGCTGTTCTATTTCCTTATTATCACCACACTTCCTTTAATCCATTCATCTCTCATTAAACACAGTGGTGGGCTACATAAGGTTAAGCAGAAAAAGGAAAGCAAAAGGAAAAATCGGAACATCAACAAAAAAAGGAAAGCAAAAATGAACTTTACAAGTGCAATGTACACATTAGTTGAGGAAGCTCTCCGATGTACAGCACTTGAGCAAATCCTTCCCTTGCTAACAGAGAGAGGATAGCTGGCCCAGAGCCTCGGACCAGGAGTATGGTATGTGGCTCTGTACCCTCCTCTCCATCCTTATTACGTTCCAGTTCAGCTATAAAGCACTGTCTTAAAAAAATAGGGCACCACATATCTGAAGATCCAGAAGCATGAATGTCATGACTCTCATTACAAACCAACTAAGTTTTCCCAACAAGCCAGTGAAGTATCCAAAGCTACATGTCACATATGAAGACTCAGGGACACCCAGAAGCTACTAACTGGCCCAAGTTTCTTCCCACAGTGGCAGAGTCCAGATTCAGACCCAGATGCAGGACTTCAAAGCCCACCTATATCCTGCCTTCTTATTCCCAAGGAATCAATCTGAAAGTTGAGTCAACTCATTGCAAAGTGGTAATACCTATCCATCTGTTTGTTTTATGAGTCCACATTTCATATATCAGAGTTTTGGAAGCAAAGTACTTCTGCATTGTTCAAAAATTACTTCACATGACCCAAGCACAAGCCCTGTGTGAGTGCTAAAAAGGATCCAGGAAATGACAAACACCAAGTCAAGAAAACTGAACTCAGGTCAAATGATCTTACCATCATTGTCTTTGTACATCGAATTTTTTCTTTTTGAAGTCCATCCCTCTATTTGCCCTCACCTCTCCCTCTCCCCAACTAACTCCTACTCCTCCATCAATACCCTAATCAAGGGTCACTGCCTGTAGGAAGTCCCCTCATCCCTCAGGACAAGACTTTGGTCCACCTCACTGACATTTTCTCTTTAGCTTATTGGTTCATCCTCCCAATGAGAGCAAGATATCACAGCACTTGATACGTTTTAATATGCATATGAATCTCCTGAGGGGTTTTGTTAAAATGTGGATTCTGATTCATATCCGGGATGGGGCTGGAGTTTCTGAATTTCTAACAAGTCCCAGGGGATGCTGATGCTATTGGTCCATGGACCACAATCTGAGTTTTAAAGGAGACTGTGGGTTTCATCTCTGTATTCTCTATGCACAGGGATGGGAGAGGGAGAGGGGGAAGGGTGGTGAAAGGGGGAGGTTTGCTGAGGGAATAAAGAAGAATAATTCCGGCCTAGATAGGTCAGGAAAGCTGTTTAGTGGTGCTGCCATTTTTTTTAAAAACATTCAACATTAATACACAAAGTACCCAGATTCAAGAAGATGGTACTGATGCACCCAGGCCTCAGTCTAACTTCAAAGTTATTTCCTACCATATTCAGTAGACTCAAAATATGACACCATCTTCAGCATCTCAGGGAGCTCAGAAGTTAAAAACAACAGGTGAGAAAACACAACATTCTGGGGGAAAATAAATGAGGTTGTCCAGGTTCCCTGTAATTTATGGCTCCAACATGCCGACTCCCTTTCCCTCACTACGGACTGGGCTATGAAATAACAATGCTGCATCACTCCTAAACCCTCCACTAGGACTCTCCCTCAGAGGCTAATAATAATTGCAATAGCAACCGCAGCAGCTGCAGCAGCCCCGAGCTTAACTGAGCACTCACCCTGTCCAGGTACTCGTCTAAGTGCCTCACATAAAAAGTAAGTCGTTTAAGCCCACACTGACCTGGTGAAGTAGCTACTACTATCACCTCCACTTTACCAAAGAACCTATGGCTACAAGGAATGCCATGGTCTGTCCAAGGTCACAGAGCTGGTTCACAGCAGGGCAGGATTCAAACCCAGGCCGTCTGACTCCTAAGTGTGTGTGTTTGAAAATTCGCTGCCAAGGTCATTTCAAGGTAGAGTGAAGGAAAAGGTGACCCAGAGAGAAATTCTGAGTCCTGGATCACAAACTCTAGATAGGAAGTAGAGCAAGTATTCCTTGGGGTGTGCAGAAAGGTCCCCCTAACCTCAAAAGATGCTGAATTCAGCCCAGACAAAAGCCCAGCTCTGCCAAAGTCGGCGTGATCATCAGGGCGTCCACTGATCTCCCCTGTTACTCGTTTGACTCTTATTTTGCATGGAATACATTCCTCTCCTTTTTCGCCCACAATACAATTTGTCTCTCTCTCTCTCACTTGGCTTTTTAGTTAAAAACAAGAGAGATGAAGCTTGAAACCTAATTAAGGAAATGGCCCGTGTACAAAGAAAACAGACAGGGATCATTATTCAAACGGCAGCCTCTCTTTTTATTTCTGAGGGAAAGCTAATGACTGCTCTGCAGCCCAGTGGCCTCTCTATCATATCACGTATACATCCCGTTATTAGAGGATAATGCCAGCAATTGGAAAACACGGTGAATAAAAGCATGCACGGATCCCTGTTCTCGCTTAAATGCTGTTTTGATGATTTAAAATAAAGACAAATGTTATCCTGGGAAATGCAGAGCTCCCTGTGGCCAAACCCATCCATCTTATGTTAGTAAGATTCGCTCTCCTACAGACCTGTGTCTGTGTGATGGGGGCTGAGGGCTAGAAAAGGGAAGATTGTGCCTTCCTGCAAAACTGCTGCGCTGGGGCTGCTGGGAAGGGGAAAAGGAAGGGGAGGGAAAAGAAGCAAGCAGAAGCAATCCTCTGGAAAAGGTCTGGTTGGAACTTCTCCTTGGATTTTGCTGAAATCTGTTCATGTCTAACCATTCCAACCGCCAAGTCTAATTCACACCCATCTCTACCTCAACACCTTAGTGCACCTTCTGAGGCTGGACGAAGGCAGATGCAGCCCACGGGAGCTCCTCCATCTAAGCCCCGGCAACCTCTCCCTCAACCATCATCACACCCATCTTGTGCTCCAGCCACACTGAACTCCTTCCTATTCTGTCAAAGCCCAGTAATTCCTTGAACCTGGGGAGGGAGGTCCCACAGAGTTCACTACATCTGGAATGCTTTCCATGTTCCACATTCCCCCATACCTACCTGTCTCCTATATGTCAGGTCTACCCTGGGGCACCACTTCCTTCACAAAGGCCTCCTTGTACCCTCAACCAGATGAAGCCTCCACCACACCCATGCACTCCCGGGAAACCCAACTCTTCCCATCACAGCCCTTGCCGCCCTTCCAGGGTTTTGGCTATTGTGAATAAAGCTGCTATGACCATTCAGCCACAGGTATTTGTGTGAATGTAAGTTTTCACTTCTCTTGAGTAAACGCCTAGCAGTGGAATGGCTAGGTCACATGGTAAGGGTATGCTTACCTTACAAGGAACTGTCAGCTGTTTTCCAAAGTGGTTACACCATTGCACAGTCCCACCAGCAATATATGAGTTCCATTTGCTCTAGATCCTCACCATTTGGTATTGTCTGGTTTTGTTGTGTTGGGATTTGGGGGAAGAGGGAGAATATTAGCCACTCTCGCAGGTGTGTAGAATAGTCTTCCCTTATACGTGGGGGATACCTCCCAAGACTCCCCACGGGATGCCTGAAACTGCTGATAATACCAAATCCCATATATACTATGTTTTTTCCTATACACACATAACCTATGATAAAGTTTAATTTATAAATTAGGCACAGGAAGAGATTAACAACAATAACTAACAATAAAATAGAACTATTATAACAACATACTGTAATAAAAGTTACTGTAGATCTTAGAGTTCTTAGCGTACGATTTTTCTTTTCTTTCCTTAATAAGTTGAGAACTTTCACCTTTTCACTTAAAGGAAGCGCTTTACAGCTTCTTTTTGGCCTATCTGAATTGCCAGCATCACTACTCTTGCACTTTGGGGACAGTATTTAGTAAAATAAGGGTTCCTTGAACACAAGCACTGCAATCTGAAAACCAAGATAGCTACTAAGTGGCTAATGGGCAGGTGGCTTATACAGCGTGGATACACTGGACAAAGGGATGGTTCAGGTCCCGGGGGGATGGAGTGGAACGGCGAGAGATTTCATCATGCTATTCACAACAGCAAGCAATTTAAAACTTATGAACTGTTTATTTCTGAAATTTTCCATTTAATATTTTGGACTGCAGTTGACAGCGGGTAACTAAAACCGTGGAAATTAAACCTGTGGAGAAGGGGGGACTACTGTAGTAATATCTCGTATTATTAACTTGCATTTCTCTAATGGCTAATGATGTTAGGGACGTTTTCATATGCTTATTTGCCATTCAAATATCTTCTTTGGTGAAATGTCTGTTCAAATCTTGCCCACTTGTTTGTTTTCTCATTCTTGAGTTTTCAGAGGTCTTTATATACACTAGATACAAGTCTTCTGTCATATATGTGAATTGCAAATATTTTCTCCCAGTCTGTGGTTTGTCTTTTCACCTTTTTAACAGTGTCTTTCATGGAGAAAAAGTTCCAAATTTTGATGAATTCCAATTTATTCTCTTTTTTTTAATGGATTGTATTTTGGTGTCACGTTTAAGACCTTTGTGCCTAATCTACACTCACAAAGATTTTCTCCTATATTTTCTTCTGGAAGTTTTATAGTTTTACATTTTACATTTAGGTCTATGATCCATTTTTATTTAACTTTTGTAAAAGATGTGAAGGTCAAGATTCCTTTATTTTACATACAGATATCTGATTGTTCCAAGCCTCATTCATTACAAACTAATACTTTTTGCGGGGAGGAAGACTTTTAAAAAATTTAATGTTAACACATTAATAATATCAGCAGCTCATTTGTAATTGCCAAATAACATAAACATATTAAATAAAGTGAGAGCATTAGGGACAAAAATTTGTCTTAGAAAACTCAAAGTTACTCTTATGCTCATCTTGTTTAAGAGAAGACTTTACAGGTTATTTGTGTGTGTTTGTGTAAAATATATATAACATAAAATTTATCATTTTAGCCATTTTTAAGTGTACCATTCAATGGCATTAAGAACATTTACAATGTTTTGCAATCATCACCACTATCCATGTCTAGAACTTTTTTATCATCCCAGACTCAAATTCTGTACCCATTAAACAATAAAGACCCATTCCTACCTCCTCCCCTCCAGCCCCTGATAAACTTATTCTACTTTCTGTCTCTATGAATTTGCTTAATCTAGGTACTTCTTATAAGTAGAATGATGCAATATTTATCCTTCTGTGTCTGGCTCATTTCACTTAGAATAATGTTTTCAAGGTTCATCCATGTTGTAGCATGTATCAGAATTTCGTTCCTTTTTAAGGTTGAATAATATTCCATTGCATGCACATACAATATGTTGTCTGTTCATTCATCTGTTGATGGACATTTGGGTTGATTCCATCTTTTGGCTATTGTGAACAATGCTTCTATGACCATTGGTGCACAAGTATCTGTTTGAGTCCCTTCTTTCAATTCTTTTGGGTATATACCTAGGAGTGGAATTGCTGGGTCATATGGTAACTCTATGTTTAACTTTCTGAGGAACTACCAAACTGCTTCCCACAGCAGCTGCACTATTTCACATACCCACCAGCAATGCATGAGGGTTCTGATCTCTCACATCTTTGCCAACACTTACTACCTGACATTTTGGTTATAGTCATTCTACTGAGTGTGAAGTCATACCTTGCTGTGGTTTTGATTTACACTTCCCTGATGACTAATGACTTCAAGCATCCTTTCATGTAACATTTTATTAGTCACTTGTATATCTTCTTTAAAAATGTCTATTCAGATCCTTTGTCCATTTTTAATTGAGTTATTTGTCTTTATATTATCGAGCTCCAAGAGTTCTTTATATATTCTAAATACAAGTCCCTTGTAAGATATATGATTTGCAAATATTTTTTCCCGTTCTGTGGGTTGTGTTTTCGCTTTCTTGATGCTGTCCTTTGAAGCACAAAAGGCTTTAATTTTGATAAAGTCCAGTTTATCTATTTTTCATTTTGTTGCTTTTGGTGTCATATCTAAGAATCCATTGCCAAATCTGAAGTTATGAAAATTTAGCCATATGTTTTATTCTAAGAGTTTTATAGTTTTAGCTCTTCCATTTAGGTCTTTGATCCATTTGGGGTTAATTTTTCTCTTTGGTGTGAGGTAAGGGTCCAACTTCAGTCTTCTGCATGTGGCTATCCACTTGTCCCAGCACTGTTTGTTAAAAACACTATTCTTTCCCCCATTGAATGGTCTTGGCACCCTTGCTGAAAATCAACCGACTATATATGTGAGGGCTTTTCTTCTGGCCTATTAAACTAATGCCGTGTGTGTGTGTGTGTGTGCGCGTGTGTGTGTGAGGAAGAATGGCCCTGAGCTAACATCTGTTGCCAATCCTCCTCTATTTTATGTCGAATGCTGCCACAGCATGGCTTCACGAGTAGTGTGCAGGTCCATGCCCAGGATCTGAACCTGTGAACCCTGGGCTGCTGATGTGGAGCACACGAACTTAAACACTACACCACCGGGCCAGCCCCAAACTAATGCTTTCTTAAGACTTTATTTTTTTGGTCAGTAATCACTCTCCTTTGTTAATTATCCGCATGTTTATCTCCCTTCTCAGGTTGTGTCATGTTCCACAATTTCAAACACAGTGCCCTGCACACAACATGAACTCATTCAATAGTTGAGTAAATGAATGAATGTAGAAAAGGATGAATGAGTGAATGGAAATGCTCCTTCCCTAGATGTTATTATGAATGTGTCCAGCACACTCACTCCCTGGAGTAACTATCTCCACCAAATATCCCCTGCTCCAGGGACAAGATCATAATTTGGGTTTTAGGAAATGTGAGAAACCTACCATTAAGCTGTATCAGATCAACAGTGTGCACTGTGAAGAAAAGTTACAGAAAACCAACCACTCCAGCTAGGTTCTGTTCTGTGCAAATGGGGAGAGGCACACTTTTTTCTCATGTTTATATTGTCTTTCGAAAGATTACAGATTCAGATCATTTAGTGACATAACACGTCAATGGCTAAGATGACAGGGGGTTCTGATGAAATGTGGTTTGAGCTGTCAGCAATAAGAAGTGAAGCCAAAGGAAAAAAGATGATATGTTTCAAGAAAAAGGAATTTTAAGGATTACTTTTAAGGGACAAAATTTGGGCAACATTTACATATAGACACGTCATCCGTACCATGTATCTCAGAAAAAGGTATTAATCACTTCTGTGATTTTAAATTTGTGTGCTGATGACTTTTTTGATGCATTGACTTTTTTTCTTTATTAAACAAGTAATACATGTTCGTGGCAAGTAAAGTAGGAAGCTGACATAAGCAAAATATAAATAAGGATCACTCATAACCCACAAGCTAGGTAGTTATAAACAACAATTTATATTTTGGCACACAGCCCGCCAGAATGTTTTCTATCCTCGTTTGTATGCAGGTACATACTCCATTCACATACTCCTTTACGACCTACTTTTTTCACATATCAAGAACCCTATTAACGTCAAATATATTTGACAGCATCACTGTTATTGCTTCATAGCATTCCAGGATACTGAAGGGTCATTATTTATTTAACCAATCTTTATTTGCGAATATCTTTCACACTTATAAACAACGCTGCAACGAACATCCTCCTCTGATCCTGACTTTAGAAAAACGACTGAAGCAGGCAATCTGATGACTGTTTTCATTAAGAAGCTCTGGTATTGAAGGAGCTTTCTTCCAACCAAATTGATTTTTTATACTTTATTCTCACACTGAAGTTGTTCATCAAGATAGAGATGTTTACTGCTCAGAGTATATTAGATACCATCCTTACAATTAAAAGATTTTAATAAAATGTGTTCTTTAATTAGATTTATTTTGAAATAATTCTAGATTTACAGAAAAGTTGCTAAGAAAGTAGAGTTCCCATATACCTTTCACCCAACTTCCCCTAATGTAACCTTATACCCAACTGTGGCACATTTGCCAAAACTAAAAAATTAACATTGGTACAAAACTTAATAGAGCTTTTAATGATTTAAAAGGAATAAAGAAGAAAAGCCTTCATATAGCAGATATCTATGTAAACACAAACCTCAGAGTAGCAGTAAAAAAAAATCAGCAATCTCGTCCTCTGGGGATAAATCAACATATGGAAACCTCTCTGGTATCAGAAGATCCAGAACAACACGGTCGCTACCAGCTTTTGCGGCGTACGAAGGAGGAATGATTCACCAGCAATTTATCCCAAGTCATGGAAATACTCACACACACTCGCTTTCTGATAACACTGATTAAACCGTATCCTCAGAACATGACTGTGCCCAAGGAAAGCCAGGCACATAGAGGGAGCCACCAAACCAATTTCCTTCCCTGGCTAGGATCACTTCCTGAAAAACCTTATCTGCTCTTACTGCTGAGTATCTAAACTCAAGACATTTACCCAATAAGAACCTTATTCTCATATTTTATATTCAGATAAAATAACCCAGAAACCCAACCTTCACATTATATTCTGTGACCAAAAACATTGCCTAGCATCCTAGGCTACCAGGGGAGAGAAGACCCTTAAAGACCCTCTCTTCCTATTCAGAGGAAGGATCCTGATCCCGGACAGGGGAGGGATTTACTCCAGAGCATTCACAGCTGGTATTCCTGCCAGGATTAGAACCCAGAACGTGGGACAGCAGGACAGCATCTTCTCTACTACACCACTCTGCCTTCCTATTAATTCTCTGTGGACAAGATTTCTTCTCATTGAAATTCTGCAATTTGTATCCTATAATTATAATCACATTTCTAAGTCCTGCTAGCTCAAAACCTAAATCAATCTCTTTTTTTTAAGGTAAAGATTACTTTAGTGTCATGTAAAGCCACATCCTTCAGCACAAAACTGCTTCATCGTGAGGTAAATTTGTCCTCAGAAAAAAGACCTATTTCTCATATACATTGCTCCCTGTTTGATAACAGACTTTAATCTACAAGCACAAACCACGGTAACTACCATGATACAGTTTGTGATTCAGCTAATAATGACCGTATTCAATAGCAAAAAAAAGCCAAAACTTAAAGTTTGAGATCATCTTAGAGGGCTAATTCCTAGAGAGTAATGTCTCCTATTCTCTTACCTTGCAATCTGTTTTCTGTTTCATAACACAAAGCACAACTTGTAATGTGTTTACATATTTATTTGTTGAGTGCATTTTACCTCATTACATTGTAAGCTCAAGAAGATATAAATGACTACTGCATCCTCAGAGCTCAGCACATAGATTGGTGACATCAGAATCAGAAGGACGGTACATCCCTTGGCACAGTCACTTCTTTTCCTAGATCACGTTAGAGTCTAGAAATGTATGTGATATTACTATGAAGATGCCTAAGCTTCCATTCCTCAGCTCCACAAGCATGAATGACCACTGACCGTGAGGGTGTTACAGCCCCAGCAGGATCCATGCAGAATCCCTGTGTCTCTCCATTGACACATCTGTTCTTCACACCTAATCATCTGTTACTTAACTAATGGCTACTATCCAGAGGGGCTATTAGCATGTCAACCTAGTCTTATAAGGTGGCGTAAAGAGCTTGTATTTACTCAATTCCAAAGTCTACTTTGCTCCACCTTTGTTAGTTTATTGTAAAATTAATAAACGTTCATTGAAAAAAATTACAGGTAATAAAAACAGAAAATCCAGTGGTAATTCCACCAACCCTCCCTCCCCCACCAAGAAAAAACCCAAAACCAAACTTAATATTTTGGTGTGTGCCCTTTATTTTTAATCTATGTTGAACATATATTTTAACAAATTGGAATTTTGTACTCTATATGCCATTTTATGAAGTATTTTGTATGTATTTTGTGATGAAAAGCCTTCTGTGTCAATAAGTACTTTTGTCGTCACCATTGCTTAGGTTAGTTGTCCTTTGATTTGCTGAGAGCACTAAGGAAGAAACCCTTCCTGTTTAATACCATAAGTGTTGAGAGAGAGAGAGCGATGACTAGTTTCTTTAATGCATGGAAGCAAGCCTCTACCCGCTGCTGTTTGGGGAGGGTGTTAACTCAGGTCAGAACAACACGTTAGAAACCCCCTGTCAAAGGGTCACACAAGACCCACTGGGACTGCACGTGCTGCAGAGGCAAACACCCACTCCTAACTGCTGGGAGATTCTGTGGACTCAGATCCGCCTCACCTCCGAATACGCTGCACTAACACAGGGCCCAAGTTCCTCATTCGCAGCTTTAATTCTATACAACGAAATATAATTCATTTTTTCTCAGCAAGAATCTGGAGAGGAGGAAAGACATCAGTAAAACATAACCGCACCAACTGGACGTTTTATGGGTTCTCTGAGGTGCGGAGGCTCCCACATGACTGCCATAGGCACACGTCTGCCTGTGCAGGTCTCGCTCAGCAGTTTAAGGAATGAAGAAGCACCTCATTACAGAGCTACCACGTTAGAGTGAGCTCTGGGGTCTGGGGTCTGCCTTCCCTCCTCAGAGCCTGGCCACCCCCTTCCTTCACGGTCCATCATGACACCGGGGTGGGGGTAGGTTTACACATCACCCGACACATCACCCACCTGGTCTGACATAGTAGGTAGTCACGTGCTTTCTGGCTACCTGGATGGAGGAAGGTGCCCAAGCTGAGACCCAAAGGATGAGTAGCAGTTGGTGAAGAAAGATGAAGGTGAGACGGATTGAAAAAATGATGCAGAAAGAACAGCAACGCAAAGGCTAAAACGCAAGAGATTGAAGGGTACAAGAGAGAGAGTAGCCTCGGAGGGTTGTTATCGCTGAGCTCTGGGGGGAAACCCTCTGCATGAGGCTGCCAGGCAGGCATGGCCCAGACTGTGACATAGAATCAGGCCTCAACTTCCATGTCACCTCCTCTCTGAGGCCTGCCCTGACTATCACCCTTCGTCTCTCTCTCTCTTAGTACAGTGTTCATGGACTTCACAGCACCTCACACTGTGTACCCATTTACTTATGCTCCTCCTCCACCAGATTAGAACTTGCAAAAACACAGGAATGTTTGTGTGTTTCTCCCCACTGCACACCAGCACCAAGCCCGGATCCTGAGAGGCAAAGGTACTCAACAAATATGAGTTAAATGAACGAACAAGTCATCTTTGTTGGCTTCATTTATGCCTCGTTGTTGTATTAAAGAAATCACTGTTGAAATCACTGTTGAAATTCAAGGTTAGGTGAAGCTAACCTTGGATTGCTTCTGCTCCTGAAAACTCAGGGTATAAAATGTGATTTGGGGGAACTGCTTCAGGCTGCATCAAAACCAAAAACTAAACAAATGACTCGGGTCACACTCTGATCATGGCCTCCTGACCAATTTGAGTAGTTGAGGCAGCTACTCAAAGCACGAGCCCCCAAGCCAGAGTCCTCAGTCCTTAGTTTGCGGGTGGAGACAGCTCCAAGCACAAGACACTAAGGCTCAAAAAAGTTCCAATTATTAGGACTAACCCTGTTCAGATGCTCACGCCTATATGTGTAGTGTTGCTCACACTACATAGTGCTCTCCAGTAGCAAAGACAGCAGAACAGAGAAGGAAAGTTCTAGAAAATCAGACCTATTCTTGCCACATGCAGACAAGGCTCTCTGTGAAACCCCCACTTGCAAGGTGCAAGCTAAGTGCAGTCTTGGCACAGTCAAGGTCATCTCCTGGGCAGGGCACGTTACCAGAGAGAGAGGGACAGAGCTTGTCAGGATTCCAATATTTAATAAATCCATTGTCACTGGGGAAATTACTCAGCTCCACTTGGGTATGCGTAATAGTTGGCCATCCCATTTGGTCCACCCTCATGCACACACAAGTGAAGGTCATAACTACCCGCCCATAGCCGTGGCTGAGAGGTGCCGCTGAAATCGCTTGTGATGTTTCAATTCCTTAGCCAGAATCCACGCCTCACCCTTGCCTTGGACTTGTACATTCCACTCTTGTAACTGGAAATTAAATGAGTCATCAAAGTGACACAGCCAATCTCTTCATCACCAGAGCCTTGCAGGGGAGGGGTGAAGCTTTGGGGGAATGAGGAAACAAGTTCATTTATAGCAGTGAATTAGATATCTTCGCAGGATCCCCGTACATGAGAGAATGCTAATTTGATTCCGTCAGCTCTGTAGCTGGGCTGCCGATACTAGCATGTTTGAAAGAGGTAAGGAAAGTGCGGAGACTTTCTAAAAGGGCAGCAGCACAGTCCCGAAGGGTGGCTTTGTGCAGCCTGTGATCTGAAAGACGGGAGGTGCAGGAAGTTTCCCAGGGAGACCCCCTGGGTCTATGTCTTTAAGTGCCACCTCCAAGCCATGGAACAGAGCCCAAGCAATACCACATTTGGGAAAGAATCGTGCCCCAAAGTTGAAAACTGGAGCTGTACAGACACAGGCGGCAGGCCAGACTTGGCCCGCAGGCCACGCCACGTCCACCCTGGTCTACACAAAGAATCACCGCACACGGTCATGAGTGAGCCACCCCACCCAGGCCAGCCACCCAGGGCTAGCTCCAGCCTAGAGGCAGGTGTAAACACAACTGTTGGGCAGCCAGAAAACACACAGTTTGAATCTTTGCCTTGATCTGACAAAAATACATGGGAAAATATCTTTCAGATCCGTTTTCCCCATCTCTCACCCTCCCTCACACACAAGTCATGCAGTTTTTTCGATCTCTCACCCCCACCCCAATCTCTCCTTCCCCTGGCACAGACACCAAACCTCCTGCTATACAATCACCGTGGACTCCCTTATCCATTCTGCTCTCTTTCATTTTCTTATCAAATTGCTCTTCCTTTTTTCTCTCAGGTCATCCTCATCTTTCCAAGCAGGAACCCTGCTGGCCATTCCACCCTGCAGCAAGAGTTCGGGCAAGGACTCCTTAACCCGGAAGTAGCGGGAGGTAGAGCACATGGGAAGAAAAGAGGGTGAGGGGCGCAAAAGGTGCTAACGTTCCATCCCCATGGGCAAGGCTCTTAATCAGGGGTTCAGGATGTCCAAAAAAGAATCATATTTTGATTTTCACTAACATCTCACTGAAGTGCAGCATTCCCTTAAATCTTGAATGCAAACAAATGAAAGTTGTACCAGAAGAACGTGAGACTTTACCACCAACAGAAATCAGAAATTTTCCTACCACATGTTAGTTGTTACCAGTGTCTCAAAATAGCATTTACTTTCATCACTATTCTCAAATAAACCTGCTGCTGGCTCTTGCTATTTAAAGTGTTAATAAATAGGCACACATATTAGTATATCATACATTTAGGGAATTATATTTTAATAACTGTATTTCAATATAATTGACTTTCCTTACAATTCTATGAATTTTAATTTATGAACTTGAAAATATTTCTTCTAAGGAAGAGTAAGTGTTAGACTGTCAAAGTGGTCAATGGCATAAAAGAGGTTAAGAACCACCTGCCTGGGAGAGGGGTACCTGAGCTGAAACCTGAGGAACTGAGAAGAATTACCCAGGCATAGAGGTGGGATAGGGTAGAGGCCACTAAGGAGGCACATGTTACGAAAGCCCAAGGGGGATAGCAAGGCAGGTTTCCAAGAGCCTGACTCCAGTGCAAGATGCAAAGATGCATTATCTGACTAAACTGTGGAGGTCAGAGAGATGAAGATGATCAGGTGGAGCTCTGCCCAAGATGCCACAGAGTCCAGTGCGGGACAGACAGCAGGCTCATAAATAAGCCTGTCTGTGGTAGGCATCTTCCAGGATGGTCCCCAGTGGTCCCATCCTGCTTCCTGACATTAGTGCCTTTACGTAATTCCCTTCCAGGGAGTGTGGCTGGACCTAGTGAAATGAATATGAAAAGAATATGACAAAAGTAATGTGATGCCATTTGTTTGCCTCTCTTGCTCTCTCATGTGCTCACCCTGATGGAAGTCAGCTGCCATGTTGTAAACTGCTGTACAGAGCGGCTCACAGGGCAAACACCTGAGGGAAGCCTCCAGCCAACAGCCAGCAAGGAACTAAGGCCCTCAGTCCAACAACCACGTCAATGAGCTTGGAAGCAGACCCTCCCCCATCAAACTTTCAGAGGAGACTGCAGCATGCATGAAACATTGATTACAGCCTGTAAGAGATCCTGAGGCAGAGGACTCAGTTAAGCTGTGCTCAGATTCCTGACCCACAGAGACTATGAGATAACAAATGTGTGTTGTTTTAAACCACTCTGTTTTGGAGTAACCTGTTATACAATGACCCAAAGCATACAGTGATGAACAGAAATACAGGCATTCCAGGGATGCTGAGGAAGATGGCATCTCTTTCAGCTGGAAGTGACAGTACAGGAATGTGTGTGAAGAGATGTGCACTTGAAGTGGGCCTCAAAAACAAGGACGTGACACAGACAAATTCATCAGAGTTTCAAAAAAAGAAGTGAAGAAAGAAATGAACCAAAATGGTTATAACCAGATGATATAGTTATGGATTTTTCCTTTCTACCCTATACTTTTATATATTTTCTAGATGTTTCTATATAGATAGAAATAATTCTATAAATATAAGAATATATATTTGCATATTTTCAAGATTTTCTACAGTTTATACATACTGCTTTATACAAGATATTTCTTAAAGAACGGGGAAGATTTAGACTTAGAGGTCATAAGAGAAGGTTGTTTCCAGTAGATTAAATAACACAAACAAAGGCAGACAAACATAGAAGGCACAGGAAGCTATTTAATTTATCTGGATGATTGGTAGGTTAAAGAAAGCAGTGGGAAATAAATCAGGGAAGCTAGAATGGGATTAGAGGGTAGGGGGCATGTGTGGGCATGTGTGTGTGAGAGAGAGAAAGAGAGAGAAGTCTCTTTTTCAACTTATGAACAGTTAAAGGAAGAAGAGCCCAGCAGCCAAGAGTAATGAGATGAATCCAAACCCTTCTTTCCAGCCAATAAGCACAGCTGGATGAGAGGAAAGAACAAACCTGAGCCCTTCCCAAATTCCACAAGTCTCTTCACCAAAAGACACCCTTGTATTGAGCATGTGGAATCACGAAAATCTGCTTTCCCTTCTCAAGTGACATGTTTACAATGAGCAAAACAGGATAAGAACTGGAAGGATGATGAGGCAGAGTAATACGTTAACGTATTAACCAGGAGGAGAGGCTGGCTCTCCTCACAGCCCACAGCAGGACCCAGAGCAAAGGAGTCCAAGGCTTGGCATTTAACTTCTCGAGCATGGAGCTCAGGATAAATAAAGGCTGTGAAGAACGAGGTCAGAGGCAGTCAGGGCCACTTCTTCCCCTCACCTGGTCACTCATACTCACCAATGCCGATGGCACGAGCCAGTCTACCCAGACTGCAAATGCTGGCGAGTGCTCAGGGGAAGCCAGGGAGTATTCCTAAGAAGGGTCTGTGGGAAGGAGCCCTGAGTCCTCCCCACCCCACCTTGTTCAAGTCAGGGATGGAGGACGGGAACAAAAGAAGCCCCACATAGGTTTAAGGACCCTGAAAACAGGGGCGCCTGCACCTTCTGTTTCCACAGCAGTGTACGAAGCCAGCAGGGTCGCACGGGGCTCCCACAAAGAGCACATTTTTTTAAAAGAAGAAGTTTATTCCTCCCACTCAGTAGTTCCTGGGGGCTTTGATGTTAAATCATACATAATTCGTGAAATACCAGGAATCTTCTTAACCTCAGTGACCACCTTTACCACCACCCCTATAGGGAATCTCATTGCCAGGTGTTACAGATATACTAGCCATGAAATCACTAGTAATAATGGTTCAAATAACCACAGATCTCTGGCATGAAGGCTGCTTCTGAAGTGGGTCTCAATCAAAATTTAATGGTGCCAGAATCACTGGCATCTGGCTAATTTTCCCAGCATATCCAGCCTCCCTGAGAATGTCATGGGCCTCAAAATCAGCTTGACGTGAAGTACTGAGAACCCTGTTGTCAGGAAAGTGGGCAAAAGACATAGGCATGTGGTACAGGTGGGTTAAAGAGCAGAGATAGTCCCAAGCCCAAAGAGGCACAGGAAGAATAGAGAGCTTCCTGCACTGGCGAGAGCAGCTTGAGTGCAGCACAGAGAGCTGGAAACCTGCTCAAGACTCACAGACAAGATGAGCAAATGTAGAAACTACTCAAAATGAATCAACAACTGTGGTAGCTACTAGTAATGATCTCCCGACATCCACCTGTCACCAGACACACACATTTTCCAGCCTCCTTGTGGATGGGTGGGGCCATGTGTCCAGCCTTGGCCAATGGATATGGGAAGGCACTGGTCACATCCTGACCAACGCATTTAACAGTCACCAATGACCTTCCAGCTCTCTCTTCCCTGCCTGGGTGCCTAGAAGTTTCATCTGGAAACAACACGGTAACAGTTAGCTCCTTGATCACTGTATGGATGAAAGATGCCCAGGATAATTGCCCAAGCCATGGAGAAATTTGCCTAACAAGAAAATAACTTACCTCTTATTGAGCTTTTGGGGTTAATCTGTTAACTTAGTCTCTCCTCAACAAAATCAAAGACAACTGAGAATGAGGATGTCTCCACAGATGCCATCACAGACAGGTGACAGCAAAGTACCAGCAGCCACTCCACCTCCACGTCTGGGCTTATGTGGGTCCGTGGAACATGGATACAGTGCCAAGGAGAGGCAGAGGGAGTACCACGAATTGACTGGGATTTTGTTTCAACATCTTGGCAGATCAGGGGCTCAAACTAGAAATGAAGTTCAATTAGAGGGAAAGAAAGTTACTTTTTCTACACACCTCAATTTGCGGCTTGAAAAGTGAACCCGCTCCCCAGATGTCTGTATGACAAGCAAAGCAAAGGCCAACTGGCTCTTCTCTGGCTTTCTGCAATTTGGCCAAGGGAGTTGATAATTTCTCATTTCAGAGAATTGTAGCATTTCAGGATGAAATGGGACCTCCAAGTGCTGAGACAACACACAGGTTTCATCTCCAGTGCCAGCTCTAGTGGATTGCTGGTGACCTCCTGGAGGGCCATGTCAAAAGGATTCCAGGACAGCGTCCAGGCTCAGTGGGGAAGGGCAGGATGGTTGATTAGCGAGGTCTGCCAGGGGAAGGCAGAATGAGAGCATGTGAGTAAGAGAAAAAAGGGGAAAAAGAAGAAAAACAAGCTGACACTTAGAGCCCAGCTATGTCATTTCACAGATCGTGAAATCAAGGCCCAGGAAACATGCCCAAAGCTCTCTGGACACATGGTCCCAGAACCAAGACTTGAACCCTCATCTCTCAATTCCTATTTGTTGTCATTCTTTTACCACTAGCTGTGTCTTAGAAATACAGCAGTCCCCTTTCTCCCGGGGGGATACATTCTAAGACCCCCAGTGGATGGCTGAAACCATGGATAGTACCAAATCCTACATATACTATGTTTTTTCCTTATACATAGCTATGATAAAGTTTAATTTATAAAGCAGACACAGTAAGAGATTAACAACAATAACTAATACTAAAACAGATTATGACAATATGCTGCATAAAAGTTACCATAGATCTCAGCAACCTCAGCATATGATTATTTTTCTTTCTTATTAAGTCAAGAACGTTCACCTTTTCACTTAAAGGAAGCACTTCACGCTTCTCTTGGGCATATCCAAATCGCCAGCATCACTACTCTTGTGCTTTGGGGCTATTATTAAGCAAAATAAAGATTACCTGAACACAAGCACTGTGTTACCATGACAGTCAATCGGATAAGCAAGATGGCTACTAAGTGATTAATGGGCAGGTAGCGCATACAGCGTGGATGCGCTAGACAAAGGGATGAGTCACATCCCAGGTGGGACGGCACGAGATTTCATCACACTATTCTAAACAGTGCACAATTTAAAACTTATGCTTTTTTATTTCTGGAATTTTCTGTCTAATATTTTCAGACTGCAGTTGACTGCGGGTAGCTGGAACTATGGAAAGTGAAATCGAGGATAAAGGGAAACTATCGTAATTGCTTCTAAAAACGCAAATGAGAACCAGCCCTCCTGCCTTTCTCCAATGTCTCTTGGTAGCTCACTCTTCCCGATTTTATATAAAAACAATACATAAAACTAATCTCTTCAAGGCAGAGAATTTTCTCTGACTGGTGACAAAAGGGAAAGCCAGAGAGATCTGAAGCTTGAGAGGACCTCCATGCACCACTGCTGTCTGTGAAGATGGGTGGCCTAAAGGAGCTGAGAAACGTCCTCGACCGAGAGCCAGCCAAGAAATAGAGACCTCAGTCCTATGACTGTGAGGAACTGAGTCCAGCCAATAACCTGAATGAGCATGGAAGAGTATTCTTCCTCAGAACCTCCAATGGCAGCCTCACGTAGCTGGCACCTGGATTTCGGCCTGTGAAACAGAGAGCATAGAACTCACAGAGCCCAGCTGGACCGCCGACCTATAGAACAGTAAGCTAATAAGTGGGAGTTGTTTCAAGCCACTAGGTTTCTGGTAAATTGTTATGCAGGAAAAGAAAGCAAACACAGTTGGCAGCTGAAATGTGCCTCCTGCATGTTGATAGCTGGCAAAGCCACGTTTGAGAAATGAGGACTTCAACATCCTGTTGAGTGGTGGCAATGGTGGAAACCGACTTAGGTGGTAATCTCAAGAAAAGCATCACGGTAATAGCTGGACCAAGTCAATTAATTCCTGCAACACTCCCCGGACAGTATTCCTATATTTTATATTCAAATGAGTTAAATAAAGAAATTTAAATATGTTAATTAAAGCAAGGTTTGTAGAAACTAAATAATCCCCAAAGAGGAGGCTAAACAAAACAGAGAGAAGAAACTCTTTTTCTCACTCACATTTGCAAATTCAGCACATGGGTAAGTTCGCAAAAGGCTGCTTTGACAACTAAATCTGCAGTACGCTTAAGGAGAATGCTAAATGCAGACAGAATAAGGCAATTTCAAAAACACTTGCAAGCTCAGGATCACAAGGTCTGAGTTAAATGGCATCCACATATGACTCTGCTCCCCCTCAAACTCAGACCGGCCGCTTCCAGTCATGATATAAAGAAGCCACAGAAAACTGTCTGTCCCCCAGGGCCAAAACCTGATCATTACTAATACTGTTATTACTAAACAAGGACAATACAACAGATACCATGTATTGAGGTCTTTCCTTATGTGCCAGGCACTTTCCTAAGTATCTGACGTAGTTTTAAGCATCTTTCATCAACCAAATTCGTGAAACAAAAAATAAGTGGTTTCAGAACCACTGCCTCCAAGGTTACGGTCCCCAAGCGCTTTGCTGCCGTCATCCCAATGGTTAGAGTACAAACAGAGGCCAGACTCAACTCCCAGCTTTGCCACTCACTAGCTGAGTGACCTTAGACACGCTCTCTTTCTCCTCTCCAAACCTCAGTTTTCTCATCTCTAAAATGGTGATAATAATTGTCCCTAATTCATAGGGCCATTGTGAGGGTAAAGTGAGATCAGACACACATGTCAGTTCAGTGGCCAGCAGGTAGCCGCAGCTCCATAATGGCAGTCATCGGCCATGATATCCGCAGAGGTGGAATGACCCCCTGAGTGGGTGCTATATGAAGGCTGTCCCACCCCGCACAGACAAGCAGTATGTCTTATACATGGGCAACAGCTTCCTTCCTATTAAAAATTTGTCACATGAGCTTTTTCTTTAAACCTCTTTCCCAAATTCCCATGCCACGGCTCTCAATATTAATCTTCCCCGATTGCCAAAGCCAGCACACTGTTCTGATTGTGAATATAAATACACACCACCGCTAGGTTTCAGACCATTAACTCCTTTCCTTTTCCTTCTTTTTATTTTACCATTTCTAACTTGGAGCAACCAAAGAGATTTATATTTTCAATGTTATAAAAGCACCCCCAAAATACTCCTTGCTCCCAGGCTGAAACCTTTTTGTGCCATTAACTTAAGCCCAAAAATCATTATATAAATGAATTGCCAACCCCTGACACTCACGTTTAGGATGGAAAAAATAACTCAGAGCAGTGGGCTCTGGAATAATCACGTAGACTAACCTGCCCCATTGCCACCAAAACATTACAGGTACCTCATCTTCTACGTGTCACTTAGGATATACTTTCTAGGGTTTAAAAGGAGCTTAAAACAGAGATTGGGTGTTCTTTTCCCTGAACATCAGCCTTTGGTACAAGAAGCATCAAATGATTTCAGACTTCCATGCAATTTTGGGCTTCCGAAAAACAGTGACTAAATCCTGTGTAGTTCAGAAACAATACCTTTAATTCTGTTTTAAAAACTCAAGCATTGAGTATTTAGTACACACTAACCATGTTCCTGAACTCAATGAGCTCTAATCCCAGTGACTGGAGGAGAGTGTCCACCCCGAACCTCCATTGGAGACTTCTGAACTCCCTAAAACCATCTATTTAAACTGGACTGAGTAACCCAGAACAGGAGGTTCTGGTTTGTCATAACCTCCTTTGCAACGCCAACAAGTCATTGTTATTAAAGAGTATTTATGCAGGGCTATTTAAGGAGGCTAAGTACAGACTCCACACCAAAAATATCACTTTGCAAGACCCAAGCCTTAAAAGAAAAGTACACAACAGAGTATGACTGAGTACGAAAGGCAGTGCTTCCAAACATCTATCATTTGAGTTGCACCGTCACACATGGAATGTACGAACACCATCTGCAGTATTTGTTTTTTAATACACTCTCATTTTCTACTTGCTACCTACTTTAGCCTCATCCTTAAGCCCAAATGACAATGACATCACGGTTGTATTAGTTATATTTTCCCCCTGTTTCACATTAAGATAAATACAAACTACTGAAATGTAAACTGTCTGTGGTCCATGCTCAGGTCAAAGCTAAGATGAAGTGTGTGAAGGATCGAGGAGTGTTGCCAGAAAAAAAGCGTCTGGACTCTCTCTACGCTCTTCTTACAAGAGCCTGCTCTGCCTGCTGTCATAACTATTTAAATGTGCCCAAGTTTCTGCTGATTGGGTCACTAGGTGCCAAGGGCCATTGAAATGATAGTTCAGTAAGCCAGGCACAGACCCATGGTAACTGAGAGCTAGCAGCAGGCCTGGTCAGGCTGGAAGTCATCCCCTGTCATCACTTGCCCTTTCACCAGTGGTGGCCCTTCCCAAATTGGAATCTAAGGTAAGAAAGGGCATGCACGGACTCTGCCAGTGTCACTCCCTCCAGCCTTCAATTCTGTTCCTTAAGTGTGGACTAGGCAGCTACTGCAATCATTCAGTCAGTTACCCACTCCCTCACTCAACCAATATCACTATTACATGAAAGGTCTTTGTGTGAGAGTGGAGACCTTGTCGGCAAACGTAGGAGCCATAATGCTCCGCGATGTGCGTGAGTAAGGCATTTTCTTGGGCCCTTCGTGTTGGTGTTCCTGAAGAGACGGCCCACTTTGAGCCAGCAATGCAACAACAGAGCCCTCTGTTCTCCACAACTATAATCCCACATCCTTTGCCAGAAGGCAGAATAACTTCAAGCAACATTAAACTCCCAAATCCAAAACATGTGAATTCAGGAAATTGCTGCTCTTAGGCAAGTTTAGAGGACTCCTTGATGTCCCATCTCATCTCTCTCAACCCTATTTTCCATTTCAGGTATCTGGAATAACAGCCAAAAAAATATCAGTAAATTTATAATTGACAGCAGCTAGCAGGCTATCCAATTCCAATTATAAGAAGTATTACCAAGATCACATGTTCCAAAATCTCTCATGTTAATTTCATACATCACAGAGATGGCTAAGGACTTTTCACTTCTGCAAGGCTCAGGCCAAACCGGGCCATTTTCTGGGTTTGGCAACAACCAAAATGTTCCAGGAGTCACTGATTTAAGTCCCAATTCTCTAGACCTAAGAATTTTTTCCACTGCTTTTAAATATGATTATATATAAAGAAAAATTGGCCCATATTTTTCTAATTCCTATGTCCTTCATTCATCAAATGCTTTCTCAGAGAGCTATTTGATATCCAAGAAGGCTTTTGAGTATTTTATAAGTCTTTAAATTTTCCCCCCTCTTTGAACTAGGAAACTGCCTTTTTTGCTAAGAGCAAACTAAACTTGAACCTCAAAAGGCTTTAGGTCAGTCTGAAATTTAAACCTCCTCAAAGTGCAAGTGGGTTCCAACCCAAGAGAAAAATCTATGCTTTCTTCTCCTAAATATGTTTTTTCCATTTTCCCGTTCCTATGCATACTAAAATGAGAAAGATGTTATTGAGAAGGACGATGTATCTCTAAAAAATGTGGCCTCCAAGCAACAAAAGAAAGCTTGATAGTTTTTAGTTCAACAGACTAAGAAGTAGAGGGCTGTAATTAATTTACCCAAGTGTTTCCAAATAAATAAATAAGTAAGAGTCATGTACCGCTCACAGAAGCTAATATAAACCCGCCAGCACAGTGAGCCCATTACAAACTAAAATACTGGAGAAAAACTCTGGTCAACATCACCTATGGGATCCCCTTCCACTTCACTTTTCAGAGCAAAAAAAAAAAAATCCAAGAAAATGAAAAGAATGAGACATTAAACCTTTTCCACTCCTACGCTGAAAGATTATTCTAGGTCCAAATGAAGAGGAAAAGATGAGCACGCCCCTGCATCTCAGCCTTCAGAACAATTAATGCATTTTAGAGTTCAAAGCCAAGTGGCTTACACTTCCTTCTATCCTTAACTGTTCTCCTGATTTTCAAAGAAAAAAATCAGAGGCTCTTGATCATCTTTCATCATTACACAAGACACATTAAATATAAGAGAACCTTTCCCTTACTTGGTTTTTCAACACAAGAGCAGAAAAATCAACCCCTAGAAGTGATGCGAGGACAGGAATTAAGAGCAGTTTCCCAAAATGCCTGGGCTGCAATCTTTGTAATCAGCCGAGGACACCACCCACCACATCTGGGTGGGCACCAGAGCCGACTATGCTAATTATGATTGAGCTGGATGAATAGCAAATCTGTCATATTGTGGCTGGGCAGCAAGTGGAGATAAAACACTGGCATCCAGGACATGCTGCTGGGTCGTTTCCTTCTGCCTGTACAGACATAACAGAGAAGACAACAATGTCAGTACAGAAAGGCTAGTCTCCTAAAAATACGCCAATGGGTTCACATTAACAATGTGGTTTAACAGATACCATCTAACATGCAAGACAATGAAACAAAAAAAACACGTATAACCCCAGAGGGGACAAGATTCCTGCTCCACCAGATACAGACATCATGCACGCCTTACACAGGCGGTCACTCAACATTATCCTAGATCTCTGTGAGCCTCACGAGGCAGGGTTACGTGTCATCTCTGTGCTATGTTGCTGGCACTCGCACAGAACCCAGCACGCTGAAGGTGCTCAACAGGCGTTTGCTGAATCTATGAATGACAAAGGCACAAACCAGCCACTAGGGCTCTTGGGGAGTCCTCAGTGAGTTGTGTGCCATCCTGTCATATACTGCTTCCTTGGTTGCATTTAGCATCTAAAGCACCAGAAACCACAGATGCTCAAGAGAACCAAGAAATCTCAGGCTCTGGCATTGTACTACCTGGCTTCAAATTTTGTCATCACTTCCTAACTGTGTGACCTTGGGCAAATTACCTTATCTCTCCTTGTCTCAACTTCCCTCTCCTATAAAATGATGATAAGAACAGCACTTAGTCCAAGGAGGTGCTCTCATGATTAAATGAGATAATCCATGTGAGAGACTTAGAATAGTGTGGCAAACATTAAGCCCTGGACGCATGCAAACCATTTCTATTACTTTTACTATTCTGGGTCAGTAGACAGTCACCAACATACAAGCTTCCAAGGCGACTGAATAAGCACAACTCTCAGTAGTTAAAATTAACCAACCACATCTCCAGGTATCAACATGAACTGATGTAAAAATGTAGCACGGACTAAAAGAAGCAAGTTGCATTAAGATATGTGCATAGCATGGGTTGCATGTGGGTCAGAACCATAGCAGTAGCTTTCAACGGGGGTGCATACATCCATGTTGAAGGATATCAAAAATTTTCCTCAAAAACAAATCTATCGTGGTTCCCTAGGGTGGGGGGAAGTCTAAAGGAGCTTAAGTTTTATCCGTAATGTTCTAATTATAAAACAAGTAGATTCGTGAATTATTTTCTTAAATTATCATTGAAAATTTAAAGCAAAATTGAAAAATGCACATCAAAAATAAAAACAAAAATGGAACAAAAAAAGAAAAATCATCTCCACTGGCAGCACCAGGAGGGAGTGCTCCATGTGGTTGCTGGAGGAGAGAACTGTAATTACTTGGATAACGGCTTCTCCTTGGCTGGATTACAGGAACCTCTCTGCCTTGTCACCACTGTTGTGTCCCCAGCACTGATCACAGCGCTAAACACACAGTGGGTGCTCAGCATGTATCTGTAGACTGAATGGATGCATTTAACAAAAAACTCCAAAATCCTTTAAGCAACTTGATAAGCTCTTTCACTTTTCAGTATCTTTTTTGAAAGCCTAAGCACATTTAATTATTTAACTTTCAAACTATGAGGCAAGACTTCTGATCAGTCAGGATTTTAACGAGTGTGTTTAAATCATAGATATTTGGGGAACTCTCTGTCAAAACGGTGCTCTTTTTATTATGATCGCCCCCATCCTACGTCATGACCTTGGAGGCACAATAAATAGCTTTCCTTCCTGGTCCCACCACAGCCTGAGATTGTGATATGATATGCAGACATGGTCTACTGAGTCTTGCAGGCCGAAGCAAACACGTCAGCAAAATCTACCCATCGCTGCTATAGATTTATGTCAGCCCAGCAATTATACAGGCTGTCACGGGTTCTGGGAATACGCTAAAGTGAAATACAGAAGAGTTCCTTAGAGAGCAGCAGCAAAAAATCGAAACTCCTGGTGCCTCCCCCAAACCCGCTCTCCTCCTCGACTGAGATCACAGCCCCCAAGGAGACCCCTGTGGGGCTGCAAAGAGCTTATTGGAGTGGGTCATATTCAAGCACCATGGAGGGATGTGTGCAATTCCTATGAAGGACGAACAGGACATGTCACACATTTCACATTAAAGCACATTAGTATATTTTGGACCATACCCCTGACTTTCCCCTTCCATAAACCTGGGGTACGGTGGGGTAGAATTTAAGAGCCAGTATCGTGAAACACACAAGACCATCGATCTTTCTGAACTCAGGCTGCATGTGTTGGTGAGAAAGACTTTACATTTCTTTCAATCCCTGTAGAAGAACAAGTGAACAAGGAATTTTCTAACGTTCTTCTAGCCAGAAGAAAATGCAAACTTGTTCAGAAGTTCTATGGTCGCAGAATTCTGTGTCCAGACCAGGCAGAGTAAGGGGTTCAGCCAGAAACCTCCCTCCACCCTCATGGTTAGCCCAAGGCCTTCAGTGCCCACTATGTGCCAAGCCCTCTGCAAGGCTCAGAGGGTTCAGCAGTGAACACAGCATTCCTAGGACCATGCTGAAGGGTCAGCAGGGGAAGAAGATAGTACACACGTAATCACAGAGTCAGTTCATCTCCATGGTATCAAGTGTCAGGAAGGAATTTAGGTGCCAAAAAACAAAACTGGACTCCGGACATGGTGAGAAGATGGGCTTGAGTATTGTCGGCTCCTCAAGTGTTCATGAGGATTAAACGAGATCATTAAAGCATCCAGCTTCACGTGGGGTCTCAAACTCAAATGTCCCATTCCACCCCCCCCCCCATATCTGAGAAGCTGGAGAAAGATTCTAAAATAAATGGCTTAATGTACGTAAATGAGCTCACTGCTCAGAGGAATGAGTAAACTACTCAGCCACTTATTCTTTCTAGAAATATAACTAAGCATCTAATATGTGCCAGGACATAGGTGCCAAAAATACGATAGGGAATAAGATAGACTATGCCCTCACTCTCGTGATGCTCATCTTCTACTGGGAGAGAGAGAGCACAAGCAGGAAATGAGTTCAGCTCTCAGACAAAGTTATTATAGAGAAAAGGAGGCAGGGTCACATGATACGGGGTTAGTTACTGGGCAAAGGATGTGAGATCGCCTGGTCAGTGCAAGCTCCTCCACGGAGATGACCTCTGAGCAGAGACCTGAGTGATGAGCCAGGCAAGTCAAGAAAAGTAGGGGGAAAGTATTCAAGACAGAGGGAATATGAGAGTCAAGGTTGTGAGTAGAAAGAGCTTGGTGTGTTTAAGGAGGAAAAAGAAGGCCAGCGTGGCTGAAGCCTTGTGAACACTGAGGAGAATGAGTAGGACACACAGCAGGGAAGGAGACACATCCTGGGGACTTGTAAGCCAAGGCAGGAATTTGAGGCACTCGATTCTAGGGGTCTGGTCCCCAGAGATAACAGAGGTCAATATGAGAGCTTTCCAGAGAGTGACACCTCAGCACGGATACAATAAATATAGTTTCCATTAGAAAGCGGACAAATTTGTCCTATGCCAGTTCACTATAAGGAATGGCTCAAGTAACTAACTAAATAGCTGATGTACCATTTACAGACATCAAATATTCTTGGGTCCAATTCTTGGAAGGTTAGGGCTAAAGATCCTGGATTCCCAAGGAGGAGAAGGAGGAAGCGTATTTATTCGAGACTCCTCTGCCTATATATTACTGAATCTTAGGAGAGCAGCTGGTCCAGAAACAACTGAAAATTCCCGAGCATTGCAAAAGCTGAGTGGCTAGAATGCAGCACTTCGCTTAAGCAGCTGCAAATTTTGTCTCTTCTCAAAAGTCCCTATTCTGCAGCTACATAAATGTATTGGCAGCCTTCTGTTTTAACTAAATGGACTTTTAATTTTGTATGTTTCCTGCACAGAAAGCCTTTATGAGGTATGCTTATGATGCTGTCATCACCAAAGTTACACAAGAGGACCCCTGCAGTCACGATCAGTGCTTCCAGAGGCGACGGCCTGGGCCTGAGATCGGCCAGGTTTCAGCTCAGCCGTTGCCTCCTGAAGGAGGTCTTTCAATCCCACTACAATGAAAGCACTGCTACCCGGCTCTCCACACAACAGAAATGAAGTCTCACCAATGTGGCTTAATTAACTGGAAGCATATTTCAATTTTTTCTGTTTTCGGAGGATTTTTTTTTCCTATTAAATATGTATACTGGTTTAAAGAAGACACCCTAAAGAATCAAGAACTCACAATTATGGATCATATCTACATCTGCTACGTTTGTTTCTCTCTCCATTACTGCTCTCAGCTCTTCCTTCCATTTAAGCAGACCATTCCAGTGGCCTGTTAGGTCCATGTCACCGCACCAGACTCTCATCCTGTCAGAGTAGCCACGCTGGTAGAAAGAACACCTTTCTCACTGGCTCCTGGAGAGAAGTGTGGGGGAAGGCTCTGATTAGCCTAGTCTGAGTCACAAGCCCTTTTCTGAGGCAACCCCTGTATCCAGGGGGATCTGGGACCTTGGTAGGCCAAGCCTGGACATTCTTCCCACCTTGTGGCTGGAGCTTACAGAGTTCCAGTATCAAAAGGAAGGAGGAGATGATCCCCAAAGAAACTCAGAACTGGAGGATAGGAAGGCACAATGATCAGGTTAATACTTTAGCCACCTCAGTCCACTGTGGCAGAGATGTGAGTTACCAAGGTTGCATGCTGCATCTAATCATACGCAACAGAGTAATGTGGCAACCTCCTCCCTCGCCAGCATCGTCTGGAGCTTTACAATTCTCTGAGTTTTGCTTTTGTAGATTATTTATTATTAATCACTCCTGGTCCCTTCAAGTGTTATGAAAGTGTTCAGTCAATACTTTCAAACACTTACATGACTGAGCAGAAATAGAATCACTTACCTCTAAGGCCACCCCAACTGTGTATTTTATATTGGCTCTTTCCCCTGCACTGAACGCTGACAGCATAAAATCTCCTCCTTCCAAAGTGTGGAAGGAAAGCTCTGCTATTAGAATGTCTCAAAGACAAACCACGTTTAATGGCAGAGATGGATTCAAGGCCACAAGCTAAGTTGGAGTCAAACCTACCTTACTTACGCGTTCTTAGCCTTCATTCTGCAAGATCAGACAGAGTCGCTGCCTTCTGTCATCTGCCATCCCTACCACTATCTGACATCGCCTGACACATTTGAGCGCACAGTTATTGTCTGTCTTCCCAAGCTTCCCATGAGAATGTAAGCTTCAGGTCCAGATGTCATTTACTTGGGTAGTCCCAGGGCCTAAATAGTGCTTACAGATAGCAGGCATTCAATAAATATTGGTCAGCTATAGGATTTGTTGTCCACCGGATCCCTTCTTCTGCAATCAATTCCCTTAGGATCCAAGCAGGAAATGCTATAATAAACAACTACTAAACTAAAGAGCATTACCATGCCTAGAAGTACTAGCTTCTGACTTCTCCCTAAAATCTGAGACAGTCCCACTTCCTGCAGGCTATCTGTCTGACCAGGGTGGCAGAAAGCCCTTGAGTCATGGAGGTTACTGTGCTTGATCCCACTCTCTTTTTACAGCCCTTTTTCTTTCCTGCACCAGCTATGAACTTGTGAATTTGATTTTCTTATAAAACTATTTTAGAATACTTCTCTCAAATTCTACTGAGATCTTGACTTTATCCAACCTAATGGCCATTTGGTTTATGAGGACTGAATGATCAGCCACTGTTGGGACTGTCCCCCTTTTCAATTTCCTCCATCGTCCTTGACTTCCTATCTGGATTGCCCTAGTCATTTCTCCATCTACAGGTCTCTGAAGGCAACTGTATTCCGGAAATTTTCAGTAAAACGATCACACTTCAGGAATTACCCTGTTGCAACCATGGAAGAACACTGGACCCACTGCCATTTGCCTCATCATTTTCATGCATTCACGGAAACACGTTTGAGGTCTTCTTGTTTCACATTGGCTAATATACTCTCTCTTTTTATACACAAGCTTTTCAGATAAGAAATTTACTCTAGCTGCAATCAACCTTTCTAGGAGGAAATCATTCTCTCTGACATGACAAGACCCACTATAAAACAACAAAGGCAGGAGCAGCAGCTGTACCACACTGCTAACACCTAAAAGAGTGGGAGAAAAAAATAGCTGGGGGGAAGAAAACTAAGTCCATAAACATTGCAGAGAGGCAAGCCTCCCCCAGCTCTCACGCTACATGCGGCAACCAATTACTCTCTCAAAAGAAGAATGCAGGTCTTACATGAAGTGGAACAATTAATTTCACGCTTGTCATCCTGGCCTCAATAGTAAGTTGATTTGAATCAGATATTTGCGGTACATTACAGCTTGCAGGGGACAGTTCTGGTGCCTCCTGAGCTGACGGACTGCCTTGATGGCTACCATTGTAAAACAATCCATCAATAAGAGTAATTATGGTATTGATCAAAGTGGTTGGCTGCTTCAGATTGGAATCAATTCTCAGGAGTTGCTGGGAACAGAAATGTCTAATGGACTATTCCATCACTAGTCACTGCAGCAACTGAAACAGCTAATATTCTGGAAAGTTCTTAATAATTACTCATTGAATCTGCATTTCTGCTTCGGTGGTTGTAACTAGACCCTGCTTACTGTAGCCTGAAAGTCAGTCCAAGTGGATGAAGGAAGGACCAAACACAGATTTATAAAGTGCCAGCATTGGCCAAAAAAAGTAGAACAAATAATGTTGAAAACTACCTTCGATAATTTTATTGTGTCCTGTTAATCAGAGAAGTTCATTATTTTTTTTCTGTAGAGTTTCTGGGGTAGAAAGTGCACTGGGAAGAAAACAGTTTATTTTACAGATGCTGCTCTTGCAGTGGTCCCTGACAAGAAAACTGTGCATTTCACTGTTGATGGCATCAGTAACAGAAAGCACAATCTCATTAATTTGAAATTCTCATGTATGTGTCATTCACCATATTCTAGCTCACGTGGGAAAAGTTGGACTCTCTAGGAAGCACCGTAAACTCGGGGAGACCCACAATAGAATACAAGCCTGATAAACTTACTTTCTTTTTCCTTCCCTCAAATGCCTACTGATTAATAATCAGGCTCTGCCATATCAAGGGCAGGCCCCACATAGAATAAGAAGAGCTCAGAAGCTGCCACGTTCCTCTTCAGATGGTCCCTTGATCAGCACGGCCAGAGAAAAATGAGCTGTTCAGTCTTGAGGACTTCCTCTTCTAGTCATGGCAAGACTTGTACAACACTTCTCACCACACACAGCAGAGAATGCACACCCCACTACCAACAAGAGTACAAGTGCACAAGAAAAGGTGTTGCCAACCTCAGGCTTGGGACCTTCCCTTTTCAGGACTCAGCAAATATAACCTTCTTTCAGGATGTATTCCAATGGTGAGTCCACACAAAGCCTATATTCTGTCCCTAAATTTGACATTGACATCCTATTCCCAACTATGTTTTTGCATTTTCATTTTTGTTTCGTTAAGTATTCCACTGTCCACTCCAGCTCTGACACTTAACAGACGTGTAACCTTGGTTAAGTTACTTAACCTCTCGATGTTTCTATTCATCCATTTCCAACTCTGTAAAGGAAGATGAAATGATAATTCTGAGGTTAAGTGTTTAGAAAAGGCTTTACTGAAAGACACTGGAGATGACCTGAGGGATTCCCAAAGTACCAGAGTACCTGGCAGTGGAGGTGGGCGAGGGGTCCTCGGGCAGCGTTAACAACATCAGCAAAGGCCCAGAGGGGCAAACACGGGGTCAATCAGGGTTCTTCACAGCGCAGGAGAGTTGGGGTAGAGACCGCCAAAGCAGGGTGGGAAGCAGACAGAGAAGGGCCTAGAAGACAAAGCTCCAAAGATCATACTTCTGTGAGAAGCAGTGGGGAGCTACACTGGGCTTCTAAGCAAGGGCACAAGCTGATGGAAACACTATTCTAGAAAAGGTAACCCAGGAACCATTGTGCAAGGCAGATTGAAGTAAAAAGGGAAAAGGAGCATGGAGACCAGTTAGGAAGTTGCTGCAATCATTCAGGCGAGAGATGATGATAAAACACCACATTCTTTTGAAATAAATCTTCTGTAATTGGGACATTATTTCAAATAGCAAGTTGATTAATACTCATGTGGACATTTGCCAACGCACATCTTTATGCTGCGTTTCATCTTGTTATTTGCAAGCTGCAAGAGTGGCCACAACGTTATCAGGAATTCACAGGATCCTTAGTTGTCCTCCACTTATATATCAAAGGTCGAGAAGACGCCTGAGTGAATTCCGAGTTCAGCTGGGAAAGTTTCAAGATAACAACAATATATTTATTTAAAGGCTTAGGAGGTTTGAACACCAGAACGCCTCTTAACTCTCCTTGGCGCTATAAACATTACCATTAAATCAAGCATCATTCCATTTTCAAAAGGAGGAAATCAGGTTTAGACAGTTTTTAACCTGAGAGAAAAATGTGTGCAATAGAAACCTAACAGCCATTCCACAAGGGAAAAGTTACAGATGTTTGTCTTCCCTCAGCAACCAAATATTAATTTCACTGATAGCGAGATTAAGGAGGCAGACAATAGTCAACAGAGATTACTCTAGTGCTTTTATCTGCAATTGGCAGCACCTTTGTGCTGGGGCTGGAGGACAGGAAAATGTCCTATTAATGCTCTGCACAGCAGATTCGTTGATAAAGCCTCCATGTTGCAGATAAGGACTACGCTCATCCCAGAAATCGCACCGACTCCCTTACAGCATGCAAGCCATTGTGTATAGGTTTCTCCCATATCTTCCTTGGTGATTCCTATGAATTTCTAACAAAAAGGTTTTTACTTTAATTCAAGCAAGTTAGCAACAACAGTAACAACAATAATACTAACAGCAAATAACTCTTAGGTAGCACTTATTACACGTGAGGCTCTATTCTTGGCATTCGGCATTTAATCTTTACAGCAACCCAGGGCATTGGGTACCATATCATCTCCATTTTCATACAGGGGAACTGAAGCTCAGAGAGGTTAAGCAATTTTCCCAAGTCCTTATCTTCTCCCATTAATACACACAGGTACATACAGGTAATCAGGCAGAAGCTACCAGAAGACTGATTTGGTGGATACATCATTGCACTCCTACAGAGTTAATATATTATATTATTCCAAAAAGCAACAATAGTTTACTAGCAGCTAATTGACGGTTCTCTCTGCTCCCTAGGCCAACCCCTGGAAGGGGAAATAGAAGGATAGGGAGGAAGCAGTGGATTTTGAGAGAAAGAACCACCACTTAACCCCAAGTTTCCTATCTGGAAACAGAAAATGACCCTCGAGAGATCAGACACAACCCTAGCAAACCCACACCTGTCATGTGATGGGAGAGCATCCCTCCTCAGAGACGTGCATCTCAAGTGGTCCATCAGCATCAACACCGTCTAGAAAAATCCATATCTCTGAGCCTAATGCAGACCTAACCCAGTGACTCACTGTGAGGAAACACAAGGAATTGCATTTTAAACAACATCCCTGCATGATTTTATGGAGAACCTTGGATTAGAGACTGAAGTTAGCCCCATCTTCCTACTCGTGAAATCCTCCAAAAGGCACTCACATATACACAAAAGCACAAAGACTTCCTCCAAATCAAAATATGAGTAAGAGGAATAAAGAGACGTACCCATAACTTCTTACTCTCAAAAGAATTAACACTACAAGGCTCACTGAGCTGAGCAAAGACACCTTAAAAACAGCGCTATTACAGTATCTCAAAATACCATAGTGACACGAAGACACTCTGAGCAACCGAGCCTGAAAGAGCTGGTCAAACTCAGGGCAGTTTTGAATCTTGAATATTAAAGATCTAATATCAGAGCCTCATGTAAACAAGAAGGGCACAGAATGATTCAGTGAGAACAGTAAATCAAATCGTGATCTTTCAAGACCAGCCAAAACCACGTGGTCACAGAAAAGGTAAAAGTTGTGTTAACTGTAGGATGGCCAGCAAAGTTTCAGGAAGCATGAACAGGTTGCTGAGGCCAGGAAATGACTTAGGGTAAGAACCATGATGCCTGGAAGCTGAGATCCACGGTGCTTCGGGGTCTAGTCTTCCTGCTGGCTCTGCTCTCCATGCTACCCCTGACCTCCCCACCTCAACATCCCTCTCAGGGAGCACTCGATCAACAGCTGGCTCTAGGCTAGCAGAGCACAGGAAGCAAGCACCACTCAGATCCCTGAACAAATGAGAGGGAAGGCCACAGACAGATGGCCAAGACACAGGCCCACTGCCCTCGACCACAGATGAGACAACCCCTGCTCACAACAGATCCCATGTTCCTATCACATTTCTGTAATAGGCAGGGCCGACGTTACCTACTAGTGAGTCTGTGGTCTGTGTATATCCACAGTATGATTAAGTTATTCTCAAGTAAACTTTGGTGTAAAATCCAGTACAAGAAGCTCAACCCAAATCTAGGGCTAGTTTTCCAACAATCTCATCGCCAGACCATCCTGCAAGAAAAGAGAGGCTTTTCCTGCAAGATCTACTTGTCCTTTAGCAAAACTTACAAAGGGAATTTTTCAAAAAGTGAGATTATTATACCAAAAAGGCAGCTCTGCAAAAACATACTCGGAACCACTGGGATCTCAGCACTTTGTAGAGCTGTATCTTGGGATCCCAATTAAAGAGGATTTCTGGAGAGATTACTGCATGAATAAAAAATTTCAAAAGCTGCTAATAGACAGTACATAAATACTGGAGCCAAGCAGAGTTCAACAGGAAAGCTGGAACAGTAAAACACGAGGGCTTCGCTGTAACCCAGCGGGTCCTCAAATTTCACACTATTGTTCTGCCTTGTAAGTGAAATCATTTTATGACAATATCATTTTGATATTTATCTAACTAGCCCCTTGGAGCCAGGTCACTTAACACTAATTCTGCTGCATATCAGTTCCATACTCATGTTCCAAAGGAACAATACTCATTTAGATTCAAGAGAGAAGATATAGATTTCAACGGCCAGAGCAGATGCAAGGTAAACATTGTTTAGGGAGACAATAAAGCTACTCCATTTCTGAAAATGCCGTGAGAGCTGGACGACACAGGATCAGTGTAGAGGGAAAGGCTCCAAGAGCCCTTTTTGACCAAAATAGGTTGACATTTGAGATTTCCACTCATTCTCACTCACTACTATGCCATGGTCTGCAGATTCTAAATAAACAGTGGCAGATAGCAGTAATAATGCTTCCACAAAGAATCCTGGATTCGTCACCTTATTCTATCCTAAATAATCTATGGTTTCAAATTAAGTTGGTTATGTAGAGATACTTGTTATCTCTTAGCTTCAAAATACAAACATACTGACTTTCATACAGGAGCTGGAGATGCCCTGCAATTACATTTCAGAGGCTGACTCTACTTCTCCCCATCTCTTCCAACGTGACTTGAGTCTAACTCCCTTTCATCTCTTGCAGAGGCCTGTTCACTGCTCTCCCTCCTTCCCTCCTGTCCTGTAAACCCATCCCATCCCCCTTTTTAAAACACTGCAGCAGGATCAGTGCCACGCAAGTCCCAAATGTGGCTGGACGTCCTCCTGGGCATACATTTCCCAGCCTCTCAACTTGATCTGGCCCTGCCTAACTCCCCTAGCTAACCCCTTACCACTCCCCCAGATTCTAAGATGGTCTACGCCTACACAATCTGCAAGCTTGTGCTCCCTTGGGGCCTTTTCTCCAGCTGTTTTTTCTACCTAGAATGTTCTTTGCTTAGATCTTCACTCCCTGTTGTCATTAGGTCTCAGAGAGAATGCTACCTTCATTGCAGATTAAATGATACTTTCCCTGAACATGCAGACCAAGCCACTACCTAGATGCCATCTAGCATATCGCCTATTTCCCTGCCTAGTCCTTACCAGTGTCTGATACTTTCTTGCTCATTTGTTTCTTGCCCTCCCGCTACGAGACTGTAAGCCCCTGAGGAGTAGTGTCTTTATTACCTCTGTAAATAAAATGGATTTATAGTTCTATGCTTGTCATTCATGAACCACATGTTCACCACTGACCACAAAACAGGAGACTTCTTTTTTTTTTATTGAGTTATTGATAGGTTACAATCTTGTGAAATTTCAATTGTACATTAATGTTTGTCAGTCATGTTGTAGGTGCACCACTTCACCCTTTGTGCCCACCCCCCACCCCACCTTTCCCCTGGTATCCACTAAACTGTTCTTGGTCCATAGTTTTAAATTCCTCATATGAGTGGAGTCATACACAGATTATCTTTCTCTCGCTGGCTTATTTCACTTAACATAATTCTCTCAAGGTCCATCCATGTTATTGCAAATGGAATGATTTTGTTCTGTTTTGCAGCTGAGTAGTATTCCATTGTATATATGTACCACATCTTCTTTATCCATTCGTCTGTTGTGGACACTTAGGTTGCTTCCACGTCTTGGCTATTGTAAACAGTGCTGCAATAAACATTGGGGTGCACAGGACTTTTGGGATTGCTGACTTCAGGCTCTTTGGATAAATACCCAGTAGTGGGATGGCTGGATCGTATGGTAGCTCTATTTTTAGTTTTTTGAGGAATCTCCATACTGTTTTCCATAGTGGCTGCACCAGTTTGCATTCCCACCAGCAGTGTATGAGGGTTCAAAACAGGAGACTTCTTGATCCCAGTATGCACATTCAAACAAAATAAGCCAGACATGAAAATCAAGTAAGAAAAGTGGTAGCGACACTAAATGGGCTAGTAAGACTCTGGTTGATCATGGCTGCTTTCTATCAAACTTTAGACTTCAAAAATATCATATGCCAAGAGCACATAATGATTCAGAGAAAAGCAGCATTCTCTGAGGAACCCCATCAGATGCATTTGCCCACTGCATTTTCAGAGACGTCCTGACTATTCCACCATTAACTAAGAGCTCAGGGCACTGACTCCATGGTATCAAGAGCTTCATAATATGATTTTTTTTCACACAACAAAAAGGCAATTAAAGAATCATCTTTAGCTACTTGGGGGTCCCTGTGGACTATTTTTATATATTAAGAGAAAAAAGGAAGAATGGTACTACTCGCCCCCAAAAATCCACAGTTTTGGTATAGAATGCTGAATGCTTGTGTGTTAGTCAGCATTCTCCAGAGAAACAAACCAACAGGATGTATGTATATACATATAGAAAGAGATTTATGATAAGGATTTGGCTCACGTAATGTGGAGACTGCCAAGTCCAAATCTGCAGTGTAGACTGGCAGCCTGTAGACACAGGAGAGAGGTGCAGTTCCAATCCTCAAGCCAGCAGGCGGAGGCCAGGACAGTCGATGATGCAGATGAAACCCAAAGGCAGTCTGCTGAGAAATCTCTTGCTCAAGGGGGCCAGTCTTTTTGTTCTATTCAGGCCTTCAGCTGATTGGATGAGGCCCACCACATGATGGAGGGCAATCTGCTTACTCAAGATTCACCCATTTAAATGTTGCTCTCATCCAACACCCTTCAAGCTGACACCAAAAATTAGGATTTCAACCTATGAATTTGGGGGAACACAATTCAGTGAATACAGCATGTAATAATATTCACAGTCTCATCCAGGATAATATATAGCAAGTAATAGTTAAAGAAAATAAAACTATTACATTTTCTAGGTATTTTAGAGACTCTTTTATTTATTTACCAAACATTAAGACACTTGGCCAATAGTCTGAGTACCTACTATGTACTAGGTCCTCTTCTTAAGTAGTGATCAAATGAGACAGCAGAGTGTGTCTTGGATGTTGGTCACGGAGGACTGCTATTCTCAGATAGGAAGTCCCAATATGGAATTTCAAATATTTTTCATTTCAGGTAATTTTTCTTGAATTATAGATTTAATGTTAGGTCTGTTCCTTGCTTTAGTTTTCTCTTTCGGGAGCTCCTATTAGTTATACATTAGATCTCCTTTGTTTATCTCCAATATTTATTCCTTTCCTTTGAATCTTTTCTTAATTTTTTCGATTTAAAATGTCCCTAATTTTCACCTTCTATTTCCATTAAGACATTAACTCTTGTGTTTATTGGCTCCCTTCTAGTTTAACCTTTAGTTCTAAGAGATTTTTTCTTTTATTTCCAATGCTTTCCTCGCTTCTGTCCCCTAATTTCTTAGATGTTTCCATTTTGATTTATGGTGTTCTTGCCTATCCTTTATCACTTTCCTAATGAACTTTAATTCATTTTGACAAGAGTAGGTTATAACTTTAATCTGCTTGGTGGGCGTGTCTATTTGACGTGTCATACGCAGAGATGTTACTCTGCTCCTTGTTCATTTGGTCTTATTTTGTCTTTCTATGAGACTTCACCTCCATCCTCATCTGTGGCTTGTATTTATGTGAGATTAATTTTCCTAAACTTTTAGGAGGAAGCATGGTTCACGACAGCTTTTCTAACTTCAGAGCTCCCTCTTCTGTTGTTTTCCTGTAGCGTTAAAGAAAAGATGGTGTTGCCTTCTGAGATGTCCGGCTCTGCTTCTACCCCCATGTCCACTTTTATTACTAAACCTTGAAAAAATTCTCTGAACATCTGGGCAAAAAGAACATGTGACTTATAAGGAGAAAAATGTTATAATCAGACTTGGAAAGTAACAATTTCTGTACAAAGAAAACAGAGTAACATTTAAAATACTCAAGGAAATAAAACATGAGCCAAAGATTTTATATTTGGTGAAATTATTTTCAAGAATAAAGGACATAGGCAACATGCAAAAAACTCAGGGAATATGGTTCCCTTGAGTCATTTCTGAGAAACATACTAGAGATGAAGCTTCAGATAATCAAAATGGCTAAAAAGCAGAGATTGGGACTGGTGGTGGAGATTAAATATATAGATGCTTGGAATATTAAAGCTAAATGAGGGGTAAAAAGGAGGCTATAGTATGTAATGGCGACGTTTTCAAAATGCAGATATGGCGGCGCTATTTTTTTAAATAGGAAGAATGGGAAAAATGCAAAAAAATGCTTTAAGTATTTTGAGTAATCATATTCATGGTGATAATATCATTCTGAAGTGTTTAACATATGAGATCAAGCAAATGAGTTATTACAGGTTATGAGATATTCTATCATCTCTGTGTCCTTAGAACCAAGTTTCTCCATGTGAAAGGAGATACAAACATAATATATAAAAGGTCAAAAACTCTGTGGTCCTGTATTTGAACTGGAAGTACTAGAATGAAATCATCAAGTATTTTTATACACAAACACACAGATACATTTATATGTAATGTAATTATTTTATTTTATACAGCTTCCAGCTTTGTCCCCTAAAAAGACCTAGAAACAGTGACTAACCAAGTAATACTGAGCACTTCTAGCACCCAGATTGTGGCCTTGATATACTATTTCTTACTAAAAGAAATCAGAATATCTTGGAGAAATGGCTGATTCCAGGTCTAGGGTAGGAAATGCCCAAGATAAGCCTGGCAAATCTCGTCATTCCATGTAGCGGGGAAGCTATCAAAGACTCCTAGGGCCATGTCCTAGGAGTCTACATGAAGGGGCACTGCCAGGGTAGATTTGAGCTTCGATAAAGATGATAATTGCAATTGACCAAAACCTATAAAATATGCTTAAATCCATTTGTTCATAGTGATACACAAAAAGAAAAAACAAAAAACAAAAAACAAAAAAACCTCACTGGTTGCCTTCAAAGGATGATAGGGGAAAGATTCATTCCTTTGAACCTGCTGAACAATGGCAAACAGTCAAGGACTTATCTTGCCTCTTTTATGAACTCCTGAATGAGAAACCAAAGCAGATGAGGGAAACACTTCTTTATGGAAATATTCCAGCTAACAAATGAAAAGTAAATGATATAATCAGAATATCGTGGCTTTGCAATCCTAGTAAATGGATGACTCCAGGCACTGAGCACCAACAGCTGTCAATGACACACAGAGGGCAGCAGGAGCCACATGCCTCCCAGTGAAAGTGCCTCACAGAGGTGTGTGCAAAGGCCCATATAGAATCAGACCCGCGTCTGGTCAAGCCTGTGGACTGCAGCTGCCAATTAACTTACAGGAAATTCCTAGGACAGAATAACAGGGTGAACGCCACCGCGACTGAGCAATCAGGAAAACGCAAACTGTGGGAATCTCTACAAGTGAAATGGCCTGGTTTTTAACAAATAAACTGTAAGGGGAAAAAAAGAGGGATGGAAGAGGAAGCTGCAGATTAAAAACTTGCAGAACTTGCAGAAGACATATCAAATAAAAAGGAAATGTTGAGACTAAACTATAGTGTCTGGGATGCACACTTGAGTGGTCAAACTGCAAAGAAATGCAAGAAGGCAATTAAAATGAGAGAGAGAATATCTCTGCCTTTCTTGAGCTTATGGTCTAATGGGGGAAGAAGAAGACAAATAAAAATAAATTAAAAAACACATAAACACCCAAAGCAATCAAGTTTATTTATAAAAATTCCCTGTCAGGAACTATCAGGTGACAACGATAATAGAGAAGCAAACCCCAAACTAATCATGACCACACACTCTAAAAAGTACCCATCCTTGTGTTGAATTTCCATTGGAGAATCGACAAAGAAGTGGGAGCACTGTGACGGCATTTATGTTTAGATGAGCCCATTTTCCATAACCAGCGTTCGCTCACAAAGACACTGGTGAGCAACAGTGAGAGATGAGTGTGGATTCCCCAAAGGCAGGCTTTCTGAATAGATGCTGTTTCTCAAACTCTGCATTACACTGAGTAACAAGTGCATTACATAGAGGATCAAAAGTTGGCTGATGACCCATGCTCCAGGCCAAGGTGCTTTCAGTGCCATTGCCACATCAATGGAGTAGAGGCAATCCAAAATACCAGACTCTGGATGAACGATGGAACAGCCTGGCCTAAGGTCAAAGGCTCTAGCCCTGCATATGAGCCAACCTCAGAGTCAGGACTCTACATTCTCTGTTCAGCAGAAGCTACTATTTATTTTTTTTTTAATTTTTTTTTGTGTGTGTGTGAGGAAGATTGGCCCTGAGCTAACATCTGTTGCCAATCTTCCTCTTTTTGCTTGAGGAAGATTGGCCCTGAGCTAACATCTGTGCCCATCTTCCTCTATTCTTTGCATGTGGGATGCCACCACAGCATGGCTTGATGAGGGGTGTGTAGGTCCAAGCCCAGGATCTGAACCCTGGAACCCCAGGACCACCGAAGAAGAGCACGTGAACTTAACCACTATGCCACCAGGCCAGCCCCACAAGCTACTTTTTGGTGGTTCTAACCAGGGAGTTCCCAAGGGAATGATCATTCATACACACACACACACACACACACATACGCACACACACTCACTCATTCACAATCATTAAAAAAACAAACAAACAAAACCCGTGTTCTTTGACAATCTAGCTACTTGTAAGCTTTGACCATATTGTCCAAATGAAGACACTGTTGAGGGCGAAAGGGAGTGACATTATTACGCCAGACAACTGGCGTGTAAACTAGACGGCCCTGGGCCAATCCAGACAAAAGAGTACCCTAGTACGACCCACACAAAACATGTCAAACTGCTCACATGTCATCTAAATCCTTCTAGAATTCTTGTTTCAGGAGCCACACAAAATGCAATGCAGTGCCAGCCTCCCAATGGACTCCCAAGGGTAGGAACAGGTGATGCTAGGAGGTCCATGGACAAACGTGTACTAGTTACTTTATTAGTCAACTATTTAAACGTGGATTGAATGAGGTATAGATAGCAATTTAACCACATGATTTCAAATATATTACTGCTTACAAGGAAACAGAAGTCTTTCAAAATGTTCATTGATTTAAATTAAAAATGACACGTCGACGCCTCCACGGGCGCTAGCAGTCTTGGTGCACCCACAGGACTAGATGTCCCATGCAGTTCCACAGGTTCCATCGGCCTACTTTTGAAAATTACTGGCATATTGAATACACGCTTCTTTTTTTCCTGCAGCCAATCAGTCAACAAATCTTTGCTGAGCCCTCACTGTGAGCCAGGCATTAGCCCAGACCCCAGGGCCACATGGTGACTCTGGTCCCTGCTCAGGGAACTCACCAGCCAGCGAGTCTTTGGCACAAATGATGTTATTTTTAAAGCTAATGAGGCATTTGATAGTTTGATTTAATAACAATGAATATATACTGTGTTTCATAGTTGACAGTTTGAACATAATCGCATTCAACTAATAGCTATTCGTTTACGTTAAAGTCAAGGAGGAAATGTTCTTTTTCAAGATCACCTCCAAGGCCAGCTGCTGCAGTGCATCAGCTAGGTTCCCAGGTCACAGACTCAGGGCACCTTCCCAACCCCTGCCCAGATCAGTTTTGCTCATCTGTAGCCATTGGGGCCACCTCTCTAAGAAGCCGAGTGCTTCCTCGAAGGCACACCCTGCAGCCATGCCTGGACTCTACAGTTGCTCCAGTTCCTCCCAACAGGATCCCAGGTTGAGAAGGATTGAGGGCCACTGTTAAGCTCTGGGGAGAAGCTGCTGGAATCAATTAGTCAGGTTGTTCTCCAGCAGAGGATGGGGGAGCACTGTCACCTGAATCAGTACCCCTACAGAGGGGACGCAGAAGCTCAGAGATTTACCCGCATGGTGCATTTAAGACACACATGTCATGCACTAGAAGCACCTTTTCCACATACTATTGCCGGCGGGCTATACATTATATGTGCCACACAGGTAAACATCATGAATGTGCTATGTTCTGTGACATTAGGGAAAAAACAGAATGAATCAAAGCTAACATTGTACAATTTGGAAAGAGGCTCCAGATGCATCCTAATTTCAGTCTCTTTATGAATCGAATAAGGAAGGCAGGGCAGGTATCATTATCCATACTTAGAATTAAGGAAAATGAGGCTCGGGGGGGATTAGTGACTTGTCCAAAGTCACACTGCTAAGAAGCGGCAAAGCTGAGTCAGAGCTCAAGTTCCTTCCACTCCACTACTTCCAAGTCTGGAGTCTGGAGCCGGGTAATCAGCAACTTCAGGGGCAAGGGAAAACAGGATTGAAACAAAAAAACAGCCCACTAATTGGGAAAAAATATTCACAAGTTATTTATCCGACAAAGGGTTAATCTCCATAATATACAAAGAACTCACACAACTCAACAATAAAAACTCAAACAACCCAATTACAAAATGGGCAGGGGACATGAACAGACATTTCTCCAAAGAAGATATACGGATGGCCAATAGACACATGAAAAGATGCTCATCATCACTAATCATCAGGGAAATGCAAATCAAAACTACACTAAGATATCACCTTACACCTGTTAGAACGGCAAAAATATCCAAAACCAAGAGTGACAAATGTTGGAGAGGCTGTGGAGAAAAGGGAACCCTCATACACTGTTGGTGGGAATGCAAACTGGTGCAGCCACTATGGAAAATAATATGGAGATTCCTCAAAAAGTTAAGAATAGAAATACCTTATGACCCAGCCATCCCACCACTGGGTGTCTATCCTAAGAACCTGAAATCAGCAATTCCAAAAGTTCCATGCACCCCTATGTTCATCGCAGCGTTATTCACAATAGCCAAGTCATGGAACCAACCTAAGTGCCCAGCAACTGATGATTGGATAAAGAAGATGTGGCATATATATACAACGGAATTCTACTCAGCCATAAAAAAGGACAAAGTTGTCCCATTCACAACAACATGGATAGACCTTGAGGGTATTATGTTGAGTGAAATAAGCCAGACAGAGAAAGACAAACTCTGTATGACTCCACTCATAGGTGGTAGTTAACATATGGACAAAGAGAACTGATCGGTGGTTGCCAGGGGAAAGGGGGATAGGGAGAAGGCACTAGGGGTGAAGTGGTGCATCTACAACATGACTAATAATGATGTGCAACTGTAATTTCACAAGGATGTTAACTTTCATAACCTTAAAAAAAAAAAAAAGGAGGAAGAAAAAAAAAAAGACTAAACAGCCTAAACACTGAATATAATCAAGAGCACCCATTCATTTTAGGCCACATTTGTTGGGCATCCCCTGGTGTGTGTCAGGCATTGGGCGGCTCGTTCGGTCGAGCCTCCCCACACCATTCCCTGCCTCGTGGGCCATGAACCCAAGCTCTCTGCAGCCTTGGTTTCCAGGACTCCACAAGGACTCTGGATGGAGGGAAAGTCCCTGCTGAGCTACAGAGTGGAGGAAGTGGAGGCAGAGGGCATGATCAGGGAGAAGATCGGGAATCACACACCTGGTCTATGGTCTGATATTGGGGTTCAGGCTAAGTGTTGAAGCTGACAGCAGCGCACCCGGACCCCAGACTCTGCCGGTGTCTCTGATATTAGGAAGGGTATTTTCCACAGAGCACTTCTGTATTTTGACAATTGGTAGAAGGTACTTTACTGTGTGTTATCTTCACAACTCCCTCCTTGCCCCCAGTAACACCAACCAAACAAAAACAACCACTGATTGCGTACCTACCATGTTCCAGGCCCTGGGTTAAAGCCTTACAAATTTTCTCTCACTTAATCCTCACAGTAATGCTATTTCATAGGCACTCTTATCATCACTGTATTTTACTTATTTATTTATTTATTTATTTTCTGCTTTTTCTCCCCAAATCCCCCCAGTACATAGTTGTATATTTTAGTTGTGGGTTCTTCTAGTTGTGGCATGTGGGACACCACCTCAACGTGGCCTGATGAGCGATGCCATGTCCGCGCCCAGGATCCAAAGCGGCAAAATCCTGGGCCACCAAAGCAGAGCGCACAAACTTAACCACTCGGCCACAGGGCAGGCCCCTCATCACCATATTTTAGATGGAGAAACTGAGGCTTAGGAAGTTGATGTAACTTGCCCATGGCCACACAGCAAGCAAGTGTTGTAACTACTAACCAGCTACCACCACCAATACACTCAATATTTAAAGCTGGGTGCTTGTGTCCCCAGAGGTCAAGTTCCTATACACTGGCCTACACTGGCGCCCTCTGCCACAGAAGCTTTCTAGATATCGCCAGTGCGCCATCCACTTCTTCCACCTCCCACCAACAAAACAGCCATGCAAGTAACATACAGGCTGTACACCAGCCTATACTGTCTTGCGTGCAGTTTGAGTTGGGCATGCCCAACTTGGTCTCCACAAGGCCCAGTTTGCTCAGACTGTTTTGCAGGCCACATCTTCCTCTCAAAGTTGCCCAAAAGCCCCTTTGTGATTAACACATTTTCTTAGACTGTGGACTCTGGGGCCAGATGGCCAGGGTTTGAATCCTGGCTCTGCCACTTAGGAGCTGTGTGGCCTTGGGCAACACACTTAGCCTCGCTGTGCTTTTTCTCATCTCTAACATAGGCACTCATGATACTATAAGACCCACCTCTCAGTATGCTAAGAGATTATACGAAGCTCTGCCCTGAAGTGCTTACAATAGTGCCTAGCAGGAAGGAAGCCCTCAGTCACCGTCACCTAAACAACAGCCACATGCAAGTCAGCACTGAGATTTTCTGGATGCTGAGATTTCTCTTAGAAACTGAATGTTTGGCAGCAAATAAAAGCAAAGATACAGAGAGACCCAAAGGATGCTGGCTCTTAGCTATTGGGCCTCTTTGCCACCAATTCAAGTTCTATTTTGAGGTCACCCAAAAGAAAGCAGAAGTGAACAAAAGAATGAAGACTCCTTTTTGATAGCTTTTTCTCCAGAGAGTTGGATGATAACAACTGGCACTGGGTCCTAAGGTATTTTTTTCTTAGTACCAAGATATTTTCAAGTATGATAGCACCTCCAAAGTTTCCGCGGGCAAAGCCAGCCTTCTCTCTGCTGTGGCTCCTCCAAGCATCTCTTTGCAAAATCAGCAGATGAGAAGAATGAAGAACCTGGAGTCAACGTAGAGAATCACATCAAGATCCATAACCTAGGTAAGGCAAACCCTGCCTCCTCCTGCTTCCTTTCTCATCTTCACGTACCAGAGGGAAAGGCATCTCTCAGCTGCCGATCCATGTTCCTTTTACTTCACCTAATTAGCATTCTGAGTGGATGCCTCTCACAAGGAAAATCATCCAGCAACTTCTGTCGTTCTGATTATGCTGAAGCAGCGGAGGGTTTTCAGTAACCGCGTTTGACAAGCGTTATTATATCTGGTAATTACTGTTCTCTTGGATAGGTTGGAACAAAACAGACTTGCTTATCGTCGCTGATCTTTCAACCTAAGCTGCTGGGCTTTTGACCTGCGACAACCAACCAACAGGATCTGCCAGCCCCCTTTGTGGCCCTTGTCAGGGGTGATTTTCACTTAAAAGAAAAAAACTTCACCCAATTTGACCATCACCAGTCAATTCTTTTCTCATATCTTGATGGGCTGAATATCCCAAATCCCCCTTCAATATGCTGAACCACTCCAGATAGTCCTGGAGAGTTTGGCATAAATGCCAAAAGGACAGTTTATATTTTACAAAATTAGAAATTAAGTTCTTAACTATAGGATTCTATTCTCTACTCTGTAAACTTTATTCCTGGCTCCAAATAAGATTCCACAGGTGGTTTACAGTGGATTCTTATAGCAGCTAATGTTTAATGAGACTTTACCAAGTGCCTAGCATAGCGCAAAGTGGTTTTATTTTAAAAGTGTTATCTGATTTTATTCTCATGGAAACTAGGCTGGTAGTTACTATCGTTGTATGATATTTTCACTATCCTTATTTTAATGATGAATAAAGTGAGGACTTGAGACTCTGATAATCTGCCCTAAATTCACATCCGTTTGACTGCAGGCCCTGATACACTATACTCTATGACCCACTATTGCCTACTACTCTGTTACCTCCTATGCCATTATTTTGAGCATGGCTCAGATTTTCTGCTTTTCAGGAAGTAAAATTATGATTCTGAACCATGGCAGCCAGTAAACCACATGTCTCCTTCCCAAAGCTCTTCAACACACAGTCATCTTCCTTCTTCTGACTCAGCCCTGTCGGTTTGGACTCCTCATTTGGCAACTGGGATCACACCAGACATAACAATGCTTTCCAAACACAGTTTCTGGAAACCCTGCGCTACTTCAGCACTCTTTGATTCTTGCATTGGCAATGAACTGTGTCAATGAGTTCATGTCTGATCTCTCCATCTGTATTATAAAATCTCTAAAGGCTAGAAGAATTAGGTTTACTGCTCTACACCCTTTCTTTGTCATGATGGTTACTCTATAAATACCTGTTAACTGATTTATTTCCATATTTAACTAATACAATAACTGCATTCTTGCTTATAGGGTTAAAAGCAAAGTATCTCAAACATTCAATCCCTACTTTTTGCTGTTCTTCAAGAGCCTCCAAAAGGTCTTGATCACACTCCAAGCCAAGCCCCAGCCCAGAGGTAGGACTTAGCTGACTCATTAATTATTGTCCAATACTGCCTTGTGGTCCATATTTTAGCCAAAGGCCAGACACCCACTCCTTTCTACATATCAAATAATAATATTTTGACAGGCATTAGGAGAAATGACAGATAAATTTATGAGCATCACATCCCCAATATGTTTACATTTTTCAACAATAAACACATCTGTTGGTTGATATGATGCTAATAAATAAAATAATCAAAACGATCTAAAGACCTCAAACGAGTTTATTAGTGCTGTGGCTCACATTTTTGATAAACGACACTTTGGAGGCATAAGAAAATTAATTTCCTTGAGCCACAGGAAGAAAGAGAGTTGATGAGAATTGCTGTCCCATGTCCCGGTTGGCCCCATCATGGGCAGTTTACAACTGCATCTGGGAGGTAACTACCTCATGTTTTGGGGTCTTTTTCTCAGCAGCTCTTGCAAAACCTCCTTTTTCATTTAGACTTAAATCAAGAATGACCTTTAGTGCTTTTCCTTCTCAGAAAAGAAGGATTTATTTGCTTAACTGTATCTACTTCTCTACCAGTTACTGTCACATACAAAAACTGACACCATAAAAACTAGGTGACTTGCAATTTACGGTTTTTCTCCCCAATGGCAAAAAACTCTATGAGGCTAGACAGAAAATATCTTAGTGACTGCATTCACCTTTCGAGTTTTTTTTCTATTAAAATAAGTCCACATAGTGGGACTGCCATAAGAAAGCAATTATAAGACCCAAATTGGATTTTTTGCGTAATCATTTGAGGTGATTTGCTCTATCTCTGGGTTCAGCAGCAATTTGCGTCTGCCTCATTAATATGCACAGGTGACTGACAATTCACAAATGTCAATACAAGTGATTATGTGACTAAAATAAAACCTGGAGTTCTACTGAGGTTCAACTATGCTATTTAAAAAATTACAAACATACATATTGGGGGGGAATGATTTGGAGGAAAAATTTAATCACATGTAAATTATGCTACAGAAGACCTGTGAACATAAGAAAACCAAGTCTGATGAGTGCAAAGAAATTTAAAAATAGTATGGAACAGTGTTTTTCAAGTATGCATTTTCAAACACTGATCCCTCAGTGTTAGGTTCAAGAGATGTTGCAAGAAAGCAGGATTCCTGGGAGTTTGGAGATGAGCCATACCACACATACTCTCTGAGATTCAATGCACATCAGGAAAATAAAGGCTCTGAAAAGTCCTGCATGTAAGCACCTGATTAACTTGGCTTAACTCTGTTATTTCCTAAACCTATTTATGCATGAAGCCATTTTTTTCCTACTTAACATCAATTATAAACTTGCTGAACTCATGTAGCTTTGGGGAAATCCTGCAATAGAAAGGGGAAAACATGGGAAATGGAGCCAGGGGAGGATTGAGCCAACGCAGGCGTGCTCAGCTGCAGCACACGCTGACACACTCGGACTTTCAGTCTGGCTAAAAGATGTTAATGCAATAATTCCTGAGACAGGGAAAAAGGCAATTAAAAAGTTGAGTCCGGGGGCTGGCCCCGCGGCCAAGTGGTTAAGTTCGTGCGCTCCGCTGCAGGCGGCCCAGTGTTTCATTGGTTCGAATCCTGGGCACGGACATGGCACTGCTCATCAAACCACGCTGAGGCTGCGTCCCACATGCCACAACTAGAAGGACCCACAACGAAGAATATACAACTATGTACTGGAGGGCTTTGGGGAGAAAAAGGAAAAAAAAATAAAATCTTTAAAAAAAAAAAAAAAGTTGAGTCCCTCAAATGAAGTCTTGGCGGTTCTGCTAGTATTCCTCTTCATAAAAGTCAAGTTCCAGAGATCCAGCTGCTTGGAAAAAGATTAATCTTCACCATGAAAATATGTAAAAATGTTTTTGACCTACATTTAATTTGTTGAATTTAGATAAATACAAACTGCATGGATATTCAGATTATAGGTAACATAAACTACTAACTTAGATAAACAGCAGCAGGGCCATCCCTAGGTAGATGCCCACGGATTTGGGAAGGAAACAGAGTGCCTGCACCCTCCTCTCTGAGCCCTTTTCTCCTCTCCAAGTCAGTGCCCCCATGTTCCAAGGCTCCGGGGTGCTCTGCTTCCCCTGCACGGCAAAGCTTGTAAGCCCTTTCACGCCAGATGTGTGATTCCTCCTAGGGACATGAGCAGCCTGAAAGAGGTATGGTAGTGTTTAACACAAATGATTTCACACCATTAATTCTTCCAGGGGGAAAGAGAGGTGTTGATAGCAGGTATTTTGTAGGAGAAGAACTTCCTCCCACCGTTTAAATCAGATCAAAGTCTCCACTGGCATCATCTACTGCCATTAAGTAGAATCATTAGACCAGCGTTAATGGAATATTTTTTTACATGTTACAAAAAAAAGAAGTTATCATCAGCAACAACAGCAGCTGCCATTTATGAAACAGCTAATGAGGACCAAGTACTACGCTAATGAGGACCAAGTACTACGCTAATGAGGACCAAGTACTACGCTAATGAGGACCAAGTACTACGCTAAGTGCTGTACATACATCATCACCCTCACTGTGTCCTTGAAACCATCAATGATACGGTGTTACTATGATATTCACTTTATTGAGGAGGAAACTGAGGCTCAGAGTGTAAAACCACCTGTGCAAAAATCTGTTGGCTAGCGTGCCACAGGGCTGTGTTTGAACCAGGGCAGTCTGGCTGAGCTGCTATGTTGTACAGCCTGCTTGGTTTGCCCACTTGGAACAACAGTATTTCAAATGAGCTTTGCATCATTTTCAGAGTCGCCCAGTTGGCCCTGGCCAGAGCTTCCACAAGCCTGACAACTTCGATGCACAGAGTCTGCACTTGCTGAGCTAAGGTTCCTAAGCCACCCCTCAACTATCATCCATGGAACTCATATTGGCATGTTGACTTGGCATCCTGCTGTTCAATCAAAAGTGACAATGACCCAGAGTTTAGCTCAGTGGGTATTTTTTCATAAACCTTTTATCTTAGCATAGTTTTAGATCTACAGACCAATTGCTAGGATAGGTACAGAGTTGTTATATACCCCCTGCCCAGTTTCCCCTATTGTTATCCTCTTACATTAGCATGGGATATTTGTCACAACTAAGGAACCAGTATTGACGCATTATTATTAACTAAAATTCATATTTTATTCAGATTTCCTTAGTTTTTCCCTAACGTCGTTTTTCTGTTCCAGGATCTCAAACATCTAAAACATCATTTAGTCGTCATGTCTCCTTCGGATCCTCTTGGCTATGACAGATTCTCTTGGACTTCCCTTGTTTTCATGATCTTGGCATTTCTGAGGAATACTGGTATTTTGTAGATTGTTCTTCGAATGGAATTTCTCTGCTGTTTTTCTCATGATTAGACTGGGGTTTATGGGTTCTGAGGAGGAAGTGCCATTCTTATCACATCATAGCACACAAAGTGGCGTTCTCATCACATCACTGTGGATGTCAACTTTGACCACCTTGCTGAGGTGGTGGTGATCAAGTTTCTCCACTGTAAAGGTTTATTTTTCTCCCTTTCTATCCTTTCCTCTTTGGAAGGAAGTCACCACGTACAGCCAACAGTTGAGGAGTAGGCGTTATATTCCACCTCCTTGAGGGCAGAGCAGCTACATATATTATTTTGAATTCTTCTGCATGAGAGATTTGTCTATTCTCCCCCATCTATACATATCATGGATATTTATTTTATACTTTGGGTTACAATTCTATAATACTACTTAATTTTGTTATTCAAATTATTCCAATTTGGCCATTGGGAGCTCTTTCAGTTGGTTCCTGTGTTTCTTTGGCATACACTCAACACTGTCTTTCGCTTGTTTGTTTTTTGAGCACTTGCTTATTACTTTCTGATACTACCAATGCTCCAGGCTCATCTTATAAATTCCCCAACCTACTCCTAGAAGCTGCCATTTCTCCAAGGAGTTCTGGTTCCTTTTATTGAAAAATGGTATTAGAAACCAAGATCTGGAAGAGTTGGTATTTTTTTTAAATGTTCATGAAAACCTGCTTGGTTTTATTTTAACCAAAAATCAACCCACCTTTAGTCTTCTAAATAAAATCAATTCCTGTCGAATGCAGCCATACGAGACAACTGAAAACGAACCGTATGATGATCAAACAGAGAATTTAAGTCCTCCATGCGTCATGACTCCCAACTCCCCTCTGAGCCAAGAAAGGATCCAGATCTCTTGCTTGCAGACAGCTCCTCCCCGGAGTAGAGTGCCAAGCAGGCCCCTATGTCCAGATTGCTCCTTTTCCCAAAACTAGGAGAATTTTGTCCCAAAGAATGAACGTTCCTACACTGCTTCAGAAAACTGAGCACAAAGAGCCACTGTACTGCTTACCAGCGCTGCGTCATTAAACCTATTTCCAAAGGTACAGAAGGCCATAGAGGCCAAAAAGGCAAGGCAGTCTCTTTAAAAATATGCACTCAGGACACATCCATCTATGTGTCTCTAGGCTCTCTGCCTTTGGATAAGCTGTTCCTGAAGCCTGCACTGCCCTTCCCTACCCTCTGTGTGGGGCTCACCCTTGTCTAACTGGTAACCTCTTATACACCGTCCACCGCCAATGGATGATTGTTCTGTGGCTCCATCTACCATTCACTCATTCTGCACCGTGCCTGGCTAGTCCAGGCCCTGGGACGTGGGATACAAGAGTGAATGCTAACAGACTAGGGCCCGGTTCTCACAGAGCTGGTATCCCAGGGGGACTCAGGGGAGCAGAAAAATCTCAGGTGGTGGCAAATGCTAAGAAGAAAAGTGGAGTGAGTGAGGAAGGGGACACCCAGTCCCTTTTCAAATGCCTCCTTATCAGAGGCCCTTCCTAAACACATTCCCACCACACTCCCTCTCCTTAGCCAAGTACATTTGTCTTTCTAGCATCAGAGCATTCACTATGTTCAATATAACTATTTGTCTGTCTGTCTGTCTCCCCAGTAGACTGACAACTCCTTGGGAGCAGGGATGGATTAGGTTTATCTTGTCAGTAGAGCATTTTGCAGAGAGCCAGCACCCAGGGAAGATGAGTCAAACTCCAAGGCATGAGATTCTGAAAACAATAGCAGCATGGACTGCAACATGGCTTTGTACCTTAATTTCATAATTTCAAGTCTGTGTCTTGTGCTATCATAAATCAAAATGCCCATGTGTTCTAGATCTGCATTTCAAGGAATAAGCTATCCAATATTAGGAAAAGACTTATGAAGAGACACACAGGAAAAAATCTAAACAACTGGTATGAAAATAATAGACCTTGAAAGCATGGTGGGGCACACACAGACACACACAGCACACCTGTGCATCATATATATCTAGTATATACATACATATACATACGTTTACACAGCTGAGGCCACCCCCACTATGGCACAGAGGAGGTCACTGAAACGTGAAACACGTCTGTACTTGGATAACGAGGCAGTAGACCCAAGAGACTGGGCTGAGCCAAGGCATGCCACATGGGAACAAGCCACCCCAGGTGTGCCAAAGGCAAGGGGTCACATCCAGTGCAACAGCCTTGGCACTGCTACTGAGTTCTCGTGAACTCCCCTCCCACCCCACCCCAGGACCACTTCTTCCATTCATCATGCAGCTGCTTAACATTAGGCAACTGCCTGTCTTCATGGAATGGAATAGAACAAATATGTCTCCAGAACCACAAAACCTATAACCTTGGTCTTGACAAAACCATGTACTACTAACTATAATGCCTGTGCAAACCATTCATTCATTCAACAAATTTTATGGAACCATTAGTACATACCAGGTACTTTCTTACACACTGGAAATATACAGTTGGACTGAACAAAAATCCCTTTCAGCTCCAAGACAGCATTCTAGTAGCATCAAAAAGCATTCTTACAACACAACGACACATTAGTCACATGTATGTGTCAGCCTCTCACTCACAAGGCTAGCCCAAGACAAGGCCTGTTTCTCTAGCAGATGATCACAGAGTACCTGATGAATTAACCAACATATTAACTAACATAATGCCTTAGATTTTTCAAGGAACTCTAACAATCATTTCTTTTTCTTTTGTTCTTCTTCTTCTTCTTCTTCTTCTTCTTCTTCTTCTTTTGGTGAGGAAGATTGGCCCTGAACTAAGATCTGTTGCCAGTCTTCCTCTTTTTGCTTGAGGAAGACTGTCCCTGAGCTAACATCTGTGCCAATCTTCCTCTATTTTGTGTGTGGGATGCCACCATAGCATGGCTTGATGAGCAATGTCTTGGTCTGTGCCCAGGATTTGAACCTGTGAACCCTGGGCCACCAAAGTGGAGCATGCTAACTTAACCACTACGCCACTGGGCCAGCCCCACAATCATCACCTCTAAAGCTCCTTACATTTGCCCTGTAAAGTAGAAACAAGTAACCTTGCCCTTATGTTACAGATGGTAGATCTATGGTTCCCTGTGGTTAGCTGTCAGAGTAAGGACCAGAAGGTAGGCTTTCTAATTCCCACTTAAGAACTTCTTCTACCCAGTCGAAGTACATTGGATTTCAACAAAAAGAAATCTTATAAACATTCAGATATTTGGCAGCGATGACATTTGAGCCACCCACTTCCTAGAGACTCAAGCCCTCAATCAGTGAGCATTCTCCCTTGTCGTCTCAATGTGGCACCCCCTTAAAGACATCACGTGAAACACAGACCACCAAGCCCTGGCCTATATGTTGGCAGAGTGGATATTTTTTGTAAACCATAGCCTGTGGCCAACACACTCAGGCAGAACCCAGAAATGGAGTCTATCCAAGTCACCATGTGTCCCCATCATCATCTATCATGTTTACCAGAGCTGGATATCTTTTGGCAACAGATTCAATTTATGCAATTAAAAAGAAGCTTGGAAATTTTAGATCATTTAATTAATCCTTATGTATTTTGTCCTATTAAGCAGCAGAGAAAATGTTTACAGCTCAATTGAATTAATTAGCATTTATAATTCTTTCTGCAAAGAGATTTGTCTACATCTATCTATATAAAATATTGTCGAAATAAAAATGTCCAATCTAGATTCTCTGGCAAGATAGAAGGAATTTTATAAGACTGTGGAGGTGACATGTGGCCTCAATAATCTCTCATACAAATTTATTGCATTTCTTGAGCTGTAAGTATAACACGCTTAATGAAGCTCAACGTTTGCAACCTGTCTCCCACAGAGGCCGGCAGAATTTGCCTTCGGAATCTCCTTTGTTTTAACTGTGGCTCAGAAACTATTTACATGCTAACACGAGCTTTGCATTCATTGATCATAGGATATACTCTTCAAAATTATCTATAAATATTATTATGCCTAGTCAGGAACTAATGACTCTCACAATTTACCAATTTAAACATGTATTGCCTCAGACAATTCTTATACGATTTGGGAAATATTTTCATGAGTAAGGTAAGTGGGTATCTCGGTCAGTTTGGGCTGCTATAACAAAATCCACCATAAACGGAGCAGCTTCAACAACAGGTATTTATTTCTCACAGTTCTGGAGGCTGGGGGTCCAAGACCAAGTGCCCTCACCTTCAGTGTCTGGTGAGAGCCCTCTTCCTGCTGTGCAGACGTCATCTTCTTGCTGTATCCTCACACAGCAGAAGGAGAGAGTGAGCTCTCTGGTCTCTTTTTATAAGGGCACTGATCCCATCATGATGACTCTACCCTCATGACCTCATCTAAATCTAATTACCTCCCAAAGGCCCCACCTCCAAGTACTAGGTAGGGGGTAGGGCTTAGGAATATGAAATTGGGGGGGGGGGGGCACAAAAATTCAGTCCATAGCAGTTAGGAAGGAGAATTTCACAGATTCTTGGATCCTCATCTTTTGGGGACCCCAAAGAAGAAACCAGAAAATACTCCACTGGTAAGAATAGAGAAAAAAAATGAAATCTGACATAATTTCCCTACAATAAAACTATACCAGCTTTTAAATTCATGTCTGTTTTTAGGACCAGAAGATAGGAACACTAATAAGTTGAAAATATTTTAAACCACAGGGCAAAAGAAACAAGTTTTCTTACAGTCAGCACTGTGAGTAGAGCTGATTTTTTATTTTTTATTTATTTTATCTTTTTATTTAAAATTAAACTTACCTTTGGCAGAGTTTCCAGCTTGTATAATATTTTGCCATGATTGATGCTTCTTCCACCGTGGGTTATCTAGAAGCATCGTTCATTGGAGCGGTAAAAAACAGATGACGAGAAGTTACGTCAAGACGAGAAGGGAGGGGAGGTCTCTAATCTGCAGTCATCCAAATGATTAAAATTCCCCTTTCCACTGAAACGAGTGCTCTGAACAAGACACAATAAAACGGATCCCAGAACAGTAAATTTGGTATACTATATGAAAAGCTTGCCAAGGCAACTGGGACTCAGGGGAAAAACTGGCATTTTTATAACCAGGTAACTGTCATGTGAACACACAGAGCATAAGAAGAAAAAAAGCAGAAATGAATCTAGCAAACTCCATAAAGGCTTAAAATTTCCTTAACTTATCAATAACTTTCAAACCTTGCATAGAAATCACCAGCCCTTCAGGCCTTACAAAGATCAGGTATTAACAGAATCATCTGTCATGGAACAAAAGGCCCAGACAAGAAAGAGAACCAACCAAGAAAGAGACTGGACCCCAGTGGCGTTGCTAGTTTAAGAAACTGATTCATTCCTGATGCTGCAACACAGCCCAAAGGAAGCTCTGACACCGTGGGAGCCAAACAGGGGCCCTGGAGGTGTCCAAGACACAAATCTGCAGGTGCAACTGGCCTCAGGAAAGATCACAGGGTTTTCCATGAAACAAATGTGAGCTCTTGGTGGAGAGAACAGCAACAGGGCACCATGTCACTATCTCAACACACCTCCGGCATGTCTGAAAGCAAGAAGTGAAAACCCAAACTGAGAATCCAACTCTGCTTGTGACGACATAGGCAATAATGCTGCACCGCCGTTCCTCATCTGTGACACACCGCTTCCGTCACCTTTCAATTCAGACTATGGGGATGTTATCTGGCCACCACAGTGAACACCTCAGTAAAGATTGGTAGGGGCCTGCTGAGAGCAATAATGGGGTACAGAATAAAGTTGCAGGTAAAAGAGGACACAGGTCCTTGTTCTGAGAGTTCTGACTTCAAGGTCTGAATGCCAAGTATGAAATAAAAGGACCTGAAATAAAAGACTAGAATCCCTATGAACTTGCTAAAGAGATCACCGCTAGACGGTGGCCACCTCCCCAGAGACACGGCCCACCTTTCCACAAGGAGTCCGGCTAGAGTCAATGAATACTTGTTCAGTCTTTTGAACTCCATTTAGTGGTGTCCTGGGCTAGGTGATTTATATATATTATGTCTAATTCTTAGTGCAAGGCAAGTATTATCCCCCTTTTACCGGTGATGAAATCAAAACTCAAAGAGGTCAGCTCTCTCCATGAGATCACAGCCAGTTAAGTGGCAGAGCTGGGTGTTGAACCCAGGTTTCTGCTATGCCATGCTGCTAAGGAAACCAAATTGGTGATCTATTAAGGCTCCAGATGCAGACCTTTGAACAGGTCTCCGTTTTCCAATCTATAAAATCAGGAGAATGGACCAAATCTCTCTGCACTCCGGAAGTTCTGGGCCTCAAGGTAGAAATTTGGTCTTGGCAGGGGTAACAGGACATCCTCTAATCACATAAATTTCAAATTGAAATAAAAGAGGAGCCACAAAGACTTCCTGAAACAAAGCTGGACCCAGAACAAGCAACTCAGTCCCACATCATCCAAGCTTCGCTGGTTCAGAAAAACGATTTCTCTCAAGATTGGTGAAAGGAAGTAAGGGAGATGACCAAGAGTCCTGGGCAACAGCTGAATTATTTGGCTTTGCTTTGTCCTCCTGCAAAACTCTAGCCTGAATAATGCGTGTACAGGATAGACTCAAACCCATGTAGCAAGGGCTTAGAGAACTTACCTGAGATGTGAACAACCCACACAAGCTTCAGAATGATCCCTAAACTATGTGTGCAAAGGACAGATCCAATCAGCATCCCACAGCTGAGAAGGCTGGACTGAGATTTGAACAGCCATACACTGAAACCTACAGAATTTACAGTCTGAGTCTAATTAGATAGACCCAGAGTTTACATAAGATAACATTCAGAATGTTCAGGATATAATCCAAAATTACTTGAGGAAAAATACAATCAACAGATACCAACCCCCCAAGATGCTCCAGATGTGGGAACTATCAAACAGAGACTTTAAAAGAGCTATTAAAACTATAGTTCATGAGGTAAAGGAAAACAGTTGAAATAAATGAAAAAATAAGAACACTCAGAGAAATACAAACTACAATAAAGAACCAAATGAAAAATTTTAAACTTAAAAACACAATATCTTAAATAAAAGACTCACTAGGTGGGTTCAATAACAATGGAGATGAGAGAGGAAAGAATTAGTGAATTGGAAGAGAAATCAATTGAAATTATCTACTCAAATACAGTGAGAGAAGAGCTCAGGAAAAAATGAACAGAGCTTCAGGAACCTTTGGGACAATTATCAGAAAGTCACTGGAGTCCCAACAAGCAAAAGAAAGAGATTTGGACAGGAAAATATATTTAAAAAAATAATTGCCAAATTTGTTCAAAGACATAAATATATAGATTCAAAAAGCTCAGTGATTCAGATATAGGATAAAGTCAAGGAAAACCACACCTAGATGTAGCATAATCAAATGGCTGAAAACAAAATATAAAAGAAAAACCTCAAAAGCAGCTAGAGAAAAATGATACATTACATACAAGGAAACAGTATTTAAATTACCACAAATTTCTCACCAGATACAATGAATTTCTCATCAGAAACCGGAGACCAAAAGACAGTGGAACAACATCTTTTAAATGCTATGTCCAGTGAAATATCCTTCAAGGATAAGCAAAATTAAGACATTCACAGATGAAAAAAAGCTAAGAGAATCTGCCACCAGCAGACCTGCTCTACAAGAAAGGCCAAAGAAAGTTCTTCAAGCCAAAGGTAAATGTTAATAGAGGGAAACTTAGATCTTCAGGCATGACGGAACAGCAACCGAAATGGTCAACAGCGGGCAAAATGTAATGGACAGCCTTTCTACTCTTCAGTACTCTAGAATATGTGTGATGGTTTAAAGCAAAAATGATCACATTGTCGACTGGGCTTCTCAATGCGTGTAAACATGACACATATGACAACTATGACATAAAGACCAGGAAGTAAAGGGACTGATAGGATTGCAAGGTTTCTACATTTTACATGAAATGGTACCATATTCACTCTAAGGAGACCCTGAAAGTTTAAGTAGTTGCTCTCAGAATTATAAAATGCATGAACCAGTGAAAAAATGAATCAATTAATAAAAAAAATTTTCTTCTAGAATTATAAATTGTTGTATATGTCAACAGCATAGCTTTACAAAAATCTTTCTGGGGAAAAAACTCACAAATACAAGAAACTAGTCTATAATATGTTAACTTGTAATTAACATATTTCAGTGGATTTCAATTTAGATTGACCCTCAATTAGGTGTAAGTTTTCACCTTTCAAACAATCCCAATAACTCTCATTAAAACTGAACTACCAGGGCTCGGCCCTGTGGCATAGTGATTAAAAGTTCGGCGTACTCCACTTTGGCAGCCCAGGTTCACAGATTCAGATCCCGGGTGTGGACCTACACCACTCATCAGCCATGCTGTGGTGGAGACCCACATCCAAAATAGAGGAGGACTGGCAAAGATGTTAGATCAGGGCTAATCTTCTTCAAGAAAAAAAGAGGAAGATTGGCAATGGATGCTAGCTCAGGGCCAGTCTTCCTCAGGAAATAAAAAAAAAACAAAACTATCAAGTTAGAAGCTCAAACTTACAACCATACTTCATGAAAATAATTGTGAAAGAGCTTGACTTAATCAACTTTAAATATCTACAGGAGAATAAACTGTGGTCATAAAAAATTCTGGTAACCCAAAATGGAAATTAAATAATTAGTGGAATTATTAGTCACACGGTACAATTCTCAAGATCCTACCCTCTGATCTCTAACAATATTCTAGACTGCTGTATGCAGGCAGGATCTATTGATTTTGATCTCTATATCCCCAGCACCCAGGAAAACACCTGCCACATGGTAACTACTAATATTTACAAGATGAGTTAAAGAATACTGCCCAGGGTGGCTGTGAGAACGAGATGCACTTAAGTGCCTCGCCTGGTAACTGGCATGGAGCAGACAGGATCAATGCTGGCTGGCTGAAGGGCAAACTCTTCCTCACCTCCAGCCTCCCACCGCTCCACTCTCACCCAGGCCTCCCGTAGGCAAGTCTGCCGGCACGCGTGGAGTTGCTGAGTCCTCAAGCCTCCCAGCCTGGATGAGGCCACAGGCACAGTGGGAAGAACACAGAAGTGGAAGTCCCCAGACCTGGACCCTGGGCCTCATCCTCCAACAAAAGAGCCCTTTTGGACCCAGATGTCCCATCTCAGGGTGGCTTGATTTTCTAAGCTAATCACCTGCCATTCTTTTAGGCTACATGAATATCGAAGCTTTCATAAATTTAGTGATATTTTGGTCAGTCCTCATTTTTCAAAAACTTCCTCCATAAAGGGAATATTAAATAACAATCACACACCTAATTAATGAGGCTTTACTGAAAACCTAACTGATAAGAGCAATTATGTCCCAAACACGCTTGCAATCTGTGCGGGGAAAACACTGGTCCCATCAGAGCAGACTGATTGAAAACAAAGTTGGAAGAAACACTCATAGCAGTCATCAAGAAGCAATTAACCGAGTATTGACATAAAAGGGGAAAACTGTAATTTTTTAATATTTTAGACAGCCCATTCTAAAGAAGCTCTTGATCAAAAACTTGCTTGAAATTCCATTAGAAAAGAGAATAGTAAACACAATTTTAGAGATTCAAAAGGCACAGTTAGCATGATAAAACGCCAAGTGCGAAAACAGGCTTGAGGTTTTGTTAGAATGTTTATTCTATGGGAATCTTTCAGTTAGCAAGGAGAAATCGCTTTATTAAGAAGGATCCTTAATTAATTGCCACCTTGTCAGCACGCTTCAAGATGTGCCCTCTTCTACCCGGCTCTGGGGATTTCTAAGGAGCATAATCATCAAGTTTTCAGCAGGACTGCACATGTCTATCAAAGTCGAAACACTGGGAGGGGTACTGATGGTCCCCTAACATGGGAACACACAGGAAATGCATCCAAAATGCTTATGGAAGGAGGAGGTCATTTGTTTAAAGCCAGCAAATATTTAACGTTGCTCGTGTGCAAGAAAAGGAGGATTGTAATGGTGGGAATCAGCAAAAATCCTGCAGATTCCTTTGAAGGAAGAAAAACCCAAAGGACACATGGTTTATTATTCAAAGCTGTAGAGTTCAGACAAGTGTCGAGACTGGTCTCCATCCCAAGATTTCCATAATGCTTCATGGACATCCATATCCATCTCCCCAAATGCAAGAAAAATGGAGAGAGTGTCCCAGAAAAAAAGGAATCTCAGCCCAAACGGAGTAGGTGGAAGTCAATGGTGTGCTGGTAAATGTTTAATATCCAGCTCTCTGGGACAAAGAATGGGGGCAGGAGGGGTGGGAAATCCTAAATTGTAGCATCTGCTTATTTCCGTGGTGTAAACATTCTACCCTGGACAATTTCAAGCTACCAACATGAAGGTGCTGAATATGAAATTGGGAAGAGATTAGCACACTCAGCTCTTGAGAGCTGGTCTCAGCCAGCTCCAGCAACAGTGGAATAGGTAAGAAGGAGACAGGCAGCCCCGAGGGTTTTTCATAACCAGGGCATGGAGACATCTACAGGTAAACACTGGTCACTGACTGGCTGTGGCAGGCATTGTACTGGCCCCTCAAAGTTGTCCACGTCCTGATCCCCAGAAGCTGTGAACATGTTACCTTACATGGAAAAGGAGACTGTGCAGATGTGACCAAATTAAGGATCTTGAGATGGGAGATTATCCAGGATTATCTGGGCAGGCCCACTGTGGCCACAAGGGTCCTTATAAGGGAGAGAGGGAGATGACAGTCAGAGAAGGAGACATGAAGACAGAAGCAGAGGTCAGCGTGTGCCACGAGCCAAGAACAGCCTCTAGAACTTGGAAAAGGCAAGGTACAAATTCTCCCCTGGAGCCTCCAGCAGGCACACAGCTCTGCAAACAGATTTCAGCTGTATAAAATCGATGTTGGACTTCTGAGCTCTAGAACTGTAAAATAAATTTATATTGCTTTACGCAACTAGGTTTGTGGTCATTTGTTATAGCAGCAATAAGAAACCAATACACTGACTAAAATCCCAATCAGACTCATAAAAATGGAGGTGGAGATTAACATGCTTACCTCTGGGACAAATAAAAACTGTAAGACAGAAGATACAAAATAGAGCACTTCTCTTTGCCCTAGGGTCAAATCAGACCTGCAGACTAAAACCTTGAGCCAGCTTTCAACAGCAAGAAGCTCCATGTTTAAAAAAAAATTAGGTTTTTTTCAGGCTTGCCTGGCAAAAATGGGGCATTTGACTCCACCGGCCCCACATCCCACATAGCAACGCCAGCTGAGGAGCGGTGCAGCTGCCCAGGGCACGTGCCTGCCAGTCCAGGCTGCCAAGCTCCCCCTGCCCATCACCCCCATCCACAAGGTATGGCCAGTCTGAGCACTAGACGTATGAATGGGTGACACCCCCACTCTCAACTGAGCTTGGCTGGAGCAGAAAGAGAGGGGATGTGAGGAGACAGTCCCCCAAAGTGGGAGGATGGTCTCTGATCGCTCCCCAACCTTTCCTCCCCTTCCATCACCACCCACCATGCTGGGGGTTGGTCGAAAGAAGAGAGGAGCTGACACACCCCTCCACCCCTCACTTTCTCCCTAGCGCCTGTATGAGCTTCCTGTGGCTGCTGTAACGGATTACCACAAACTGGCGGCTTAAGACAATAGAAACTTACGCTGTTACAGTTCTGGAGGGCACAAGTCTGAAATGAAGATGTCAGTAGGGCCACACTCCCTCCAAAGGCTCTCGAAGAAAATCTGTTCCTTGCCTCTCCAGCTTCTGGTGGCTGCTGGCACTCCCTGGCATTCCCTAGCTATCTTCACCTCCTCTTCTCCTTGGGGTGTCTCTACCTCTCCTGGCTTCTCTTTTCTTTTTCTTTTAATTGAGATTCATAATAGTTTACATCATTGTGAAATTTCAGTTGTACATTATTTCTTTTTTTTTTAAAGATTTTATTTTTTTCCTTTTTCTCCCCAAAGCCCCCCAGTACATAGTTGTATATTCTTCATTGTGGGTCCTTCTAGTTGTGGCATGTGGGACACTGCCTCAGCATGGTTTGATGAGCAGTGCCATGTCCGTGCCCAGGATTCGAACCAACGAAACACTGGGCCGCCTGCAGCAGAGCACGCGAACTTAACCACTCGGCCACGGGGCCAGCCCATCAGTTGTACATTATTTCTTGTCTGTCACCTCATAGGTGCTCCCTTTCACCCCCTGTGCAAAGCTCCACCCCCCTGCCCCTGGTAATCACTGAACTATTTTCCTTATCCATATGTTTGTTTATATTCCACATATGAGTGAAATCATAGGGTGTTTGTCTTTCTCAGTCTGGCTTATTTTGCTTAGCATAATACCCCCCAGGTCCATCCATGTTGTTGCAAATGGGATGATTTTGTCCTTTTTTATGGCTGAGTAGTATTCCATTGTATATACATACCACATCTTCTTTATCCAATCATCAGTAGATGAGCACTTGGCTTGTTTCCATGTCTTGGCTATTGTGAATAGTGTTGCAGTAAACATAGGGGTACATATGTTACTTTGGATTATTGATTTCAAGTTGTTTGGGTAGGTGCCCAGTAGCGGGATAGCTGGGTCATATGGTATTTCTATTTTAGTTTTTTGAGGAATCTCTATACTGTTTTCCATAGTGGCTGCACCAGTTTGCATTCCCACCAGCAGTGCATGAGTGTTCCCTTTTCTCTACATCCTCTCCAATATTTGTTGTTTTTGGTATTGGTAATTACAGCCATTCTGACTGGCATAAGGTGATATCTCATTGTAGTTTTGATTTGCATTTCCCTAATGATTAGTGATGTTGAGCATCTTTTCATGTGCCTGTTGGCCATCTGTATAGCTTCCTTTGAAAAATGTCTGTTCATATCCTCTGCCCATTTTTTGATTCAGTTGTTTGTTTTTGTTGTTGTTGTTGAGTTGTGTCAGTTCTTTATATACTTTGGATATAAACCCCTTGTCTGATAAATAATTTGCAAATATTTTCTCCCAGTTGGTGGGTTGTCTTTTCATTTTGTTGATGGTTTCCTTTGCTTTGTAGAAGCCTTTTAATCTGATGTAGTCTCATTTGTTAATTTTTTCTTTTGTTTTCCTTACCTGAGTAAACATGGTATTCAAAAAGATGTAGCTAAGACTAATGTCGAAGAGTGTACTGACTATATTTTCTTCTAGGATTTTTACGGTTTCAGTTCTTACATGCAAATCTTTAATCCACTTGGAGTTAATTTTTGTGTATGGTGCAAGATAATGGTCTACTTTCATTCTTTTGCATGTGGTTGTCCAGTTTTCCCAACACCATTTATCGAAGAGACTTCCCTTTCTCCATTGTATGTTCTTGGCTCCCTTGTCAAAGGTTAACTGTCCATAGATGTGTGGTTTTATTTCTGGGCTTTCAATTCTGATCCATTGGTCTGTTTGTCTATTTTTGTGCCAGTACCATCCTGACTCCTGTTTTATAAAGGCACTTGTGATGGCATTTAGGGCCCACTCAAATTATCCAGGGCAATCTCCTCATCTCAAAATCCTTAACTACACCTGCAAAGACTCTTTTTCTAAATAAGGTGACATTGACAAATGTCAGGGATTAGGACTTAGTACCTTTGGGTGGCCATTATTCAATCAACTTCAGCATCTAAAACCTCCCTAGCCCAGGGCAAGGCGTGGGGCAGCCGAGACAGAGGCACCACTGGCCCCCACAGCTGCCAAGACCAGGGGTGGGGGAGGCTCAGAAGCCAAGATCTCTGTACCCTGGTACTCCGCCTGCCCCCTTAGTCACTGCTGTGCTGAACAATCCTCTGGTTGCTTCCCCATCACACCAGAAGTAGAACCCTGCCTCCCTCTCAGACCCCATGGCTGCCTCTCCGCTTGCCGCGCTCCCTCGATCTAGTCGGCCTCCTTTTCCTTCCCAGCAGGGCAGGCTGCACCTCCTCGCAGCCCAAATGGGACCTCCTCAGACAGGTGTTCCCCACCACCCTACCCAACATCATCACTGTCTTATCTTCTCTTCTTCCTGGCACTTGTCACTACCTGGAATCACTCGGCTGATTCTACTTCATTCTCTTTCATCTCCCTCCACCAAACAGAGGCTCCAAGAAACCAGAGAACCTTGCTGGGCTTGTTCCCACAGCATCCTCAAACCCACAGGGGCAGGTACTCGAAAAAATCAAAGCAAAATGAATGGTTTCCCCATTTCGCACCACTATGATGATTGTAAGTCCTGGCTGCGTACTGCTGTCTTCCACCTGGGCTTATTTTTGACAAACATAAAATAGTTAATGCATTTTTCCTGGTTTTCCCTCAAATGTGCTCAGTTAAATCACTGATGTTAAAAAGCGTTTCTAACCAGACAATTATGTTGTGCTGCCTTCCAGCTGGAGTGCAAGAAGCCATTACGTTTTATTTGAAATGCTTTTTCTTTACCTAATTAGTTTAAAATGTTGATATTAATCCAGAAGTTTGATGGTAGGCCCGGCACTTTAGTGCTCACAGCCCATCCTCACACACCTGGGGGAACAACCGAATAACAACCCATTCAAGCTTTAAAGGAAAACAGGATGTTTCAACAATGATACAAATATTATCTTTTGTTTATTATTATATAAAGTACATACATATATTTGGAATATTTAAACATCATCTAAACATAAATTTTCAAAAACTGAAATGCAAAGAAATATATTACTGCAAGAAGATTGATATTAAAAAGCCTGTTAGTTCGGAATACAAAGATCTCATCTTTCAAAGCCTCTGCTTCCTCAGTTATAAAATATCGTCTGCAAAGGGTGGGTGTCAGGCTTCTTAAATCATGCCACACCCCACATCCCTGAAACTAAAAGCAGAAAAGTGACTATGAGCACACACATAGGAACAGAGTGCACAGCTCTCAAAGGGGACTATAACCCAAAAAAGTGAGACCCACCTAAACATAGGGACCAGCACAGGACTGTTGAGTTTTTATTTAACAAAGGAAATTAAAGAGAGAATACACACACACGCACATATCCCTACCATCATGGTCATTTCATAAGGGATATTTTAATCAAAAAAGAAGAACAAGCTCAAAATAAAAAAGCTTAGCCCTTGAATGGGATAGGTTTACATGTATGAGCGCCTCCCTGCTTGATTCTTATTTCTCTTTGGTCAACTGAGACCAGAGGAAATAAATTTCATACCCGCAGGCACTGGACTGTGGACATGAGTTTGGAAATTATATGTGAAAGTCCAAGTGACAGATGAAAAAGTAAAGAATGTATTGCCCCACCTCCCACCCTCACTGGCAAACCCAGCAAGCAAAGACAAGATAAATCTTGGCTTCTACAATCAAAAGGTCAAGTCTACAAGTACACAAGAATATTTGAAGGGAGATGATGTGGAGCAGAACTTTCGCTCCCCCATCAACCCGGGGCCTCTGGGTTCCCCAGCTGCTCTGAGGAGCTGACATCAGCTAAGAGACAGGACAGGGAGGATGCAGGTGCATGGGAGGGGAGCTGAAGGGATGGGATGAGGTCGCAGCCACATCTCAGCTGAGGGATGCCTGGCAGAGCTCACATCTGAGGATCACTCCTCCAGGGTACTGTGTTGTGGGGTTTTTTCGGGTTTTTTTCCTTTGGCGAGAAAGATCAGCCTTGAGCTAACATCTGTGCCAATCTTTCTCTATTTTTTATGTGGGATGCCATCTCAGCATGGCTTGATGAGTGGTGTGTAGGTCCACACCCAGGATCCGAACCTGCAAACCCCAGGCTGCCACAGGCGAGTGCGTGAACTTAACCACTATGCTACCAGGCCAGTCCCCAGGACACTGTGTTTTATACAGGACTATCTTGTTGGAAAGACTCCAGCCAAAGGACAGAGGGTCTGGGTCCTGTACCCCAGCCCTTGTTGACATCAGTGTCTGAGCACCAGCTGATGAGCACCATGCCAACCACTTCTCACTCAGTCATTAACACCGGCATTTAGTTATTACGAGACATAAAAAATCCAGAGTTACCATCTTGATCTGGTATGGCCACCTCTAGACAATGGCATGGGACACAGTTCCACCAGAGGTGCTTCTTCCAGACTATGCTGGGGCAGCCTCTTCATGCCCTGGGATGTTGCATGGCCACACAACTGTCTGCTGTTAAGAACAGGAGCACCAACCACACCTTTCAGCTCTAATGCAGGGGCCTCGCGTAGCTCCACGTACGATAGCAGTAGAAAGCACTGGCTCATCAATGGCAAGAGCTACAGCAGATAAAATCCACCCACTTCTCCAACTCACCTTTAGTGACAGCCCACTGGGTACTAAAAAGGTCCTGCCCTTCAGCTCCAGATTGCGTCCCTCAGAGACCAGAGAGGATGGACCTCCCACTTCTCTCTCTCGGTGAGTATGACATAAACGTGAATTTTACAGCTCCTCTGTGTGTTTACCAATGAAAAGAAAGGTGTGGAAAATATTAATATAGTAGCACTTGGAAATACTTGCAACAGAGGAAATATTAATGCTGGATGCTTGAGGTATGGTAAATAATAGGTCTAATGAATTGATTAACTCAGCCAGAGTCTTCCGGAATGTGAGAATTTCCCCATGAGAATCACGAAATGCCAGTTTCGTTCCTGCCAGAGGGGTCTTGAGACTTTATGAGTTGTCATGAGATGCTCCAAAGCCCCATTCCAACAAGGCTTGAACTCCAGGGTCCAGAGGATCTCAGCAAATGCCTTCAACTCAGTATTTCTATTTGAAATGCCAAGGCTCAGAGCATCCCCAGCAGTGGTTGACCCAGGGATGGGCCAGCCACTCACTGACTCTTGGGGCCCCTCTTCTCCTGGCATTTTGCTACTGAATGGGCTCTATCAAGAGCAGATGCTGGAGAGGGAGTCAAGGCCAGAAGCATCTAAGCCTTAAGCTTCCTCTCCCCCTCCACCATTCTCCTCCAGTCCAAGTGGCCACCAACGTAAATAAATCGACCCATTTGATTCCATTTTTACTTCTATCCTAATGTCTGCTGCCGTTATCATATGTCCCCATATCCATCTTTAATTATTATTAGAGGAAAACCTGACAATTGTACGCATTTGACTCTATCACAGTTCCACAGCCAATCCCTGTATTCGGGAGTCTGAAGGCAGCAGGCCAGTGGGTCACAAGGAATTCCTTAATTCAGCCTACATCATTGAGAAATGCAAGGAAACGAACCATCCTCCGGGTGAGGGCCACAGAAGAGGGGATGCTGTTTTCCACAAGCAGACTCTGATGGAGGCATCCATTAAAGAACAATGAACTGCAACCCAGGAAAATGACCAGGGAGCAGCTGTTCCTATGTTACCAATGTTCCCTGGGGGCTAGGGTAGGAGGGGGGCCTTTAATGGCCCAAACCCACGCTGGTAAATTGCTGCATTAACATTACAGAAATATAATAATTAATGCAGCCAGAGAGGGCCTGAAGAAAAGAAGTTTTATTATTTCTATTTAAACTAACCCATTAATAACCTTTCAAAAGGGTAAAAAATAAAGTTTTCAGGAAGCAAATGACCTGAGCATTTTCCTAAAGGAAGGAAATATGACCCAGTTTCAGTGACCAAGAGCCATTTGTGGACGCATTTGTTAGCTCTGGGCCCTCTTCCCAGTCACTGACGCAGGTCATCTGGAGGCTTCACAAGGAGCAACTGACAGCGGAGATTCTGACCTTGGTCATCAATGCAGGAGCCCACATTACACTCACAGATTAAAGGCTGTGTGTGAGGAACCATGAAAATACAAAGAGGGGCAATAAAGAGCCCTGGACGGGGGCCAGGCCTGTGGCATAGTGGTTAAGTTCGCATGCTCCGCTTCATCGGCCAGAGTTAGAGGGTTTAGATCCAGGGAGCAGATCCTGGGTACAGATTCCCGGGCATGGACCCACACACGGCTCGTCAAGCCATGCTCTGGCAGCGTCCACATACAAAGTGGAGGGAGATTGGCACGGATGTTAGCTCAGGGACAATCTTCCTCAAGCAAAAAGAAGACAATTGGCAACAGAGGTTAGCTCAGGGCCAATCTTCCTCACTAAAAAAAAAAAACAAAAAAAAGCCCTGGAGGGCCTCCTGAACCCAGGCACTGCACCAACTGCATCCCACATCATCTTACCAATCCGAGAAGAATCCCCGTTTCAGAGAGGAGGAAACTGAAGCCTGGGCCAGCACTGAGCACTCCCTTCCCTCCACACCTGCCTGAGTACTCAGCAGACACTCAGCTCTACGCTAGCCCACCTCACAACTCCTGGTGAGGGAGTTTTCCATTCTCAGAGCCTTAAAAAGCAAGGGTCCTCGCAGCATTATTTACAATAGCCAAGACGTGGAAGCAACCTAAATGCCCATCAACTGATGATTGGATAAAGAAGACATGGTGTATATATATATATATATATATACACAATTGAATACTACTCAGCCATAAAAAAGGATAAAATCGTCCCATGCACAACAACATGGATGGACCTTGAGGGTACTATGTTAAGTGAAATAAGCCGGATAGAGAAAGATGAACTCTGTATGACTCCACTCATAGGTAGAAGTTAAACATAGAGACAAAGAGAACTGATTGGTGGTTACCAGGGCAAAGGGGGGCTGGGGGGAGGGCACAAAGGGTGAAGTGGTGTACCTACAACATGACTAACAATAACGTACAACTGAAATTTCACAAGGTTGTAAACTATCATAATCTTAATAAAAAGTTAAAAAAATAATAAATAAATAAAGCAAGGGTCCTCAAGGTGTCAGGGGGATGCCTTGGCAAGACAGAGGTGAGTGAAGTCAAGGTTTCTGTAGCGTTTCCTGCAGTCTTCCTACCCAAATAAATTCATCTAGTTTCAGCGGTGCCTTTGCTCCACTGTGCACCTCCATTTCTAACAAAGCTCATGCCTTAAACCTAAAATGTAAAAGAAGAGAATGAAAAATTTACATCTAATAAATGCATTTTTTATGAAACAATTTGTAAGCATCTTTAAATAACAGGTTCTCTTTCATTAATTAGGCATTAATTCATAGATGACTATCTACTGTGGTAAAGAGAAAATTAAATCTGAAGAACTGAGTCATTGTCATCCAAGACAGCAATTAAGAATACCGAGACAGTAAGAGGAAAGTATTCAGTGTGTAAGAAACAACTGGGTCTGAGCTTTACATACAGAGGTAGGGAAGATGTAACACAGAGCTGATAACGGTGGCGTCCAGGGCTGAGGTTCCCCGGGGCTAGTAAGCTGCTCTTCTGGGAGGATGCAGAACAGAAGAAGCAGGCAGTCCAGAGGGCAGAAGGGGATTCAGGAAACCCCTCCTTCTCAAAACTGTATCCCTTTTTGTCCATCAGGGAATCAAAAGTCCCAAAGTTCACTAGCGCACTGTCCTGGCAAGACCGTGGGGAAACACGATATCATTCATGGCTGGTGGGGATATAAACAGGTGCAACCCTCAAAGGGCTCAGTTAGCAAAATCTATGAGCATTACCAATGCATACAGTCTTCATCCCTACATTTCCACTTCTAGAGATTTCCCCTGAAATAAAGGTTGCCCACATGTGAGATGAGTCTGTGCAAGAAACTCATGGTAGCCCGTGTGGACAACAGCAAGACAGGTCTGTCAAAGGGACACAGTTACAATTATAATGGTCCATCCATAAAATGCCTACTGTGCAGCTGTAAAGAGAACCAAAAAGTGCTTGTGCTCTAATGTAGGAAGACTTCGAAATGTATTCCTACGTGGAAAAAAGCAGAGCTTACAGCAAGGTATATAACATGCTATCACTTATGTAAAAAAGAGGGAAACAATAATATATATTTGTAGTGACTTGTACACAGATAAACATATCTAGAAGGATAAATAAACTAATATCAGTTACTACCTGTTTGGGTAGGGAGTGGGAATTGGGAAAATGGAAAGTAGAAACGAGAGAGAAACTTTTTCTGTATTCCTTTTTATACTTTTTTGATGCTTAAGCCAAGTGTATCGCCTATTTTAAACATTAAATAATATTCAATGATTCCCCCATCATTATATACCTAGCTCTACTAACATGTTCCTCCATTAAAGCATCAGTACCCCGTCCCCCTTCTGAGGATGCAGCCTATCAGTCATTTACACACTATCAAGAACTAGTGGAATTCACCACCTCTGTCCTCTGCCTGACTCATAGCCTCAGCATAGGTTAGAAGGCATGAGGGTAAACCTGCATGGGAGATGCTTCAGAAGGCAGGCAGGCCTGGCAGGAGGGCACATAGTGGGAACAACGGACAGCAGAAGGCCCTGGAGATAGAAGCCTGATGGGTTTACTAAATCCTTCCCCAGAGCCTTTTGTGAATTACTGGGAATCCCACATGGCCCCACTCAGGACATGATGAGGCGCATTTCAGAGTCTTCTCACTTCCATTATCTCATTTACTCTTCCAACATCAATCCATATCTGACAGATCAGGAAACTGGGTCTACCGAACTCCAGAGTGCTTACCAAGTTGACACATAACTCCACAGAAAAACACAGATCTTTTTTCTTAGGCCCTTATGAGCTATCTTACACCATGAGATACATATTTTTGCATAGTGTGTAGATTTTTAAACTATATTTGTTAATTTTTCTACAAAGAAATACTAGACAGTCTAAGAAACAACAGCTATTAGTTAAGCTAAGCTTTTTAGTTAAGTGAAAAAAAAATGCTACTTCATTGTTCGAAATACTTAGAAGTCATTTCTCAACATCCTAATTTTACATGATGGAAAGTCAAGGGCTGACAAGCTGGGCCACAGGTGCCTCCTCTGGGCTAGTACATTCCTATCCCCCGATCCCCTCCATCCCCAGGTACACCTCATCTTCCTTATCTCCCTACTTTTTTTTCCAGATCAGTTAATACCTGTTAAAAAACTTTGTGTTTTTCTTATTTATTATGCTTATCTTTATTGTCTGTCTTCCCCTCACTAGAATATGAGCCCCATTAGAGTAGGAGTCTTTTCTTCTTCACAGGTGGATCCTAAGGGCCTACAACAGTGTGTGATGCACAGGAGATGCTCAATAAATACTTGCCAAATGCGTCTCAAGTTCAATAATTAAAAACCCCCATAGAATAAAAGAGATATACAATAGTCCTCCCTTATCGATGGTTTCTGTTACTCGTGGTCAATCACAATCCAAAAATACTAAATGGAAAATTCCAGAAGTAAATAATTGACAAGTTTTAAATTGAGAGTTGTTTTGAGTAGCGTGATGAAATCTCACTCCACCCGACCCTGTCCCATGCAGGACATGAACCATCCCTTCGTCCAGAGTATCCACACTGTCTAAGCTACCCACCCGTTAGTTGCTTAGTAGCCACCTGGGTTATCAGATCAACAGTGCTTGTGTTCAGGTAACCCTTATTTTGCTTAATAATGGCCTCAAAGTGCAAGAGTTGTGATGCTGTCAATTCAGATACCCCGAAGAGAAGCCATGAAGTGCTTCCTTTAAGTGGAAAGGTGAAAGTTCTCAACTGAATAAGGAAAGAAAAAAAATCATATGCTGAGATTGCTAAGATCTATGGTAAGATCAACTTTTCTATCCATGAAATTATTAGGAAGGAAAAAGAAAGTTGTGCTAGTTTTGCTGTCGCACCGCAAATATGTATATAAAAGAAAAAATATAGTATACATAGGATTCGGTACTATCCGCAGTTCCAGGCACCCACTGGGGGTCTTGGAACATATCCCCTGTGGATAAGGGGAGACTACCGTACATGCAACAGTCATCTCTACAGGGATTTTGATTTTTTAAACAAACTGCTTAGAAATTTGATCAAGTGCACGAAGGCAAGAGCACAGAAAACAGAGCACAATAAAAAGTTTAAGGTCAAAGACATTTCAAGAGAGTGAACATATACTTCAGATTATCTTCTGGAGGGGTCTATTAAGGTTATGTTCCATTAATACAATCCAAGAGACTGCTCGAGTAGGGTTTTAAAAAGTCTTTGTTCTTGGAGCAGACGACGAGATGAGAGATTCTACCGTCACTAAGGCTCCTGTCTTTCTTCCGTCAGAGTTAAAAGCCTTTCACATTACGCTTTCTTTAAATAAAGTTGCAAAGGAGCACACATTGGAACAGAACACTGAAAATGTAATTTAATGGGTGAATTCCTTTCAGCCTCACTAGGTACAGAATGGATATGGGAATAATTACTTTTGACCTCTATTTTTATTAGTTAAAAGTTCTGTAGAAAGTTCTCTCATCCCTTCAGACGCAGTCAGAGCTTTGTGCCTGCAGCGGGATCCCCAGGTCAAGCAAAGGGACAAGAAGGTGAGGCGTGATGGACAACCGACCTTATTAAAGAACTCTTCTAAGGGCCAAAATTATCTCCTAATCCTGTTTTGTTACATCCTCAGGGGTCTCCAATTATTTCAAGGCATATCTTGAAATTCTCTAAAACCAAGTGTGAGCTCTTGGTTCAAGATGGTGAACCAAATATCCACCAAATATATTGGGATAATTGGGGAAAAAAATTTTTTTAATTACCACCCACACAGTGATGCTTTAAAAGTTATATAGACCAGAACTGGAGATGCCTGTCCAAAATGAAAGAAGCTGAGAGGAGCCCACTGGAGGGCCCCAAATTGTCACACACCACCAAGAGCAAGGACACTGGTGAGTGGCAGGGGTCTGACACCAGCAAGGCCACACTGGGACTAGAACTAGATACTCCAACCTGGTGAGAGGGGGGTGAGGGGAGGCGGAGGTGCTACCCAAGGCCCTGGTCAGCAGTGCAGGCTCTCCAGGGCCAAGGCAAAGGACACTCAGAGACCAACACCTCCCACACAACAGGGGACTTCCCAAGCCAGTACGTGGGCTTGCTGTGGATGCTGCTCTCCCCGCAAGGCCCCTAAAGCAGATCGACATCTTGAAGGGCAGTTGGTAAACAAGATCAATCAACTAAGAAGTTCCAGAACACACTCACTACTCAGACATTTTAGAAAAAAGTAGAGGAAATGCATCACCAAATCAAATCAATAACACTGAGTGACCCCAACTTCAAAAGGGGCTGTGAATTACGGGACTCGACTGACAGGGGATGTGAGAAGCAGGATTCACACCTAGGCAGTCACTCAGCCAGCTGGGCTGTAGATCACTTTTCTGGATAATGGATAAGTGTCGTGAGAACAGATGCACCCGGGGAAGCTAATCCAAAGTAATTTTGTGGAAATGCTTTCTGTCAAGCAGCTCCATCTCACAGTTCCCGTGATGAAGTTACAGAGAGAAGAGATTTGTCACTCTACCCTCATGCCATCAGCACTCTCCTCACTCTCTAGTGACCATGCTCCATGGCCCACTCCCCATATGGTGCAAGGTGCACAGAGCCTGGTCCCAGACATTCCCAAGGTAACTCAAACAGATGCAAGTTTCTCCTCTCTTCTGGCCTGGAAGACTGCCACCAGGAATCTTACACCAACGTCCATTCATCCAGGAAGGTTAGCGGCAGGTTTGTGCAAGGGAGAAACATGCATTGCTTCAAGCCTCAGACACATAATGGAAAACAGCCTGAGAATGGATCCAAGAGAGATTTTAAACATGGTCTTAAATTTGTTCATGATACTCTTTCTTTTTAAATAAACGATTAAAATGCAAGTAGAGGACCACTCAGGATACTATGGTGCCAGATCATGGGCAAGCCTAACTCTCCCACTTGCTGTGTGACCTCAGCAAATGGCAATGTCTCTGAGCTTCTCTTTCCCGGTGAGAAAGATAGGGACCTTAGAACACATCTCCTAGGATTAGTGAGATAGTGTATGTAAATGGCTTAATATGTTGACATACTTACAGTAAGAGCTCAGCACACAGCAGCTCTTGAGGCAGACACTGCCTAGAAGCTCACCTAAGCCAGTTCTTCTTCCTGGGCGCCCAAGAAGACTACATTTCCCACCCTCCCTTGCAGTGAAGTTGGGGCCACGTGACTGGATTCTGACCAGTGAATAGAGCAGAAACGATGTACATCACATTCTGGCCTGGCCCCTGATACATGCTCTTCCACCCTGGGTCTAATCACTGTTTGCCCTTGGCTGGCTGGCAGAGTGAATCCTGCCAAGGGCTCTAGTAATCCTTAGGGGGCAGTGGAGCCTCCCGATGAGAGGAGCCCAGGTCCCCACATCCGTGCCAGACTGTCATGAATAAGAAATAAATTTGTTTTATGTTACACCCCTGAAACTTTGGGGTTGTTTGAGCAGCCAGGTTTAGTTACCCTAATTCATCTATTACATGGATCTTCACTTATCAGAAACAACCAAACCACCGTACCTAACTAGTATAGGTTGGTACAACATGGTTGCTATACGGTTTGGCATTAGCTTCACTTTCTCAATGCTGAGTAATGGCAGAGTTTCAGTGTTTCGTGTTCAAGGCCAGTGCCATTATCACAGTTCCTCTCTTGTGGAACTTTGTTTCTCTTACTGTTAACAGCTGCCTTATATTGTCATTTGCTGATTGCTTGTGCTCCTATCACATCAGATGATCTACCAGCCCCATTTCCTTTCTTCCTGGAGACCTCACTCTGGTTCCCTCCTTCTTTCTGCTCCAACCAAAATGGAGTCTCCTGCCCAGCCGTCATGCTGGGGCTTCCTGGGACCTATACGGGATTATCTGTGTCCCTGATCAGATATCCTACATCTGATGAAGAAGAAAAAGGAGGAGCCCATGGTCCAGTCAGTACTGAGCATCATTACTCTAGCCTTGCTCTTGACTGAGAGTTTGTCAGGGTGCAGAAGTCTAGATTGGAAGTCATATTCCCATCTAGACTGTCTCTAGCTGCCATGGTGACTGTTGAGAACTTCAACGCCAAGTGGATTCCAGATTCTTTCTCTGCAAACTTTAGCACTGTCTTTCTATCCCAGGTGTTCCAGATCTCACCCCAATGTGCCTAGGTATGGGCTCCCCACCTACTGCAGTCCCCCATTATGCTAGGTGAGAGACTTTTCCATCTTGAGATTCCTACCTTCAGTTCTGGAAAACTGTCTTTTATACCTGTGATAACTTTCTCCCCTATATTCTTTTCTTTTCTTTTTTGGTGAGGAAGATTGGCCCTGAGCTAACATCTGTGATCTTCCTCTTTTCTGTATGTGGGACGCCACCACAGCATGGCTTGATGAGCAGTGTATAGGTCTGCACCAGGGATCTGAACTGTGAACCCCAGGCCCCCAAAGCAGAGGGCGCGAACTCAGCCACAGGCTAGCCCCCCTCCCCTCTATTCTTTTCAGTGTGGGTCTATGGTTAGTCAGATGTTATGGCATCTAGGTCAGTTTCTTGGCTTTCTATTCTTACCTGATTCTATGTCTTTGCTATTTTATTCTACTTATGGGAAATGTCCTTAATTTTATCTTCTAAACCATCTATTGAATTTTTTATTTTGTCTATCACTTTTCATTTCCAAGTACTTTTTCTTTTTTCTCCATATTCTTTTATAGCTGCCTATTCTTGTTTTTTATCCTCAATATATTCTTTTATCTTTGAGGATAGGGTAGGTTATTTTAATGTTTTCTTGTCTTTCATTTCTGCATTTCTCTAGAATTCCTTTTTCTGGTTGCTTAGCCCCTCTCTTTCATGTTAGCGACTTTCTTCAAGTCTAGTTATCCTTGGACATCTGTTCTTATAGCACTGGGCCCCCAAAGCTGACTAGAAGCTCTATTCCCTGCACTTAACATCCACCCTCCCCGAGGCATAGCTTGACTGTATAATTTCCTATCCAAATGGAGACCTCTTGGAGAGTAAAGTTTGTGGCGAGAGGAGGAACACTATCAACGACTACAATTAATAACTATTAATAACTACTGGTACTATCCTGGGACATGCGGTCCTCTTATCTATACATATTATCCCCAGTTTCCAGCTTGCCTGCCAGGAACTAAGAAATCAACAGAACTCTCCCTTTGTACTTAGTGTTTTTCTTTCAACAAACAATGAATCCATGTATTAATTGCATAAAGAAGATATGTGTTCTGATTAAGGCTGTCTTTCCGTTAATCATAGTAAATAGACCACATGCACTTTTCTCCTCTTCTTGAAACCACATTAAAAGACAGTAAAGGAATAAAGTAGGTACACACTCAGAGGATAAAGGAGAGGGACAGGACTACAGCAAACAAGACTCACGCATTTTAGAAGAAGGCATGGTAACTGGTCCTGGCGGCTGGATTCCTTCCCACTGCTGACTGCGTGCAGCACAAGGGGACCAGCTGATCCTGCTGCATCCTGGACAAGCTTAGGACACAGAGGTACCCCATATTCCAGGAGCCAGAGACAAGGTACAGGGCTCAAAGGGGGCAACTGGTTGAAAGTCTATTTGCAGGGCAGTTGGACCCAGGTTCCTTCTCCGCCACGTCCAGCCATGCGACTACCAAACTCCTACCCCTTCCTTCTCCTTCTGCTGACTGGGGGTTGGGATTCCCGGACCTAGGAGTGCCAAATAAAACGTAGGATGCCCAATTAAATTTGAATTTCAGAAAAACAACAATCTTTTGTCTTTTGACATAAAAGTATGTCCCAAATATTGCATGGGACATGCTTATATTAAAAGTTATTTGTTGTTTATGTGAAATTCAAATATAACTGGGCGTCCCATATTTTTATCTGTTAAATCTGACAACCCTATGAATGAACAGAAGACTGGCAGGGATAAGGCCAGCAGAATTCAACAAGTTCTGATGTCCATTAAATGTGGCCCTCTGAACATTGTATCTTTGGGGAGTCAAGCTGAGCTGAGCGCCCCGTTTTTATATCTGACTTGTTCAGCTTTTAATTTTATCAGATTTCTTTTAAGGAATAGAACCTGATTTCTGTGTTATCAATTCAATTTTTTCCTTTACAATTTCTTCTTCTTTTATTTTGAGATCAAATATACATTTGACTAGATGATATTCTAGTTCTTTTCAATAGTTTCACTTCCTACATTTATTTCTTAACCTACCTGGAATTTATTTGGGGGTATATTATAACATGAGGCTCAAATGCAAATCTTTTATCAAATAGTTAACCAGTTGTAGACTGTTTATTAAATAATCTTATACTTTCCTAGTGATTTGAGGCCACCTTTCCATTTACTGAACACAAACACTAGAGCTGGTTTCTAAGCTGGATATTTTGTTCCATCGCTCAATGATTCTGGAGCCAATGCTCTCTGTTTTTGTTACTGTACCTTCAAACATCGTAGCAATATTCTTCAGCATCAAATATGTCAAATATGTCAATAGAGCCATCATGGTTCTAATTGCTCAAAATTTCTTTAATTATTCTCATCTTAATATTTAGTACTTTCTAAAATGAATACATGATATTTAATGTATAATTTTAGATTTTCTGGTAGCCACATTAAAAAGTAAAAAGAAACAGGTGAAATTCATTTCAATAATATATTTGGATTAATCTAATATATACAAAATATTATCATTTCAACATGTAATCAATATCTTTAAATTATGAGATAATCTACAGTCTTCTTCTTGTATTATATTTTCAAAATCCAATGTTTATTTCACATTAACGCAGCATCTTGATACCAGGCATAGTTCAAGGACTCAATAGCCACATGTGGCCCAATGGCTATCATTTTGGACACTGAAGTTCTAAGTAAACCAAAGAATCACTTTAGCAAGTTGGCTGTATCACAAAATATAATAATAATAATTTTGAATTATAGGTAAAGAACAATATTTTCACCTCAAAATCTTAAAATCTCAACTGAAAAAAATCTTCCTATTTTCTTACACACTTGCCTAAAATGTGGAAAAAAGGGGAAACATCAGAAAAGTCTATGGGTCAATAGAATCTCATGGCTACTCAACTCTAAGTAACCAAATGACATGAAACAGAATACTCTAGAACAGGCCTATCGTTCCTACTCTGACGATTACGGCAGGAATGGATACTAAAATGAGGAAACCACAAATATATGCTAGAGATCTTTCACATTTTATTTTACCTTGATGCTTTCCTCCCAGCTGGATATCTGCCACTAAAGCTAGAGATAAAATTGCTATCACAGTAAAACCAGTTCAGCATTCTGTTAGGAGACCCTCGGTGTATTTTATTTGGTGGTAAATTATTCAACTCACAAATGCCCTTCTTTTGTCTTTGAAATTACTCTTCTCCTAGTCAGTGCAATTTGAGGAGCTGCAGCAACAGAAACTTAATACAAAGCATTTTGTGCTAAATCACTGAAAACTGGAAATTATTTCTGCTCTGGAATGAACAACTGCCCCTGAAGCCTGGACCCAATCTGAAATGCTTAGAGATGTTAGCACAAGGCCTAGGGTGGTGCATTATGGTGGGGAAAGCCCAGGGCTGGGAGCTGGGAGAATTAGGCTGACTATGGGATTCCGCCCCGGAGCTGCGTGACCCAGGGCAAACCTCCCCTCCCTGGGTCTCAGCTACATGAGCTACAAAGCAAGAGGTTGGGTCTGACTGGCAATTCCCAAACTTCAGCCATTCACGTGCCAAAATCACGATATATGCTCCATCCACATATTTCCTATTCTGCAGATCAACATTCTCCTGTGAAGGGTCTGATAGTAGGTAACTCTTTTCAACTTTGGAGCCCAATCTCTGTCCCAACTACTCAATTCTGCCATTGTAGCATGAAAGCAGCCATAAACAAGACGTAAACAAATGAAAGAGACTGTGTTCCAACGAAACTTTATTTACAAAAACAGGCAGTGGGCCAGATTTGGCCCTCCAGTCATAGTTTTCTTACCCCTGTCCTATACTTTTATTTACCTAATATTTTTAAGTTGATTCATTTTATTAATGCTAGTTTCGTAAGTGGAATAGCAGTATCATTTGCCATAAAATAGAGTATATTCAGAAAAACAAACATATGACAATTTTTTAACTCTTGCATGCCACCTCAATTTCCTCGTATACTGCACTTTGAGAAATGCTGCTTTAATGACCGTTAATGGCCTCTACAGAACCAGGTTTCTATGATGTTCTCCTTTAAGATTCTTTCATATAAGAAAGAGAGAGAGCGCAAGAAAGAGTCCTTCTCTTTTAGAGATACATGCTGAAATGCCGTGAAACAGGATGATACGATGTGTGAGAACTGCTTCAGAACATTCCGAGGGGCAGGGCAGGGGAACAGTGGAGGGACAGAGGAAACCAGATTTGGCCGGGAGTTGATAACTGTTGAATTTGGACGATTTTATTATTCTGCATTTTGTATATGTTTAAAGATGTCCATAATTTTTTTTAAGTTCGTTTTTTTAAAAGAAGAGAATATCAAAATAGGAAATATAATCCTTAGCCTAAGGAGGAGGGGGGTCAAGCAGAAGGTGAAAAAGGAAAATGAGAGGAGAAGACCAGAAATAAGGGTTTAAAAGGAAGAAGAGAGGGGAAAACAAAAGTTGGGGGGCAGGAATAAGAGAAATGGGGTAAATGTCATAAAGCCAATAGCCTGCTATCCCACTGCAAACGTGAGGGGCCCAGCGCTTCGGAAGGAGCTCACGCAGGATTTACTCAGTATAGGAAAGTCAGTTGAGGAACAAACCCTTTGTGGATGACCTGGGCCAACCAGACCTGCGCACTCAGTGTCCAGCCACAGGAGGCCTCGCTGAGCCTGGGGCTGCAGATGATGCCGCCAGGCAAACCCAGAGAGCCAGTCACGTCCGGGGCATGACAGGCAGAACCACGGCCTTGAACTGACAGATAGGAAACCTTGAATTCCACTGTGCTCCCAAGCTGAGAGTCTTCCTTTTAAACAATTTTACATGAGGCTCAGTGCCAGAGCAGGAGAACAAAGCCATTTAACGTGCGAGAAATGGGCCAGTTTAATTTCATTGTCCAAACATACGGAACTGAAGCATAAAAAGTGAGCAAATGGTATAAATTAGCAAATAGAGCCCCACAGAGCGGCTGGCCCATCAAAGCTCTATTGAAGGAGCCTGGCCAGCAGCCTCCAGCTGGTTTACAGAAATACCCTGGGCCACCGGAAGCCAGAGGGTCTGGCCTCACACCAGGCCGCTGGCCCTAGCTGGTTCACATGAAGAGGGTTCAAGACACAGTAAAATGCCCTTGGAAAGGCTGAGCCGACATGTAGGAGCCAGTCCCTTCCGGCAATGGTAGTTCACCCCATCAGACCTCTTGTGGTCAGACTGGCAGAGCCACAAGGAGCCTATTAGGGTGGGAGCTCTTTTAGGTACGACAAAGACAACGGCACACAAAGACAGTGGTTCACCCCCTTCCTTGTTATGCACAGGTAAAGAACAGAACCAGTCTTTCAGATCTTTTAGGTTAAAAAAGGAAAAGTCTGATAACAAAGAGGTGTCAATTTAGCTTCTGACGTCTCTCTTTCCTTGGAACTTCACACACGCTGCTCTGACTTTCATAACGCCGGTGTCCAAAGATACGTACAACATCCCCTCACTAATCAAAGCCCAAGGCCAAGATTTCTCACCTCAGAGAGAAAGCGGCTCCCAAGTGAGTCTCTAACACCCAAAGGCTAGAAACTTTTAACTTCAGTTTGGAGACAGTGAGGAAATGGGGAAGGAGGCATTTCAGACATGACTCATCAAAGAATGTGCAGAAAATTAAGAAATGGAGGAATGGCTAGGGAAAAGCTGGGCTCAGTGACCTGCCACTGTTCAGCCCCGTTCCCTCGGGGCCACACCCGCTGGTACAGCTCCTCCCAGCAGCCTGCGAATCAAATCCCCTCACACACAGAAGCAGTTCTGAAACCATAAGATCCTAAACAAATGTAAGCTGGAATCCTGATGACTTGGCACGAAAAATCGATAAACACAGCTCAAGGAAGTAATTTTATCTGTGAGCTCATCCTCCTTGCTTCCCTCAAGAGATCAGAATAAGACCCGAGGGGGAAAAGAATGGTACCAGAAAAAAAAAAAGAAAAAAACGACTTCTGAGAAGTTTTGATACGGAAAAAATGCAGAAGGTGGGTCCACATTCCAGTGAGGCATTACATATTCTCCTGGGAACTGAGACGGGATGAGGACAGGCTGCAGAAGGCAACACCTGCCTGTAGATGCTCAAATAACCATGGCCGGGACCAGCAGACTTGGGGCCAAAATGAAGATGTTTCCTGCCATTCCAAGTTCACCTTCTCCAGGACCTAACTCAGGCCCAGCCAACACATGTCCAATAACATTTTTAACAGATCTCCTTTTCTGCCTGAAGAGCTCACGGATGGAGATGAGGAAACCTGGGCTAGAAGGTCTTTTAAAACTTGGACCTTTGTATAATAAATTTTAAAAGTGTTTACTAACAAGTCCTACGACGGCTTTTATGTAAACATTAGTGGGGAAAAGTGAAACACGTCTTACCCTGGATCTCATAAATAATGCAAAAGGTCTAATTTACCATAATCATGCCTGGCATTTATCTCTAGTCAATAATGTATCGGGCACATGCGTTATTTTACATCGAAGCAATTGCAGGGCAGCAGGACTGCATTTGTATTTGGAATTCAGTAAATTCCGATGCCCTTGAGCCCATGTGCAAAAATTGCCATCTCTGAAGACATTCACCTAGGCAAAAGCTGGAAGTGTTATTATTTTCTATGTGAAATTAAGTGGGAAATTACCAAAAATGCAATTTAAATGAGAAATTTTTTCTGAGACATAAATATTCATAACTTGCAAACTGACAAAGCCCTGCAGATACCATAGGAACCACTTTATAAGAAGAGCTGATTCTTCCAGATTCCATTTGTCAGTGACAAGATAATTTTCATAGCAACAAATTAACATCTCAAAGAGAACTGGGAGGGCTGTGATGTGTGGGCAGGAGGCAAGCTGAGGTCTAGCAAAGGCACTCCAGACTCAAGTTTTATTTAACAAGTTTCTTCTAAGGATCCCCTCCTGAGAACTCACTGCCCTCCCACCCTGTAAGAGGCCTGATTTTGTAGAGCAGTGGTTCTTAATTTGATGAGACCAAAGACCTCCTCTTTCAACAATCATTTTGTGGTATCTCCTTTACTACCTTGAAATGAAACTCAGATAATGTCCACACATAACATTAAAAAAAAAAATCAATAGTATGCCTGACCTATAATATAAAAGAGAATCAAAGGCATGCGGTTTATAATAAAATAATGTGTATTTCAGTAGGTAAACTCTTAGGCACAGCCACACTAAAAAACAGAAACAGTCAGATGTTTGCACCACTACAGGGAATCACCGAAAATTCAACAGCTACAATGCTGGCAAACACAGGTGTGCCTTAATGGCTATTAATGTTGTCCTCAGTGATGTGACTCCTCCAAAACACTGCATAACTCTTGATGATTTACGGTGGTCATGCCCCAGGAAAATTCAGTGTTTACTAAAACCTGAAATTTAAAATTGTGTGTTCAGATTAGATTCTGGGCTCAACTCACTACAATCCGGTTTTTCACCTGCATTAACGTCCAGCAGAATACCTGCTGCTCATGAAGGACGTGAGACAACGTTTTCAAAAACACAGCTGACCTACACATTGAAGGATGCCTGGCATCCCTGAGCCCTGCACACTGAATGCCAACAGTATCCTCCAATCATTGTGACGTTGTGACAATCCAAGTCAGTGCTGCAAAGTCCAAGAGAAGATGCCCCCACCCACCTACTCCACTAAGTCCTGGACTACCTGGGCTTGCTCACTGGCCACAGGCTCTGGGGTAAGTTACTCAACTCCCTATACCTCCCTTTCCACATCTATAAAAGTGGGGACAATAACTGTTTTGACCTCACAGGGCTATGAGGAGTAAATGGCTGAAGACTTGTAAAAGCTTCCACTAGCATATGATAAGCCTTCAATGAATACTAGATAGTATGATGATTGTCTCTGCCATTGCATCTTCATGTCAGTCTCTCTTAGAGCTAAATCTTAAAACACAGAAGCCTGGTGAAAGAGGACAGAGCAGATGGCCTAGCAAAGACACAGAGGCAGAAATAAGCCAGGCTGAGGAGGCATGTTAAGGAACTTGGCCTTGATCCTTACAGGTCAGCGTTTCAACCCAGATCTCATACATTAGAATCGCCTGGGACAACGGCCAGATAGAAGATTCCTGGGCCTAACCCAGATCTACTGAACTAGACCTCTGGGGTGTAAGACCCCAGAATGTGCATATTATATGACTTCCCCAAATGATTCTGATGCCCTGTGAGGTTCAAGAACAACTGATTGTAAGTTACTGGGTACCACTCAGGACTTTTCAGTACGGAAGTGACAGGGTCAGATATGCTTTGCTGGCAGAGCAACCTGGTGGCTGTGTGGGAAATGGATCAGAGGAGGCACAACCAGAGACAGGGAGGCCAGGCAGGAGGCAGCCCTTTCACAGGGGCTTAAGTGGTAAGGGCCTCATCCATGTGGTAATCAAGTGGAAAGGAAGAGACACCCAGGAGGAATATTCCAGACAAAATGTTGGGAAGATGGAGAAGTGGAAGAGAGGTGGGAGAGAGAAGTGGTGTGGATTTCTGGCTTTGGTAATTGGGAGATGGTCCCACCATCACATCCCCGCTTCTGAATTGTGAATTTAATGACAGCTCCCATATATTGTGAGCTGACTATGGGCCAGATCCTGAGCTCTCAACATCCCTATGAGGTTGATACTCTTTTCTTGTCTTACATAAGAGGAAACTAAGGCACAGAAAAGCAATGACTTGCCCATGGTCACCTGGTCTATAAGTGGAGTAATCCAAATTTGAACCCAGACTCTCAGGCCACGGAACTGACATTCCCAACAACACACTCTAAATCAGCCCTGAAGGAGAACATTCTTCCTACAAAAAGCTCTTCCAAGTTGGGGGTTCCTCCCGAGAGCGCACAGCCTAGTGGTCATGGGTGGGAGCTCTAAAGACAGGCTGTCCAGGTTAGATGGTCACCCACTGGCCCCAAGACCTAGGCAAGTGACTCAGTTTCCCCAACTGGAGAGTGAGAATACTCATAGTACCCATCTAATAGGGCTGTTATGAAGATCAAGTGAGATAATGTTTGAAAAATTCTTACAACAATGCCCAGCAATTAGGGTTCAAATGTTTATTATCATTATGTTATCTGATGCCACCGTCAGGGACAAAGGAGAAGCCCCAGTCAATTCCAGAAAAACTGGACCCTGGAAAAGGTGCTATCTACAACACGCAATTTGCAAGAAGGTGTGTAAAACCCCTCCTGCTTTCTCCCACTATGTAACTGCGCACAGCATGACACTCACCTGGGGCAGCCTCCTCGTCCCATAGCCACAGTCACAGCCACAGAGGCCAAAGACAAGGGACGCAAAGTCCCACCACCTGGGCTGAAACCAACCTCCCCAACTTAACATGCCACTAGGCAGCGTCACTTCACCCCTCCACGTCTCATGCCCTCACCCGAATGGGTCCAATAATTACAGCTCCTTCCTCAGAGGGTTGTTGTGGGGATTAAATGAATCATTCAGCACAGTGCCTGCCAAGGTTACGTGCCAAATAAGTATTAACTATAATCACAATGAGTCTCCTCATCACAGTCACGGGAGGAAGGACATTTGAAGGACAGTCTACAAGGTCCAAGAGGGCTACAATTAATATACTTCACTGGCCGTAATTCTTAGATTCCTGCTCCCCATCACAGGTCTCCTACATCCATCGCATTTTCTCTGAGGGGTAAGTAGATCTGCTGGCTCCGTAATACCTGCTCAATTAAATGTCACTTCCCCCCGCACCAGCTGCAGAGCCAGCCCTGTGCATCTGTCACACTTCCACTCCCACCTGAGTTACCTGGAGGGCAGCATCAATTGTCCCCAGAGAACAATCCATAGCCAGCATGGTGTGTGTGTACACATGCACACACACACACACACACAGCCCTCGAGTGTGGGGAGAAGAGTCATTTGCCCAAGACCCCAGAATGGTAGCAGTGCTAGGACCTGAGGCTCCAACACACAAAAGCATGTGCTCACTGTGGATTCTTGCATCCTCCTGCAAGTCTCTGGTTTTCAAATACCCCAGGAGTCTGTTTAGGCATTGCTGTGGTTTCCATGTTTTCACCAAAGATTAATGTACACATCACACAAGCCCTGCTTCAGTCAGAAGTTGTCACCCACAGGGTGCATGGGGGAAACTCAACTGTCAATGCCCCATTTGCAGAAGGAAAAATAAGCACTGTTTGTAACAGCAGCCATTTCCCCTTTAGCATAAACTCACCACAGTGGTATATTTTTGTCAAAACACATCATTTGTGTTAAAAGGAAAAGTCTTCCCCTCCACCACCCCCAAGCAGTCTTTAAAAGAACTTTCTGGAAGTGGGAGGAAGAAGGGCCACCCACTCTTGAGTCACTTGGCACTGATGATTGACAGGGAATAAAAAAACAGTGCATCCCAGGTTTTATCATTATTGATGGCATAAGACATTCTAAAGAAAACTAGCAGAGAGAGCATGAATGTAGTAGAAGGCAGCTGGCAGGTCCTGAATAAATCCAAACTTCCTCTAAACAAACCCCCTCACTGTCCATGAATCCTAGGACCCTCCACTTCCAAGTGCAGGGTAGAAATAGCAGATCAGGTATTATCACATAACAGTATCAGCAAGGGCAGCAGCTAACGTTTGTGGAGCCCCTCACATTGCCTGCCAGCTCTGCAGTCGTCATGCATTCTCTCTGAATCTCCACAACAGCCCTATGGATGTAGGTATCATTATCCATCACTATTCCCAAATACCAGAAAATAGAGGCCCAGAAAAGTTACATAACTTGCCCCATTTGCACAGCCCTAACACCCAAACCCAACTCTGCCTGACACCAAAGCTGAGCTCTTCAAAGCCAAACTGTCCACAGAGGGGATGAATATGCCACCACCGCCTGCCCGCCAACACACACACCACACCAGGTGCAAGCATGAGCAGAGAGCACGTCACCAGGTTCCACGTATGCGGTGAGTTCAATGTGAAAACACAGACAAAAAACAGCACAGGTCCTTCCGAGGAGCTGCCTGGATACTAGATTACGCAGGCGATGTAACGTTTTGGATGGCTCAGCATGGTTATAAAACCAAATACACTAAACTGAGTAGTATTATGATTATGATGCTGTTGATGATATTAAAAAAAAGAAAGAAAGAAAAGGCGTTAGAACATTAAATATGGCCAGGAGGCAGAAAAATACTCATTTTAAAATCATTAATCTAATGTGATCTCCCATTACAAAAAGACAATGAAGATTACATGTTTGTCCCCTAACACTGTCCCTGCTCATTGAGGCTGCTCGAGTTCCGCTTCTCTTTTAGTGGATGGAAATGGCTGCTGAGTCTAAGCTTCAGGGTAATCTTCCATTTCCCCAGAGCAGGATGTGTTCTGGCTCCACAGGAGTTATCCACAACTCTCTTTGAGTGGGTTGACCATAACAAATTAAGACAAATCCAGCTCAATGAAGGGAACGTTTCCTTCAGCTTCCACCAACAGTGATAAAGCAGCAAACCACACCAGAAACCACAACAGGCTCTGATATTGTCCCCCTTGGTCCCAGTGACAGTCCTTGGAGGGTTTTCTTTCTTTCTTTTTTTAAACAGAGATCCCCATTTTACAGATGAGAAAATTGAGGCCCAAGGAGGTTAATTTTTTTCCCAAGATCATATGACCACCAAGTGGCAGGGTCAAGATTCTAATCCAGCTCTACAGACCCCAAGACTGTGTTCTATCCACTGGACCTTAACACCTCTACAGTTGTAACAGCTGTAAAATGTTTCTAGAATATTTTACTTATAATCCTATATAATGTTCTAGGAAGAGTCAGAAGAAAGAGACTTGCTTTGCCTAAAAGGAAAGTAGCTTATTGCCAATAGCATCGCTGTGAAAGAGAAAATGAGAAAGCACACCAAGAGGATCACTTTGAGGTTCACATTCAAAGGTTTCTATAGACAGAAACACTGATAGTCACATGCTTAGGGCTTTAAGCTGGAGCTAAAAATCAAAGGTTACAATGATGTGAGGTTTTAAATCTCTAGATTTCAGGAAGGAGGAAAGTGGTATGTGTGCTGGTGGCCAGCAGGGAGAGGCATCACTCCCCTAGAACATAACCTTATTACTGCCAGCAGTACCTCCTAAACCTTGTATTCTCCTGTTACCTCTCTGCCCTCTGTTCAGGGAAGAGGTTTTAAGAAATATTTGCCCTTTCTGGGTATCTCACCTTACCCGGCGCTAACACTTTATACTAATTCCACCTCCAGTGAGGAGTACTGGGGAAAGCACATATGAGGATGGATTGTTACACGTGAAGACTAAAAAGTAGAAAATTATGTGTATTCATTAACCTTAATGACATAAGATTAAAAAATTCCCTTTTTAAACCATCTAAGGTGAAGGTGCAGAGGACCTGAATTCAACTGACAGGGAAGACAGGCCTACCCGTGGGTCCAGCGGTTGGGACCAGCCACTGGATAACCCTCCCTTTCCTTCACACCCAGTGGGGTGGGAAAGGGCTTCTAGCAGGTCTCTTGAAACTCTCACAGCTCCAGACAACTTCCTCCTGAAGCTGGGTAAGAAGCATCCCTCATCCCAGTAAGCTGTCCATCCTATGCCCAGAGATGCCCAGCCTGCTCTACTTCAGGCAAGACTTTCATCTGTTGACACCCAGCAGGACTATGACCCCTCCCTTGCTGCCTCTTGGGCTCTACATTTCAAAGGATGGGTTGGGGACGTGGGCGAGTAAGGAATAAGACTGCTCAGAGAGTCACAAGACCACTACACTGCCTTTGTGTTTGACTTTGGTTCTGTCCCTCACTGGCCTTATGCTAAAACTATGTACCACGGAGGAGAGTTACGCAACTTTTATTAATGGTTAGAATATCTATTAAAATCCATTGTACCCTCCACAGACTCAGAACTCCTCCAGTCTCTACAAGGTCCTTGTACTTTAGTTGTTATTCTCTTTCCACACCAGATTATGCCCGGGACCAGCTACGTAATTTAAAGAACTGAGTACAAAATGAAAATGTAGGGCTCCTTGTTCAAAAATTATTAAGAATTTCAAGAGGGTGACAGCAGAGCATTAAACCAAATGCGGGTCCTTCTGAGCCAGGAGCCCTGTGTGACTGCATGGGTCACACACTCACAAAGTTTGCCCTGATTATGCCAAACCCAGCAGTGATCCATAAAGGTCTGTGAGCACAATTAGCTCTAGTGGCTTTCCTTTCAAATATTTATAGGAAATCTTTTTTAAAGACATAAGCTCTTTCAGAACCAGAGATATCACACACAGGATCAGTGGGCTGGTTTCATGGAAAGCCTCTTCTTCATCCTTCTAGCTATGACTATAGAAACAAACATAACTCTCCACTGGGTCTGTTTGGGGAACCAAGTTCACACACAAAGCCTTCCAAGTCAACAACCTGGCCAAGTGGGAATGGAAAAATCAGAAGAATCTAAGAATTCCTTCAACAGATTTGAGCCCTTATTTCCAAAGGAAATGTAAAGGGGTTACTTTAGCTAATGCTCCCAAGATAATATGCAGAGTCCTGCTGGACACTCAGACACCTCTGCTTCACATCTGGCTCAGGCTGGATGTATTGAGGGAGAGGTGGAGAAAATTCTATCAACTGGTCAAAGTTAGTCAAAGGCCAAATCCATTATCCTGAGTTGCTGGGGGACAAACACCACAAATGATATCGAAGTGGCCTGCCAAGTACTAAATGAGTGACACTCTATATTCTGCAGAATTTGGCAGCTGATATCACTCTACTGAGAAAGAGAAAAATTAGTCATTTTGGAAATTTGGGATCTGTGGGTCTATTAGAGAAGGGGCTCTGTGTTCATTACCTATGACCTGGAAAAGATGGAAATTCCTTGTATATAAAGGGATTAAGAGCAAAACTATAAACTTGGGCCAACTGTCTGGCAGAAACCACAGCAAGCATAGCCTTCCATTCGCTTTGAGAGCAGGACCCTTGTGGTCTGATCCCAACTCCAAGTGCTTCACACCAGGGGAATGTGGACTCTGAAGCACTTGGCCTCCAGCAGAAGGGTATCACAGCCTAACCTGTGACAGCCAGTCAAGCACGGCTTGGGTGCAGTCCTGAGGGCACGGGGAACATACTCTTCGCAAAGAATTCCATTCCTTAACACATTCAACAGCCGTGAATCATCAGCAGAGGATTTACCAGGTCCTGGAGTCAGGAGTGCTGTGTGTCGCTGTCCTCGGTGCTGAATCATCATTGCTCTCCTCAGCAGCGTTGTCCCTTCAGGGTAATTCCTGCACAGACTCTCCTGCTACTCTGCTACTCACAGTTTTTCTTAGTTCATCTTTTACATTTGATAAAAGTGAGTGTAACAATGGAAAAGCTGGAACAAGCACAACCACACCCTATGTTTAGCAATCTATATAATGAGTTTGATGTACATATGTTCCACCGCTATAAATGTTCTGAGCTGCTGGTTGGAGAAACACAACCCACTGTTATTCCCCTTGTGCTATATCCGTAGACCTGACAATTATCTAGGAGTTCTACTCTCTTTGTGAGGAATTCCTGGCTCCCTGCCTCCCTAGATGGTGAACACTAGGTCCTCCTTAAACACACGCAAGTCAATCATGGCCTTCCCTGGGAAGACCTTCCCTGACTGCCTGGTCCCCATGCCAGACAGACACCAGCGGCGCCTTCCTCTACACCCCACAGTGCTTTATACATGTCGATATCCCCCAGCCCTGCAATTCTGGGTTTGTGTATCCATTTTCTTTATTCATATACAAGCTCCTTGAAGAAAGGGCGTATGTTTTCATAACATTAAGAACACAAATATGGTATCCAATTATTTCTATTGTCAAGGCTTTAAAATCACTGTAATTTCCTTCTACCCAGTTCCTACAAGATCAAAGTGAGAGACAGGAATGGTGGTATTTAATATTCAACTGAGTATGTGGAATTTTATTCACTAACAACAAAGACAGCCCGGGAGGCCAATCAGTCACTCAAGACACAGATGGAGTCATCTGGAGGCTGAAGGCCAAGATGTCAAGTGACTTTCCCAAGGTCACCCCATTCATCAGCAATGGCATCAAGATAGGACCTGCTCTGCCTGCCAGGACACTGAAAGTCACTACACCCTGCAGTGCTCCCAGGGACAGCAGCAGAAGGGGGCCAAAGTACTGAGAGATTATCGGATGCCCAGCGGTGGACCTTGGGGAAGTCACAATGTCTCTTCTAGATGAATGCAGTTCAGACCCTAGGGGACATCAGGCCAGCCTTCCTTTCCCCCCTCACCAGGCCAGCTCAGGATCATGGCCATGCCTGGAGGTCAGTGGGGTGTCTCATCAGGGAGGCAGGTGAGAGTAGGACTATCTTGGCTTCAGCGATGGAGAGACTAGCCATCGAATGAGCATTTGGGTTGGATCTGAGATTTTAAAGGCTCATTCTCTTTTAATTCACCTACTTTATTTTAATATTAACTCAGCTAAATTTTTTTCAGAAAGCTTAAGGAAGAAGAGATATCATAAATCCAGATACAGCAAAGAGCACATTAAAAATGCAGTTCTATTATCTTAAAACTAGAGATGTAATTAGAGCAGTCATGTAATATGAAGAGAAATTACCAAAAAAATGTTTTAAAGGCCTGAGTGAAAAGAGAAAAAGGTCTCTATCATTTAATCTCTAACACATGAAGAAAGAAGGAGAAAAATACGCCTTCAGATCTTTCAAATGCCTCCCCATTGCCCCCTAAATCATCATTTTCACTCAGCTTTTCTGTTCCACATGCATAATTTACCACAGTGCATAGTAGTCCAATTTCTTCTTTCCTTCAACCAAGAAGCATAGATCCTGGGAGGATGTGAAATTCATCCCCAAATTCATCCAAATGACCCATGTCCATGGGAATACTGAAATTTTTATTTGGAAAGAGCATTTCCTCCTGCTGTACTTACTATTAACTCTAAGAGTTCACTGAAACAAAACACTGTATCAAGTTATCACAACATCATATTCATCCAACAAGCTCACAGTGAGTGCCTGTATTGTGAGGGCACACTGTCGTTGTCAGAGTAGGAGATACACACTAGTAATAAGGTCTCTGCCCCAAGAGCTCACAGCTGGGGCAGGGGCAGGGAAGGAAATGAGTGATGACAGTACACTGTTTAGGGCTACAATGAAGGAAACCACAGAGAGCTACTGGAGGCCAGGGGAGCAGGATCTCAAGCTGTCCTGGGAGTTCAGGAAGGCCTCTATGGGAGGCTGAGTAGGAATTGTTGAATCAAGATGTGCATTACAGCCAGAGGGAACAGCATGGAATGTGCAGCAGAGTAATCTGGAGACCAGGGCTCTAACACAGGATGGGCAAACTATGACCCACAGGCCAAATCTGCCTGCCATCTATTTTTGTAAATAAAGTTTTATTGGAACACAACCATGTCTATTCGTTTGTAGATTGTCTCTGTCTGCTTTCACCCTACAACAGCAGAGTCCAGTAGTTGCAACAGAGACCTTACAGCCTACAAAGCCCAAAATATTTACTGTCTGGCCCTTTAAAGAAAAAGTTTGTTGATGGTGGCTTACAGGACTTGGCCTTGGATCTGTAGACTAATAGTTCGTGAATAAATATGATTTGACTGGTAGAGGTTGTGTGACTGACCTCTAAGTATCTAAAATCCCATTTCTAAAAGTGTGCTTCAGGCAAATTTAGGGTGCTAAATAAAGTTGGGAAATGCCAAGGTAAAATTAAACAGATTTCTATCTCAGAACTTCTCAGAGCCTTTAAAATGCAAATACACAATTTCCAAGAAAAAAATTAAGAAAGTAGAATTTCCCAAAGTTATTTGCTCAAAAGACTTTTTGTGAAGAACCTCTCTTCTTCAAGAAGGTCACTTAACTCTAACATAAGCACTTCTTTTCATATCCTAAATAGCCTACGTGTCAGGACAAAGCAGAGCTTGGAAAATTCTGGACTCTGTCAGCCTTTTAGAAGAACTATAATCTGAAGAGTACAAAAATCACAACTTCATGGTACTGGAACAGGTTTTCCCATTACTTCACCTTCAAACCAATGGGTTCACTACTGCCCTGTCAACAGAAAAATTCCAACATTCATGAACAGAACCTACGGGAAACATACACAAGTCCCTCCTGCTTCCAAGGCCTGGGGGCCTCTGGCTCAGGCCCTTGGGGTAATAACACAATGCCAGATGAATTCTCTCCATGTAGGGCTTCTCTGCCTAAATCATCAGTAACTTAGAAGTCACTCTCCTCCCTGGAACTGGTAATGGGTGGGAGCCTCAGAATTTGCTGACAGAGACAAACACTGCAGCCTTCTGCTATTAATGCTGGAAAACTCCGGAATCCCAGTTCCAGAGAAAACCTCTCTCTGTTTTTGCCCACATTCACTACTCTGAATCAAAGGAAAAACAGAAATGTGAGCCAAGAAGGGATGAGAACACGCAGCATGGTTAGGCGAGAAGCTCATCTCCCAAAACAGATTCAATTTCATCAGGTATAATAATAACCCGTGTAAACCATAAAGTGCTTCCACATGTGATGGCTCATTTCACATAGGAATCAGCCACGAGGGCAAGGGAAAGATGAGGTGGAGGAGGGGTGTACGAGGGGCACAAATGTCCTGTTCTCCTATGGCCAGAGCTGGGCACAGCCTGGGTTCAATCTAGACTTAGGGACTCCAGGTTGGCGATCCTGGGCAAGTGACACCGGCTCTTAAACCTCATTTCGATGCCTCTGAGATTGGAGGGGGAGGAGTCATAAGGCCTTAGCACAGAGCCTAGCACACAGTGAACAATCACAGAAGTGGATGGTATTCACTCAAATAGGTCATGAATGCCTACCAAGACCAAGGCAGCGCCTGCCCTCAAGGGTTTGTCAAGTGTGTGGCAAATGTCCAGACAGAACCTTCTAGGGCTCTGGCTTTCCCCAGCCAGCCTGAATCTCTGATCACTCTATCTCCCCAGCTCTGTAAAAGCACTTGTTTCCTGCACTCAAAGAGACTAACGACTACATGTTCTCGTGCTCACGACAACTACGCCGCCTTTGAATTTGACCTCTAACAGGTGAGTCTCATCTAGAAAGACCATCACAAATGCACAGGGACAGACGTCATGAAAAAAGCAGGTGACTCTACAGTCAAGACAATTCCATGTTCCCTCATTTGAAAGGAAGGGAGTGCAAGATGAGAGAACTGCTCCCCTCGGTGACTACGGAAGTCTCTGTTGGAGTGTTTTGTGACTCCTCTTAAACTTGGGCAAATGTGAACCTAGAAACTGAGAGAACACAATACAGTGAGGTATAAAAAAAGAAAAAAATCTACCGGCTTCTGGAAAGAAAAGTTTTAGAGAAGCAAAGGACACCTTGGCAAATATTTCCCCAAATATGTGGAACAGGACACACATCCAGCCCTACTCTTGACCAGCCGTGTGACTCAACAAGTTGCCTCTCCTTCCTGTGCTCCAGGCTCCTCTTGGTCAAAGCAGGGGGCAGGCCACCACAAACGCCACAGCTACCCGCTGCTCTCAACAGACACTGTGCTACGAACCAGCAGTGGGTGCAAACTACTATAGAAACATGGGGTCTCCCTGAATCTCCTTCAGTATACCTATTTTTTGAACAGCAAAAAAATTCATTTTTTATCCCTGATTCTCCCAAACCCAATTTCACTTTCTTGCTCATTGGTAACTGTGGTGGGTTTTATTCCATTTTTGTTGGGGTCAAGTAAACTACATTTCACAGTGTGAAAAATTTTCTTTGCGGAGACAAGGTCAACTTCAGAGGAAAAGAAAATAATAAAGCTTTGTCTCTATTCCCCATGAGAACATGTAGATTACATCTTTTAAATGGAGATGAATTGTGATTTAAAGAAATGTTGTCATAATGTGCTGTGAAATAAACTCAGAAATAGGCTTTCTATCCAATACCTCATAGATTAGTTCCTCTGTTTGTTAACTGAGTTTGTGCCTCAGCTTCTAGTCACTGCTCTGATTGTCACTTGAGCTATAAGGAGCTTCCAGGATTTATTTTCTGTCCTGTGCCATGAGAAGTAGTTTCTGCCATCCCAAAGGAAACCCAGAGTGAGGAAGTGATCGCCAAGGGCCCACTTTCCAAATAACCATCCGTGACATGCATAGAGCACTCAGCCATAGCAAAGCGAAACCCAACCAGAATTAACTGTTCAAGTTATCTAATTGTAGCCGCTCTAAATCAATAAAGTACTAACATTCATTTCAGACTTCACTCTCTGGACTTGCAAAGGCAGCATCAAATTTCTCCAAAGTTACCATCAACATCCTCTTCCCCTCTGCCCAATAAGAAGGAATGCATTTGTTCATGCCAATGACGAGTGGACTCCTAGCATCTGATTTTATTTATTACACTATCTCATTGCAGAAAGCTGTTTGTTACCTCTCCTTCACACTTATAATAAAGGGTGACAATATTTATCAAAAAACTCATTATTATGTGAGACAAAAAGCTAAAACTGGATTTTCAAAATAAAAATAGCAATCAAGTAAAATCTCATTTAAAGCAAATAAACTTTTCCACTCTGACGGGGTCATTCAATGCTGATGAGTTCTCCCCGGTGAGTGCTGGGAAAAGGTTGCACTGCTAAGTGGCTTACCCAAAACACCCTCATTTTTCATCAGTCCTGGCACAGAAAACACAAGTATTTCCATTAAAATTACTTTATAACTTCAGCTTTGGGGCAAAATAAAGCCTAACTTTGATAAATATTGTTGCCTGTAAATACATTTCCAGAAGGGGATATTTATCGACATTTCAAGCCCACCAGCTTCTTCAAGGTATCAAAACCAGCTTCCAAATTTAGGTATTTACCTCAAACCACAAAAAAATATCATTTTAAAAAGAGCTCACGTGTTCTGACAGCTTAGCATGTAGCAGACTCTATGCCCAGGCCATCCATGGTTTCACTTCCCCTCCCAACCATGCCGTGAGGGGCCCCTATCACAAGAACACTGGGCCAGAAGAGTGGATCAGCTCTAAAGCCTGTGTCAGTAAAACTCACGCAGCACCTGCACCAGCTCACAAGAACTGCCTAAAAGGTAAACGAGACAGCTGATGGCAAAGCACTTGAAAAACATTTTGAAGTATAGGTAATAGGTTCAAATCCTAATCCTGCCCCACCAGCTGTGACCCTGGAGCAAGTCACGTGACTCTCTGAGCTCATGAAATAATCTTTATTTAATGGAGGTCTAGATTAGGAAAGATTTTAATAGGAGCATACATTTGAAACCCAATAATTTATTTAGAATTAACTGAAAGTAATTAGCAATGTCCCCTTCTGTTGGTATGCTTAACCATAACTATTATTTAAATGCAGGGTTACTGCTAACTTTTTTTAAAAAGTCTAATTGTAAACAGCCAGTGTTCTTAATGAGAAGTTAATCATTGAATGGTATAATTCATCCTCGGGAAAGTTTATTTACTTTTACAATCCCTCACGGTAGCTGTTACTGCTAAATATGAATATCTTGATTAATAGCAGCAACATAATTGGTGTCCAATATCTATTCATCACCACAGCTCAATTTCTTTATAAAGTACCTCCTTATATAATAAATAAGACCTTCATGTTCTACCTGACAGCTTGATTAATGACCCTACAATCAAACACTTTTACACAGGAAGTGAAGAGTGAATATTGTAAGTGTCAGCTGTTCTGTGGTTTCCACTCAGACTAGAACCATCCACTGGTCACTGAGAAGAGGGACAATTCCAGCCATATGTGGTGGGGGGCAGGGACTCGAGGAAGCCTTTGTTATTCGCCACTATAGGGTCAACGAGATGGTCTGCTAGCTCACAGAATCTACTCAAAGTTAGCATCTATGAGGCACCCTCCTTCCACAAACATTTACTGAGCGCCTACTGGATGTTAGCGTGGAAGCTGCAGCCCTTCCCCTCAAGGGCCTCTCAGGCTAGGAGGTCAGGCAGACAAGTAGAGGCTGAGTGCATGCAGTACGCCCAGCTCTAGGATCACTGACCAAGCACATCCCAGGACATCAGCTGGGGAGCAGCCAGCCTGCTGAGGCAAGAGGCAGATATGGTTCTTGGAAGACTCCAAAGAGGAAGTGACACGTGACCTGGGCCTCAAGGGGAGACAAGACAGTGACTACATAGAGAGCTAGTGACAATGATTGGGGGTGGGAGCAGCAGCTGGCAGTCAGATGGCCTGGGTCCTAATCCCAGCTCTGTGGCCAAGCCTCTTGGAACTGAGGGAAGTCTGGGCAGGATTTCAGCTCCAGCAGTGAATTCATGTATCTCACTGGCTGTGAGTGTGGACTTTGGGGTTCACAGAGCTGAGCTGACTCTAGTCACGAGCCTCAGTTTCCCTATCTGTAAAACGCAGACGGTAACACTCATTCACTCTCAGGACAGACCTTTGTTGCATGCCCATTCAGGGTCATGAGCACTGAGGGGGATCACATACTTGGTGTCCCACTAGGCACAAAGCAAGTGTGCAGTAAGCAGGTGCGTGTGTGGTCCCACTTGGTAAACCGAGCCTGAAACACCCCAACCACCTCCCAGCACTGCTGGGCGAGGGTCTCGGAGATGCAGAGTCACTGTATCACTCTAAGGTTGTTCTTCATGTTACATCCACATTTCTGGAAGATTTTCCTTTTCCTTTCTTAATTGAGGTTAACAAAAAAGACAAAGAAAGAAAGAATATTAGTTAAAACAGAATGAAAAAAACCTTTCAAAAACTAAAGCTAACAAAATCTAAGGCACAGACAGAGATAGCTCTGGCCATAAAGACGTCTGACCTGCAGAGCCAACTGAAGAATTTGGAGGATCTCGGGAAAATTCCTCCAAGATGAGGTTCCCCCACCATCAGGCAGGAGGGGCGGAGGTGTAGACCTCTGGGCCAAACACCCTGAAAAGTCACCATCAACCTAGGTCAGAGTTAAAAATGGGGACAGATACCAAGAGCAGCAGCAGGATTCCCAAAGAAGGGGCTTTTACAAGGAGCAAGAAGAGAGCAAGGCTGCCTGAAGACCCGGTTTTCCAGATCTTTCTGCACATCAGTAATCCACACACAACTCCTGAGCTGCTGACAGAAGATGCAAGTGGTTGCATTCCCACTTTGAGTCAAACAGTCTAATCTTCAGTGGATCCATGGCTGTTTCTCACTCCCTTTGTCCTTCTTTTGAAATCAAAAAGGTGCTGGACCTCTGATGAGGGTCAGATGACCTTTCCAAGATGAGCTATGCACAGCCCCTTGAAGGAGAGCTTCCAACACCACTCTCTCCTTCTCTCCCCAAAAGAACAGACAGTACAGGCAGAGGCAGCTCAAGTCTGCATCCCTGCTAAAGTTTAAGGAACATGCTCACTATGCAAATGAAGCTTCAAGGAGGTCATCTAAAGTGCCTTCCAGAGGATCTAGAGATTCTGGAGGCCATCCCCTCTCTGGGAGGCCTCAACCCTTAAGTTCCAGACTCTGCCCCTCTGTAGCCCAGAACCAAAAGCCCCGCAGAAGTCCTTCTTCAAAAGAGGAGAAGCCCACTCAAACATCCCCTTTCATCCTTATTTACTTTAAAATTGCTTTCTTCAAAGGACACCATTTTTTATTTTGACAGATTATTTCTGTTAACGGTATCAATTAGACGGCTCCTGACCAACTGTTCTGTTAAAAGTGCAGACTGATTGGATTTAAGTAAAAGCATAAAGCCAATTTCATAATTTCCAGGCAAACAACCAACACAGCCTTCAGCATAGCAAAGCACGGTTCATGACAATGCCACTCAACCTTGCCTTTTTGTTCCTCTGCCTGCTTACTAAAGTAGACAGAAAATGTGAAAGCTTGTGCCAGTGTGTGGACTCAGGGAGGCTGAACTCCTCACAGACAAAAGCCAGCTCCTCTCCCCCTGCCCATCTTGGGAGACCAGAGACACCGAAATTGCCAGGCAATCAATACCTGATTATCCCCACTGCTTTAGAGACAATTCTAAAAAGGAAGCAGGGGTACCTATCCAGGAGAGCTGAAGCTGTATCAGAAGCCAATTCTAGAAAACAAAGAGAAGTGTGGAAAACAGCAGAGCCTCTCACCTTAGGGCAAAGGATATTTTCTGAGTATTAACCCCCGAGCTTCTTTCTAGCAAGTTCTAGCATCATAGAGGGTTCATGACCAAACTGACCACACAGTAACCTCCAGAGCAGGGTCCGGACCACAGTCCACAGGGCAGCTCTCCAGCTCACTGCTTTATGGAATCCTTTTTACCTTGTCTTCACCAGTTTGCCTCCATCTCTATGGAAACTGGAGTGGGAATCAGGAGCCAGCCCTGAAAATGATCGTCAGAAACTATCTCCTAATTCTATTTCCATGGAAACAGATGACAGATCAGTGGAAATAAGGTAATATTTTTAAATAAGGTAATCCTTTTTTAAAAAAATTCTCCTTACCTAATTTTCCACCAATTTCACAGAGCTAAAATTTGAGAGTGTGCATTGCTCACGAGCTACAAAAGCGACGACACTCTCTTGAGGTTAAAGATAAATATTGGGGACCAAGAAGCAAGAATCCAACCATACTGGAAACCAATGAAATTAAGAAAACACCAAATCGGCAGCAATCACAAGAGCCTGAAATAGAATATTCTGTACCCATCTTACAGCTTTGTCTCAGGCCCTTTATCAACTTTTCTAATAGCATGGCCATGACGTTATGATGTTTTCCACTAAAGAAAGTAAAGATGTTTCCTTGAAACTAAACTTACACAGAAGCTTTGCAATGGGAAGGATCAAGGGTGGGGACAGGATTATTCTCCGAAGCCAAGAATTCTCCAAAGCTAACTATTCCATAAAAAAAAACGCGAGGAGCCTTCATTACTCAACAGGATTGAGAAAACACCCCCTGGATGGGCAGCAACCTGGTCATGAAATGTGACTGCTCCACCTACCATTTCTGTACGAGGAGTGAAACTGAGGAAACTGAAGACACCCTGCCAAATCCATCTTGTGAAATAACTGTGGGTCCAATCCCCAAAATAGCGAACCACAGATAAAGAACCTGAATCTGCAGGCTGCAAATGTAACGAATCGCAGCATTTCGGGTTGAAAATAGACAGGGCTCATGGGAGCTGGCATATTCAGATAGATGGTATTTCTTCTTAAGTAGATGGGAAGGGATTCAAGCTGTGGAGCAGATAGAACGGATTCATCCACCTTCTCCTCGTTATCATGGTAACAGCTCCCATTTATGGGGCACTCGCTCTCTGGCAGGCATACGCTAGACATTTTACATGCATTTAATACAACCCCCTCCCAGGGAGATACTCTCAGCCCCTCGTTGCAGAGAAGGGGCCTGAGGCTCCGGGTCACCCAGCCAGGGTATCAGGGCTGCACTGGAAACCCAGACTCTTCTAACAACTGACTCCAAGCCTCCCACACCCTCCCTCAGCTGCCCAAAATCGTCACCACAATCACCTCCAACCAAAGGAGAAAGCACAACCTCTAGGGAGCAGGCTATGCAAAAGTCCATATAAATGAGTGGAGGGACATTTGTTGCCCAAGGAAAGCATCGGGTAAATGTTTTCAGGATGAAAAGTAAAATATATTGGAAAGAAGGAATAAAAAAGTCAAGAGGGAAAACGACACACAAGAGAGGCAAAGCATAAATTTTCATATTTGAAAAATATATAAAAGCCAAGGTTTTTAAAAAATAAACAATGAACAAGAGAAGGATTTAAGTCGCCTTGTGATAAATGAATGCAAAGTGGTTTTGGAAGTGGATATAAATATGTCAAAAGAAAATGTTCTTGTATTTGATAACAGCAAAATGACAATGACATCGTAAAGCTATACAAGCTAATGACACCACAATGTACAGACTTGAACCATGTGGGAAACAGATTTTAAGGCTGAATCAAAGAGAATAACTCAGGTGTGTGTGCCATTATGTTTCCAGCATAAGCTGCAGTATGAGCATAACTGAATTAAAACATTATAAAATGCACAAATTGGCCACCATCATTATCCCTTCAAAAGAAATCAGAAAATAAGATAATAGCAAGGAATTGCTGTGACACAAAGAAGAAAAGCTTCAAGGATGTGAACAGAAATGCGTTCTGAAAGCAGCATTAGCCGGTGCATTCATGGCTGTGGTCCAGGGGAGCTATTTCTTCTTTAAACACATAAAAAGAAAATTTGAAACTAAGCAAACCATTTGGAAAAACAGAATATTGGAACAAGGGAAGCAGAAAAGCTCATAATCTGGTTGGATGTATACAGTTAGGACAAACGAACCCCACACCCAACGTAACACAACAAAGCAGTAAGAGTACATTCTCCAGTGCTTAGTACTTACAGAGAAAGTTTTCCACTTTCTCCTCACTTCAAAACCTTTTAAAAGCAATGAAAAATTAGCTGTGATGAATGCAACACACAATGTGCCATGGCGGCATTTGAAAACAACAAGAAACACTCAAGTTGTTCAACTTGTACTCCTAAAGAAGAGTTTGACGTTCTACAAAGTCAGGGCATGGTCCAACTCTGAGGACAAGGGCAGTTTTGCCTGACTCCAAAGGCCAGGTCCGAGAGACAGGGCAGAAACTCAGCAAAAAGAGGTCTACACAGCAAGTGGAGCAGAGAAAAAGAAGGGAAACAGTGCCTCTCAAACCAACCCTCCACCACCGCCATCTTCCATCTCCTCCTTTAAGAAAAACCTGAGGCTTTTCTTCAAAACAGATTCAAGTCCATCAATTCACTTCTGTTCTAGCCCCAAACCAGGAAATCACTTTATCCCCAATTAAGATGGGTGGTAAGGAGCTCTCAACCCATGTTAAAACTCTTCTCAGCAACTGTGTGCTTCAGGAGAACAATTCGCCACCACATCATTCAAACTCCCTCCCTCCTGCCCGCCCCCCAGCCAAGGCATATTCTCCTTTGCCTGTCTTCAGGCCAGACTGAAGGGGGTTATCTGGACGGGTGGTTGACTTTTAACACAAATAACTTTGAAAACAGAAGTCCCATTAAGTGGGCCGTACTCAGCAGATCCTTGCAAGGGCCAAATCTGGCTACTGCCTGTCTTTGTGCACAGAGCTGTACTGGAACACAGCCATGCCCACTCTTTTAGGTATGGTTTACGGCTGCTTTCATACTACTGCGATTGAGTTGCAAAGCCTCAACTATTCACTATCTGGCCCTGACAGAAAAAGTTTGCCCTGTCCTAGAGCAACACTAAGTCCAGCCAGCAAGCCTCAAACTCAGCTGGAGAGTTTGATACAGAATCAAATTCCAAGACCCTCCCTGACATATCATGATTCGGTGGGTCTGGAGGGAGGCCAGAAACTGGATCTTAACAAGCTTCGAAGAAGGTTGCAAACCCACTCTGAGAAATTGGCTTAAGAGACGTCTTTAAAAATTTAAATTTAAAAAGCCAATTACCATAATATTAAAGGATGACTTTCCTTTTTAAAGGAAGGAAAGACTCAAAGGATGAGTTTGCTCAGCTCTTCCCAAATTAAAATTTCCTAGGGCCGGAAAGTGCAAAAGCCAGAAAACACCTGTTCAATCTTTCAGGTTTACCTGTGCTTTGCAAAGATTAATCATTTCCACCAAAGTTTGCTCAGCCATGCTCTCTAATTATTACCAAGGCGCTGTCCTCCGAAGGGGGAGACCATTTCCGTTTCCATAACAACTTGGTTCAGCATTCAGTGCAAAAAAATGCACTTGCAGAAAGAGGTGAGCAGGCAGCCTGGTTCTGTGTGTGTCAGCCAGAAAAAATAGCCTCACGGTAACTCACGACCCTCCACAGCACATTAGCAACCTTCCGGAAAACCTTTTAATCCCAAGATTGCATTATTATTCAATTTTCTTGTGATGGGCTATTTTAATACTAATTGTTGCCCAAATCATGGGTAAGACTAATAATATAAGGTAATAATGTGCACTTTAGGAGAGAGAATGATGCAATTTTTTTCCCAAAGGACAAAAAGGGGAGACCCCAAAGATGTTCACAGGATGTTAAGTACATAAAGAATTCTAGGGTCAAATAAGTTAGAGAGATTCTGGTTAAACAAATTAAACAGTTTTTCCCACTGAGACTTCACAGAGCCTTTATTTTGCTAATGTGCTGCCAGCCTCTCCCAGAATGGAGGCTGGGCTTCATTTCCGGTCCTAAACTTCTTTAGCCACAGACTTGTCCTTTTTTTTTTTTGCACAGAGCCATAACTGTCCCCTACCCCCACGCTGTGCACTACAGTCCTGGTGCCAGTTTGCCCAGGACCTCCAGGGTTAAAACTGGGACAGTCCTAGGCAAACCAAGACAACTGGTCACCCACCATCCCTCAGCACACTGAGACTTTCCTCCCAACACCTGACATCTGTGCTGAGTTGGCTGAGTGTTGTCTTCCTGGCTAGAGGGCAGGGAACAGGCTCGATTCTCTTCGTAACCCCGACACCTACCAAAATGCTTAACCCAGGAAACACGCTCCACAGGTGTGTCTTGAATAAACAATTCAAGGAAACAGAAAGTAGAGAGCCCTTTTAAACAAGGCCCACTCCTCCTATTCATTCAATACTACTAGGCTGAGTTATGTGAGACTGCCATCCTTGTAGGACAAAATGGTCAAATATCAAGAATTATGGTTCAACCTAATTAACATACCTTTATTCTAGAACTGAGATTTTCATGCGCAAAATATATAGAATTAGCAGCCACCTTTCCATGTAGTCAGCGTTAGGTAGTGAGCCCACAAGAGACGCCAAAAGCCTTGCCCGACTGGGTTTACATGACCCCAACCAACATTTAAAGGGCCAAACAGTGAGACCATCTTTAATGCACAAAGCATGGAGAGGAGCTCTACATTTAGAGTCCAAGGGGAAAAATCTCACAATTCTGCCACAACCAAGCAGCGCGCAGCAGTGCTGTGTGCAGGACTGGGGCTCACAAAGACTACATGTCAAAGACTCAACAGAAAACAAGCACAAGGCCCAACATGAATAAAGTCTTCTGCCAAATCCAATGAGCACCTTTCACTGTGGGTTTACACTGGAGAGCAGACTGCATCATCATGTTGGGAAGGGAAGAGTAGAGGCAGCAGATGCCTGAAGAGAGGCCCCGGGAAGGCAGAACTGCAGCGTCGCTTAGCTGTGCAAAGACACATGGGCAATGGAATGTTTGACGGACCAGTGATGCTTTCTCAAAAAAGAGGTCATTCCAAAGGGTTAATCTCTATACTATATAAAGAACTTACACAACTCAACTACAAAAAGTCAAACAACCCGATCAAAAAATGGGCAGGGGACATGAACAGACATTTCTCCAAAGAAGATATACAGATGACCAATAGACACGTGAAAAGATGCTCATCATTACTAATCATCAGGGAAATGCAAATCAAAACTACACTAAGATATCACCTTACACCCATTAGAATGACAAAAATAACTACAACAAAAAGTGACAAATGTTGGAGAGGTTGTGGAGAAAAAGGAACCCTCATACACTGCTGGTGGGAATGCAAACTGGTGCAGCCACTATGGAAAACAGTAGAGATTTCTCAAAAAATTAAAAATAGAAATACCATATGATCAGCTATTCCACGACTGGGTATCTATCCAAAGAGCTTGAAATCAGCAATTCTAAAAGTCCCATGCACCCCTATGTTCATTGCAGCATTATTTACAATAGCCAAGATGTGGAAGCAACCTAAGTGCCCATCAACTGGTGACTGGATAAAGAAGATACGGTGTATATATATACAATGGAATACTACTCAGCCATAAACAAGGATAAAATCGTCCATTCATAACAACATGGATGGACCTTGAGGGTACTATGTTAAGTGAAATAAGCCAGATAGAGAAAGACAATCTCTGTATGACTCCACTCATATATGGAAGTTAAACATGTAGACAAAGAGAACAGATTAGTGGTTACCAGGGGAAAGGGGGGGTGGGGGGTGGGCACAAAGGGTGAAGTGGTGCACCTACAACATGACTGACAAATAATAATGTACAACTGAAATTTCACAAGGTTGTAAACTATCATAATCTTAATAAAAAGGAAAAATAAATTAATTAATTAAAAAAAGAGGTCATTCATGGAAGCAAGAGAGAGCTTTTTTACTGACCATTTAGAGGGGACGGGAGAGAAGAAAGGACAGAGCATGATCTTCTTTGGACTTTGGCGGAGTGAGGACGCTCAAAGACAGACAGAAATGAATGTGAGAGAGGCAAATAGACAAAAACAGAAGAGAGAAGGGAGATGGACAGAAAGGGCAAAGGAGCAGTAGACAGACAGATGCATAGGGAGAGACACAACCAAGGATTTCAGCCTAGAATAATTCAAAGTTCAATGGAAAGACACTCCATGGAAGTGTGGGGACCTGAGGTTGGCCACCCCAAGATATGTCTCTTTGGCATCAGGATTATTTGAGGCTGATTACTTTTGATAAACTGGGACAGGGAAGGAGGCTCTGAGGAATGGAACTTGCTCTTCCTTAGGACACATTTACATTTGTAAGGTAAATCTCTATCTGTAAAAGCTGCCTCCCTCTCTGTACCAGGAAGAAGAAAGGACATGACCTTCTCTCTAAAAACTCTTAATCAATACCAAAGGCAAGGACTTAAATCTGCATTTTATTGTGCTTGTCTGGTAACCTCCTGTAACTGACTTCCCTCCCCCTCCCAACATTGGCATTTCTTTAAGGATTAAGCATCTTTCCTTAGGCTAGGAACTGATTGCTGCACTCACCTGTGACCGCCCAGCTCCAGACAATCGACTTGCCTCCGGCTATGCCCTCGGAGATAGCCGACCACTACCTGCTGTGTCCATCAAGCACTGTGCCGGCAGGGCAATCTTGTGACTATTGTGGGAGGGACATTTCAATCACATGTGAAACACCCCGTTTGGGGGTATATAACCACTGTGTGCACCCCACTTCTTCGGTGCCCTTTCTTCCTTCGGGAAGAAAGGCCCTGGGCCATGGTTCCTCATAAAGCTTTGTTTAATTTTCTCTTGCTATTCTGTCTCATGTGAATTTAATTCGTTCTCCAGCCAGACGAACCCCCATTTGGGGAGAGGAAATGTCCTCCTCCCCTACAGAAGTAACATGCCATTCCTTCAACAACCAACAGTCCTTGACCACTGTGCTGGTTAAACATCCTGAATTCTGAACTGGAGAGAAAGAGCTTCAGACTCCAGCTGGCAGCTTGCATGTTTTTTTTTTTTTTTTTAAAGAATGAGGTGGTTTTTTTTTTTTTTTTTAAAGATTTTTTTATTTTTTCCTTTTTCTCCCCAAAACCCCCCGGTACATAGTTGTGTATTCTTCGTTGTGGGTTCCTCTAGTTGTGGCATGTGGGACGCTGCCTCAGCGTGGTCTGACGAGCAGTGCCATGTCCGCGCCCAGGATTCGAACCGACAAAACACTGGGCCGCCTGCAGCGGAGCGCGCGAACTTAACCACTCGGCCACGGGGCCAGCCCCAGCTTGCATGTTTTAAGCCTCAAACTGTGAGTCCCAGCTTACCTAATCCTGTGTGCTTCTAGGTGTCAAGAGACATTCAAGTTTCTTTAGCTAACCTTCTTTCTAGATGATCATTTCTTCAATAGTTTTGGATATAAAACATTTCATATCTGGAATGTAGAGGTTTGTAACCTCTCTGATAGTAACGTGCATACATGTCAGAATGACCTCTGACAGCTGGGAATGCATCCTGGCACGAACCATCCCTCTGCCAAGGGTCAGCTCTGTCCCCAAGAAATTGCAACCACGAAGATTGCAGGGCCTGCCAGGATGTACCTTAAAGCCTCACAGCATTCTGTTTAAGAATCACCAAAGCTCTTCTTTGGGCTCCTTTCACAGGAACTTACCAAGATCACTTTGGCCCAGCAAACTGACTGACATCTGATGACAAACATCAAAGTGTATGTTACGATACAGTTACAGAATTCAGAAAAGCCCTCATCAAATAACTTCACTTATTATTTAGCTATTCCTAAGAAATGGTTATAATCTTTAAAAAGTAAACAAAAGGCTCATGAAACAGTTCCCCAAACGTGCCTAAAATAGAGAATCCTCAAAGGTCCAGACCATAAAGTCCTTTAGGAACTTTAGGAACTCGCATGCCCTCAGGCTCCCTCCAACCAGCCACACTGTCAGACCATCTGTCCAGAGTCTTTCCTTCAATACATAAGGTCTCTGATTATTCTAAGATTTTTGTAAAAATTACTCCACTTATACTTTTTTTTTTCGTTTAAAATATCTGACACAGCCTAGGGAAAGACAGAAATCTATTGACATGGCGAAAATAATAAAACCTACTCATCTTTTCAGCTAAGTTCAAGTGCGACAAAAATTTGGTTTCTTAAATAGAATAGAAGCTTTAAAATGGACAATTGCTGGACTTCATATAAAAAGCTTTTACTGAACAAAATTGATTCCAATAGAAGAAAGGTTTACTCACTGATCTGCCCTTGGGTGATATTGCTGAACTGAGAGGAGGGAGGGAGGGAAAGAGAGAGAGAGGGAAGGACATTTCCTGACCCTCCTAGGGCAAAATTATCAATACAGAAGAGGTTAAAGCAGCAGTATTCTGAAATTCCACACTGTGCCTCAGAGTGCCCCAAAATCTGGCCATTAAGACTTATCTGAATAAGGATTTTTATCAAATGCATTGTGTAATTTTTAATTGTGCTTTGACTTTTACTCACAATCGATTTTGTACTAGGAATCTGCAAACTTCTGGTCCTGTTAAGTTGAAGCAGAAACCTTTACCTCAAGTGCCAATTGTCCTGGTCGCCATCTCACTGGGTCTGTTGGCAAAGCCTGTTGCTGGGCTGGCCTATTCCCATGCCACCTTCTCCCCTACTCGTTACCTGCAGAGCTCATTCTCATCGCTCAGATCTTAGCTGAAATGTCACCTCCTCAGAGAGGGGTCTTCCTTCACCATCTTATACAAGAAATGTTCCCCCCACGACCACCACACACACACACACACACACACACACACACACACACACACAAGATTCTCTATCAGTTTCCTCTTTTCTTTATTGCATTCGTCACAATGTAATGTTAAAATTTTATGTTTGATTACTCATTTATTTTCTCTTTCTCTCAGTAGACTGTAGGCTCCATGAGGGCAAGTGTCCAGCACGAAGTAGAAGTGCAATAGTTAACTGTAAAATAAACGCATGAAGGAGAATCCAAGACAAGAGACCATGGCCCATGGAGCAAACTGTAAGTCAGTTCCCAGCCCCTCTCCATGGACCAGGAGGCATTATTTTCAGTCTTGGAGTCTACGGAAAAGCTCTGTATCCTAACAACAAACGCCCTTCACTCGAGCTCGGCATGTCTCTGGCCTTGCCGCCCAGAAAGCGCTGCCCCCTCCTCACACAGGCTGCTATTTTCTTTACAGGTTCAGGCTCGGACACTGAGGACTTTTCAGCCTTGATACTTTTGCTGAAATCTGAAGAACCATGTTTTTGTTTGTTTTGTTTTTTAGTTTTGCGTTTTTAAGACCCCCTCAGGGGCTTTCTGTCCACAACACACGAACAGCTCACAACCAGTCTCCTAGAATAAGCAACATCCCCTCTGCCGGTTTTGAAGCACATTCTTGATCATATTTCTGCTCATCCGGAAACGTCCATTTCAACCTCACAGTCTTGGGCAGGATGCAATACATACCAAAACTGGGAGGGAATTTCAGGCCAATGCACAGAAGAACTTCCTGGCAGGGCAGTGAGAGTTCAGAATCGACCCCTTGGGATGCAGGACATACAGCACAAGGTATCATGGCCCTGAACATTAAAGTAGGTACGGCCCCCAAAGCCTGCTCTGCTGAGCCTTTGGACTCCATAAAGTGCTGGCCAAAGCCACCAGAAGGGCCTTCCTTTTGTCTCTTATTTGCATAAGCAAACTCCGGAGTCAACAATCCTGTTCTATAAGCATGGCCTTGGCCAGGTGTACCAGGGCCAGCCACGGTAACACTGGCAGGAGTGCTGAGAAGGCTGCAGACCTTGGCAAACACCCTGGAATTCATTTGGACTGTAAACAGAAATAAGCCAGCCTTCATAAAGCGGCTCCTCAGCACCCGCAGCATGGTGGGTGGTGAGCATCCTTGCATTCTAGATCTGGGCTCACCATTTAAAACCTCAAACAACTCCCGCCCCCAAATCACCATCTTATTCAATATCACCTCTAGATTGTTCACTAATCTTCACATTTTAAAAGATAAGGACCTCAATCAGGGAGAAAAATCAAAGGATGTTTTTGCATTAATTATCAAAGCACAACCTACTCGCCATTATGCAAATGCGAAATAATGCGAGCACAAGTGAATGAAAGTTACAAACTCATTCATTTTACAAGTATTTATGGAGAAACTACAGTGTCCCAGATTCTGTGCATGAGGCTGTCACTGGCCTCATTTTTCACCACTTGCTTTAACTCTTCCCGTTCTCAAGATCTACTCCTTCAACCATAAGGAGTCAAATATAACAGTCCTGTGTTTGCTCTGTTGAAGGGCTCACTAAGAAGGGAAATATAGGGAAGACAGAAAGGAAGAGAAATGTAGATTAAAAATAGAGAAGAAAGGAGTGTAGGAAAGAGCTTAGGGCAAAAACGAGAAGAGAGTGAACTGAAGAAGAGGGTCCTTGGAATAAAGGAAGACCAAGAAAACACTGCCATTTATGGAGGGAAAAGTGAAAGCAAAGAAGAATCTATAAACCGAGCATTCATCCCCTAATTAGGCAAGACTTGAGCAAATTGCTCAGAATCTAAAGGGAGCCCTTTAAGGTCCCCTGCTCCACTCTCCCCAAGACTGCCTCGCCCCAAGACTTGAAGCCTCCAACAACAGTCACAACCAAATAGGCTTCCATTCCAGCTTCTGCCCGAGCCTCTCCAGTGAAAGAACCTGACTCTCCCACCAGGCAGCTCTGTCCTTCTTCACTACACTGGGCATCCATTCCCCCACCAAACGAAGGTGGTGAATAAGAAGAGCTCAAGGCCCCATCCCCTGCCTCCCACACTCTCTGATTCTAAAGGATGGCTCTGCCCTTCCTCAAAAACCCATGATCTGAACATGGTCCTCCTTAATCTCACCAAGACTCTACTGGAGCCTGCCATCTCGAATGCCCTCTCCCCCAAACTTGAGTTGCCATTGCATATCTCCAGACTTTGCTATGTATGATGAAAACAAATGGTACAGGAGTGTAAGGAACCCACTGGAAGATGCCACATCTTAACGAGAGAAAGGCCGAAAGTTGGGGATAAATCATCAAAGTTGGTGGGTATCAGGTCCAATCTGACTGCCAGTACATATAAGTGCCTTTGCAGGGCTAAGGAAATCATACATTTTTCCATTTGACAAACCTTTACTGAAAACATTCTACTGTGGGCCAACTATGTGCCTGGTTTGGGGACATCTAAACACCATCAGAAAGCTTACAACCTACTGGGGAACATAGCTGTCTCAGTAACTCAAGGGACAATAGAAGAACTCGACAAGAAATCAAGGCAAAGGGAACTAAGCGCAAGACAGGAACCAGCACACACTGTGTAAACAGAAATCCTCATTCCACACAGGGAGTGAGAGAAACCTCCCTCTAGATCCAAAGACTGAATCACATCCTTTTCCCCAAAACAATCTTACTAGACTTCCTTTTTTTTAACTTAAGAAAACTATAATACAGGTAATATTATAACTCATGAAATCCTCCTCCAAATGTTAACTTTTATCAGGAAATATTTGATAGGAGAAATAACCTGAAATCTATCATCAGTCAAACGTAAATAAAGACGTCAGGATTTTTCAGACCATTAAGTCAGCAATCTTCATCTCCCCGCACTAAAGAGATACACAGAATATTGTCACAGAAAGTCTCATAAAAACTCATTACAAATGTTCCAAAAGGTTCATAAAATTATCTGATAAATGCAATAAACTTTTCAAAATTCATCTTCTATAAATTCAGCACCACCGAGGCAGAGGCATCGCTAACAGCTTTCTAACTAAGATGCTTGTGATTAAAGATACCAGGGAAAAAGGAAAACCTTCTCCCAAATTACCAAATTTAAATAATTTAATTAGATGAACATCCAGGGATAAAATAAAAATAAAAGGGGGCAACAAACTCCTATCTCTCGAAATTAATGACACTCCGCATTCTTCTGCCACATACTCAGTTAATAAGGGGCTCTGGACAGTAGGGTAATTTTCTTCTCTATTCACAGGATTTCAAGGTGAGCAGCTAATAACCTGCAGTAAGTGGCTTGCTTAAGATTAATGGTATTCAGCAAGGAGCATTATAATTTAGGGCTGTCAACCTCAGGAGAATAAATGGACGCAGGGACATGATGGACTCAGGCTGCCCACAGTCCTCAGGACCACAAAGCACCCGCTGAAAAAGAAAAGTCCACCAAGGTCAAATTTCTAGCCCTGGACTTCCTTTTGGAATGCTGAGACAGTCTGAAAGAAACATGGCCAGCTCCACGTGGATCCACGCTGCAAATTTGAAAGGTTTGAACAAAGCCCCTGCCCATCTCAATGGTTCTTGACAAACAAGGCGGCAAGGATGTCAGGAGCTCAGCTGCGGTCACCACGTGCCTGGTCTCCTCTCTTAACAGGAACACAAGGCACCTCTCTTTGTGGATCCTTTTTCTGGGTTGTGTACTTCAAGTTACACCCGTGGAGGTCAAATGTATTTTCAGTGATCACCTGGCTGCCTCTCCGCCGTCCCAGGAGGGCATCATATATCAACTGCCAAGAATGTAACTAGGGGACAAGGAGGGATCCTTAGAACAAAGTCAGGTTTGCGCTTTTATTTGTTGGAAACCCCTCCCTTCCTCCCTCCATATATGGGGGCCAAGAAGCTTCTGACTCAGAGAAAACGAGGCTGTCTCCAAATCACAAGAACAGAGGGCCCCAGTGCACGGTTCCTTGTCAACTGCCCTGCTGGATCCCCACTCTGCCACTCACACAGGATGTCAGACAGGATCCAAGTCCAGGATGAGCTAGATCGGTGGTTCTTAACCAGGGGCAGTACCATCACCGACTCCCAGGACAGTTAGAAATACATGGTGGGGTGTGCTATTTTGGGTTGTAACAACATGCGGGAGGCCACTGGTATTTAGTTGGACACAGAACAAGGAATTTTCCCTCCCCAAACACCATTAAAGTTTAGGTTTAAGAAGACTGATCTCATTCATCCATCTTGTTTGACAGAAAAGAAAAATGAGACTCAGAAAAGCAGAGCCTCTGGTCCTAGTTTACTCAGCTAGTTAAGAGTCAGAGCTGGGATTAAAAGTCAGGTTTTCTGGCTGCTTCTCTCTATGCCAGCATAAGGAAAGGTGGAAGCAGCAGTAATAGGGATAGATTTGGTTTACTGAGCCTTTACCATAGCCCAGGCCCTGGGTTTAGTGCTTTGCACATTTTATTTCACTGAACTTGCACAAGGACCCTGAGAGGAATCTAAGTCACAGAGAGGGCAAATAACTTATCCGAGGCCACAGAGCCTGGAAGTGGCAGGCCTGGGGCTCTCACTGAGAGCCACATCCTGCTCAGAAGCTGGGTACTACTGTGTACACCACACAGAAGAATGACGGGTCCCAGCCGAGGATACACCAAGCCATTCCTCTCCTTGTCACAAAGTACTTACCTCCTACGGCCTGCAGGAAATGCAGCAAGGACTGGAAGGTTATCATACCTTCCCTTCCTGAACTTTCAAATGACCTGAAAATTGACCCCAGTGGAAAAAGTTCTTTCCAAGGTTTAAGAGTTGCCTGCACGAAGGCCAGACACATGGATCTGAAAGGAAGTGCAGAGTAGAGAAAGCAAAATGACACAGGTAATTCCAATGGACTCCCCAGGAGGAGAAGATGGTGGGTAGAAAGCCCAGCCCCGGGGTGAGCTCCGACTACCTGCTTGGTGTGTTAATCCCTTGCCACGACAGGGAACTGCTGTTCCATACTTTAGTCACATAGGGCATATTCCTAAGGTTGGGACTTGTAGGTTTAATGCATGTGGAATCACGATGCCTTCCCGATAGACATGGGGAGCTCCTGGAAGGGCAAAATGAAGAGGCAGGGCAGGGTGTAAGGTCCCACAGGAAAGGCAGGGGACACCTGGGCCTCAGCTGATTCTCCTAACACAGAGAAAAGGTGACATAAATCTGTCCTTCTCACCTGAGAGCCTTTGCTGATGCTGGTCCCTCTGCCAGCAGGATCTTATTCCTTTCTCCCTAGCATCTCCTCCTCACCCAGCTAACTCCTATTTAATGCTAAGTCTCAACTGAGGGGTCATCTCCTTCCCTGACCTCCCCGACTGGGTTAGGCACCCCACTGGCAGCTGCCATAGCCCTCTGGGCTGACCCCTATCCAGGAACCAACCACTTATACTGAAATCGACTATTCATTAGCCTTTTCCCCAACTTGACCATGAGGTCTGTGTGAGAAGGGACTTGAGCACCTCCTGCAGCACCTGATATTGTGTCCAACATGTTGGATGTAGAGATGCATCGACATCTCCTCATCCTACAGGTCTCTGCTCACTGTTACCTTGGGGACCATGGCACCATGGCTCTCTCCTACCTGGCACTTGTTTCAGTGGTAGTGATACATTTGTCTCTCCAGGGGATCTTCTGGAAAAGCAAAATAGATTATGTCATTACCCACTCAAAACCCTCCAATGGCTCTCAGATAGAGTGTGTTGCTTGTTCACAACTACCCTTCCCTCTGGGAGGATGGTCACTCCTGCCCCACTGACATCAGGATTGGCCACATGACTTACTTTGGCCAATGAAATGTGAGCAGATGTGACAAGCCCACTTCAATCCACTTCAATCCACTTTATAAGCCACGATGGATTCCATCATTGCTCTTTCCTTCTGCCACCAGGACAGCAAACTCCCAGAGAAGGGTGACTCTCTCAGCTCGGATCCTGGGATGAAGAAGATGTAGCGCAGAACCACAGTTGGCCATAAAGGTCAAGTAACCATGTGGGTCTTGGCTAAATGTTTGAAAGGTGAACTGCAACCATTCCTTACAGTTTCCCTTGAGATTCTCCTTCACAGTACTTATCACAGTTAGCAGTTGTGGTAGATCATGGAGATTTGGTGGTTACTACAGCATAACCCAGTAAAAGCTGACTATCACAAGCCACCATTGCACTCATCATCAGATCCAAAGTCATCACCACAGCCTGCATGGCCCTGCATCACCTGACACTTTACCACTTCTCCAACCTCATTTTCAACCACTCTTCTCCTCACTCATTCTGCTCCAGCCACACTGGCCTTCTGACCATTTCTCAAACCTGCCAAGAATACTTCTGCCTCAAGACCTTGCACTTGCTCTTCCCTTGCCCAGAATGGACCCAATCAGTGAGGTCTTCTCTAACAGCCTTATCTAAAACAGCACCTCCCATTGTTCCCTTTCACCTCTTTATTTTTCTTTATACCACTTGTCACTATATGACATTACATTATATATTAATTTTAACTATTTGTCAGTTTCTACCACCAGTAGATAAGCTCCAGGGTCAGAGGACATCCATCTTATTTATCTCCAAATCCCCATAGCTTAGAACATAACCTGGCATACTGCAGGTGCTCAACAGATATTTGTTGAACAATTCAATGCCTGACTGCCTTATCCGCTAGGTTATAAGCTCCAGGAGGGAAGAACCTGGGACCCTCTGAGACAGATTGTATTTTCCAAAGATGGCTGCAAGAATATTTCCCATCCTATGTGTTGTTTTTAAAATCTTACCACTCCATCTCAAATTTGGATGGACCTTTACTGATTCAACCAATGTGGCAGAAGTGATGCCAAGTGAATTTTCAGACTAGGTCCTGAAGTGCCACATACTTCTTCCTTGTTCTCTTGGAACTCAACTGTCACATTATGAGAAGTCCAAGCCATCCTACACAGACTATGGAGAGGCCACATGTATGGCTCCTGCCGATCACCCAGCTGAGGTCCCTGTATGTACATGTGAGTGAAGCTGCTATCAGATGATCCCAAGCCCTAGCTGCCAAGTCATCCCCAGTCTTCAAGTCTTCCCAGAGGAGGTCCCAGCGGAAACAAGCCACCCTGCTGTGTTCAGATTCCCAACCCCAGAATCCATAAGTATGACAAAATGGTTGTTTTTCACCACAAAGCTTGGGGTGTTACTCAGCAACAGTAACTGAAACTTCTCTATGCCCAGCACATGACCCAAACCCACTCAATAAATATCCCTGAGAGAAAGACTGGTCCTGGCCCCATGTGCTTTGCCTTCATGTTGAGGTGAAATTCCATCTTTCACTTGTCTCCAACAAGTCCCGGGGAAGAACGCTGCCTGTGACCAGAGCCCCACCAGGCTTCCTGGGGCTCCATACACCTCAGAAATGGCCATGACCGTGAACGTGAACCCACATTATGAGCTGAAGAACCTCTGCACCCATAGCTGGAAAGGTATAAAACCACTTAGTAGCTACTCTCCAAGGAGCAATCATCAGTGTCTTAATGTCAGGGAATAGGAGACTCAGAAACCCTAAACAGGCTGGCTTTGGTTCAGCCTTGGTTATAGTTCCTAAAGGAGCCCCTTGTCAAGGTACACAATGGAAACAGGATGGCAACCTAAGAATGACGATTTTCATATCATGACACTCTACAGGCTATGAGGCTGCTGCCTTGAAAAGCAACAATGACTTCTCATATAAGGAAAATGGAAGGAAAGGCAAAAAGTTGGAACTGTTTCTAAGGTACAAGGGCTGAAACTTTGTCATCAGTAGTTCTTTCACTCCCTTCTAAACTTCAGTTCACCAGCACACACGACATTCAGTCACTAACTCATGTGCTAAAGCAGAGGTGGATGAACTGTGACGCTAAAGAGACTCAAGTTTCAGGGACATTCACTTGCATGGGCCCCTCCCAGGGGGGCCTAGCATTGTGTTCACGTGCATATGTTTTTGTTAAATTAACAAAAGTGAGATATTTTAACCTCACTTGGTTAAGACCACTGTCTCCTTTGCTCTGCTTTGCCTCTGTCACACTTCTCTTCCCAGAGCAGGCACCAGAGTGGCCAAGGGCTTGTAGGGATGTAGTGAAGGGGAAGCTGAGTTGGAGCCATTCAGTTAGGGTGTAGAGGACTATATGTATGTCTTATTTCCATGCACAGTCATTGCTAGTTAGTAATTAGTAATATTGTGAGATTCACACAATGCTTTGCGTGCCTCTGAAGAGAATAATCTTAACACTGCATGATACTGTCCTTCATATACTTATTGATCCTTTAACGTAACAGTGGAGTGTCCATCCTCCAGCACTTGCCAACATGTGGTACTTCCCAATTGGACCCAGGCTCCCTTTCCTAGTTGCATCGCCCACAGCTGCCTCATCTGCCCACTGCCCTGTATCCACACTGGACTCACCTGACGGGCCTCACCTTTGCTCACATTCTGCTTTTGGCTGAAATGATTTCATCCAATCACATTTCTTCAGGCCATTTAATCTCTTACTCCTTTGACACAAAATACTGATCTCAATGAAAAATAGTATAAATCTCATAAAATGTCTGGAGAGTAAGGACATTGGTGACAAACTGGTTAATGAGTATCTTCAATTAAAAGAGCATTTAAGATTAGTCACTGCACAGAAAATATGTAATGCCCTAACATTTCACAGTTCATGTATGAAAGAAATTTGTAGGAGTTTTCCCAAATTTGACAACAAGCCTAAAAATATATATGACAATTCCAGTAATAAGTTTTGGAGCTGAAAGAAAGTTTTCTAAACCATAAATAATAAAGTCAAGTTTCCCTCATGCATTCTGGAGCTATGGTTCTCACTCAGTGCTTTAACAAAAGACTAATGCTTGGGCCCCGGTGATTCTGATTGAAATGGATGGTCTTGGGAGCATCCTAGGCTTCAGGATTCTTAATAGCTTCCAAATTATTCTACTGGGCATCCCATGTAGAGAACCACTGCCAAAAAAGAATGAATCATCTTTCTATTCTCTCCATAGAAAGCGATACTACAAAATCATCATCCTATGAGGAGATCAATGAGCATTCAGCCAAAAACTGTAAGATAAAGAAGAGACTATAGAGCATGTCAGGCAGTTAATTAAAATAATTAAAATAATAATAATTTTATGTTATTTTCTGGATTTTGTAATGTTTGTTACGTAAATGACACTTTTAACTTCTAAATTAAAGAATGTCCTGTGATTCCTTTTCTGTCCATGATTTTGTGTTCTTTTACATCAAGTGTACTCCCAAATTGTATAAGCTTGAGTCCTCCCCTGGGAAAAGAGCAATTTTTGTGGGTATTGAGTTCCAAAACAGGTATATTTCATCAGCCAAGTAAGACAAAGTACTGAGTGGGTAACAAATCCAAACTAGTCCCAAGAGGATCAGACACAAAATCAACATTTATCACCATTAAGCCCATAAGAATCTGATGATTCTGTCGTATTTGCCTCCATATTGGGCACAAGCCTAGTAAGAGGGAAGCACGAGTGAGAAATTTGTTAAATTCGTTTTTTTTTTCCTTACCCCTCTACTACTGAATATATTACACTATGAAGAATACAATTTTTATGATTTTGAAGTTTAAAAGTTTTTTATTTAAACTGTGCCCCTTATTACACAGTCATTAAAAGGGACTCTTATGAAAAGTATGTAATAACACTAAGTATGATATAATGTTCATGAGAAAGGACACAAGACTGTATATACCAAGTGATGGCAACCAAGTTAAAGTCTACACCAAGCAAGAAAAAAATCTCAAAGAAAAATGACATGTTAATACGAGTGATGTTGGGGTATAAAATTATGGAGTACTTTTTCTCTTCTTTCTATATTTCCCCATTTTCCAAATTTTCACGAATGATCATGTACCAGTTTAATGACGCCTGAATCAGCCAGGAGCCTAACAGGAAATAAATGACACAGGTGAACTAGGATATTTTGAAGAGGATCTGGTTCACAGGGATGACTTGGGAGGGGCTGACAGAGCTTCTACCACGTGAAACACAGCAACTGCTAAGCAGGGTGATCAGACAAGTGATGCTTAGAAGCTTCTTCCTGGAAGTGACACACATCACCTCCACTCTATTCCACTAGTCAAATGCAAGTTATATGGCCATACTTAACTTCAACCGGTTGGGAAGTACAATTTAACATGCGCCCAGAGGGAGGACAAATGGAATATTTGTGAACATCACTAATGACCATCACAGGGGAAGGACCCAGACAATCTATTTCTTTTGCATTTATGCAAATGAGTGAGTCTAACCTGAAGCTCCAAGCAGCACAAGTTCCAGAAATTCTTGCTGGGTGAACATATGAAAATCCTTTTCACAAGAGGAAGTGTCCTCTCTCTACTACCTCAAACAACACAGAAGCAAGCACAGCTGGTCATACCATGTGGGACCTCCATCAAACTCTCGAAAGGAATGACAGAAAAAATACCACCGACGCTGGAAAACTGAGCATGGCCATCTGATTCCAAGAAGCCGATTCAGCATCTACATTCTTGTTATTCAAGAGATTAGATTTTACGTAAAAAGGAAAAGTCGATTTATCCTGGGGAGAAGATACCCCACATGATTCCGCCTGGGAAGGGCTGGATGCAGGATGCCCACCACATGGTTCTGAAAGCTCAAGACGAGCTCCTTCTTTCCTGCAAGCAGTGAACTCGCGTATACTGCTCAAAGACGGAATTGATACTGAAAACATGAAGTCAGCCTGGAATGAAATTTCTACAGAAGGCATCTGAAATAAAATAGCTCACAAAAGGAGCTAAATTAACAGGTGTGGGGATCTTCACAGCTGCACCCAGGGTGACCTCATAGCTGCCACTGGAAAATACACCCCCTAGAGAGGCCAAATAAAAGGCCACAGAAATAGCCAGCCGGAGGCTCCTAATACCATCCCAGCCCCTGCCAAAGAATCACAAAGCTCTAAGGAGCCAGGCTGCAGGAGCCAGAGATTACAGACAACACAGCAGAGGGGCAATCTTCAACGCTTCCAGCACCCTGGAGATGCCATGCCTCTCACCCTGGGTGGCAATTTCCTTCTGAAATAGTGCAGCTCCTTTTAAAATGATATGTTGCTTCTCCCCCCTCCCCAAAGCACTTCTGAATGTAATGATTACAAGCAAGTTGATAACTGAAAAGAGCCTTTACACAGAGAATTTCCCCTTTCTTCTTTCTGTTCCCACTCAAGTCACCATCTTTGTTCAACACATCCATCATCCCTCACTTGAAGAAGAAATCACTCCAACACAGGGGCTGGGGATCTCTGCCGACCTGCAAAGCACTCTAAGACTTTGGTGAGTGTGTTAGTTATCTATTGCTGTGTAACAAGTCACCCCAAAACCTAATGGATTAAAACAGTAAGGATCATGTCCTATCACTCACGTTTCTGTGGGTCAGGAATAGGCGAAAGGCTCAGCAGAGCAGTTCTCATGTGGGGTCTCCCAAGTCGGTGCCATTAGATCTCAGCTGGAGGTGCCATCACTTGAAGACTACACAAGGTTAGGGGATCCACTCTCAAAGTGGCTCACTCACCTGGCTAGCAAGTCAGTGTTGGCTGCTGGCTAAGGGCCTCAGCTCCTCTCCATGTGGGCCCCTTGTGGTACGGCGGCTGGCTCCCCCAGAGCAAGAGATCCGAGAGACCAAGGTAGAGACCAAGCCTCAGAAGTCACACATTGTCACTTCTGCCAGGAAGGGCCAGCCCTGATTGAGTGTGAGAGAGGACCATATATGAGCAGTAAGACCAGGACGCAATGGGAGCCATCCTGGAGTCTGGCTCCTAGGGAGTCAAAGACACTGACCATTAGACACTATGGGTACAGCAGACACAATAATGCCCCACTCACAGCCCCCAACTTCCAACTGGGCAGGGAGTTCTGAGGATTGACCACATTCCAGAAGCAGCCCTTAACCAATGGCTGAGAGGCGCCAGTGTATAAATGCCCCAGCTCCCTCACCCTCTGAGTGGGATAATTCCACCGAGAGCACACTGCACTGGCTCCCAGAGTCCCCCAGTGAATTACACTCTAGTTTCCCACAATGGTGACTGGCTTGATAGAGCACCCTTTAGTGTCTGCCTTCTCACCCCTTTCTCACTTTCCCACTCCCCTACTGGTATTTTCTGGGTTCATCTCATAAATAAACTATTGGCACTCAGATCACTAACTCAGGATCTGCTGCTGGGACCCAACCAAAGGTAATGAGGGCACTGAAAAGTTTCCTGTATTCACAGACCTTTCTTTTAGCTGGGGAGACAAAACATATGCATATAAATGAGGCTGCATAGGCCCAAAAAACAAGCTATAAAATAATATTAGCAATTATGTTCCTAAAGAGAATACAGTATTTAGCAAATCCTCAGTTGGCAAGATAACATGAAAAACGGAGGATTAGTGGGGTAACAATAAAAGTAACATTGTATGTATTTTTAAACTACAGTAAATAAAAGTTCTGGAAGGTATCTATCTCCAAAACAAACCAAATTTGTTGAGGTTGAATGTCTGCTCTGGGAAACAGCCCTGCTCCTGAATGACCTTCCTCAATTGCCCCATAGTCATGGCTCCGGTCCCGGGACTGGCTGACACAGGTTTTGCTACAGATTGGGCATGAAAGATGACCCAACATTAAATAACATTCATCCATACCATGGGGGAGTTTTCCTCTTTACAATTTGCTTTTAATTCTTTTACTCATATTAAGAGAAAAAAAAGAAACCTCAATGTTGTATTCAAGGTTATCTTTAACAAAATATCCATGTATTCCTCTTTATTTCCCAATGTCCCTTGCTGCTAGACTGAGCCACATAACTGGCTCTTGCCAAAAGAGCTGAGCAGAAGTTATGTGTGTCCCTTCCAAGCCAAGGCAGGTAGAGCCAGGGTGCATCCTCACCCTCTCGTCTCTTTCTACAGCAACCAGACAGGCCACGCGACGTGATGGTGGAGCCAGGATGGAAGTGGCCTGCAGCCCTGAGTGGAAATTCAGAACAGACACTGCCCTAGACTGTCACTGCCCTCAGCAGGTTCTGTGTGCACCACAGGCAAAGCTTCGTAGGGGTAAGCCATGAGACCCCAAGGTCTATTTATTATTGCAACATAGCCTAGCATGGCCCAGCCAATAAAACCATCTCTCCAAAGTCCCTTTCTAAAACGGAGAGCAGGCCTCAAGCAAAGAGTCTTCAGCAGGCAAAGATATCCTGCTAGAATTTAATACGATTGTTTTCCTCTCAGAACAGTTATTTCCACTATGGCAGGTGATAATGGTTTGTTATTATTTATAGGACTGATACAAGGTTTCCATTTAAGTAATTTTATTGAAGTCAAAAAAAAAAAGTAAGTCAATTTATAGAAAAACAGTAAATATCAGGCAAAGCCATGAAGGTGGAACCAAATGACTGAAATGCAGGGAACGTGGCATCGATCTCACAGAGGGAGAGGAAATCAGGGCAGCATGCTCTTTTGTTGACAGGACTGAACTGCACATCTGCAAAAAAGATCACAGATGTTTCTAATGTGACCGTACAACACAACACCACACTATCTCAAAATCAGGTTGACCACACCTCATTTGGCTGGGCATTACAGGACAGACCTGGTAAATAAGCCCAGAGGGGGATCAAAGCAGAGGTGTTTGGAGGCTGATGTCTGTCCTTGGGATAGGCATCCCGGAAGAGAAAAAAATTAAACAGGCATATTGAGGCTGCAGTTGGGGAAACAATAATAATTTGGGGGAATAAATAGTAAGGGACATTCGAAGCACAAGAAAGTACTGCTTTAACAAATGTGCTAGCAAATAGCGCAATGGTTAAAAATACAGATTCCTAAGTCCGAGACCTCTGGATTCGAATCTGACTCCATCACTTGATCTTGGGCACGTTATTTTACCTCCCTGACCTTGGTTCTCATTCGTAAAATGGGGATAACAAGAGTGCCTCCTTAATCAGCGTATCAGGAGTATTAAAAGAGTTATTACATACAAGTGCTTAGATTAGTGCCTTGCACATAACAAACACTAGAGAAGTATTACCTATAGATTTTTTTTAACCTGGTACATTGTAAGACTTCAGTAAAATCTGAATTGGAATGAAAAAAGAAATGATGATTTGGATGGAACATAGCATTCAAATTAGCTAGTTGGATTAAAGGAGCCATTTTGTTCATCTATTCTAGAGATTTAAAAATATATATACCCTAGTAATCATATACTGATACAAATCCTCATTTTCGCAGCTAAAAAGCTGGGCCTATGTCTAGAATTCAGTATTTAGCTGTATACTACTAAATTACTTAGCCTCTACGTCTCCATTGGCTGAATGTCCAACCCAAAACAGAGGTTCTGGAAGGGTTTTAGATTGCATTTCACTTTATGATGAGGAGTGAACCAGCCAAATTCCAGCAGAAAAGCTTAAAGATTATTCTACAGAAGCTTTTCAGGCTTCAAGTGGAAACCCAATGATAGGTAATAAAATTAATTTAGTGGGCTGGAACAACCTTTTTTTTTAATAAATAGAATAAAAATATCAATGCAATGCACATAAAAGAAAAAAAAATTGCTACACACACCAGTTTGCCATGTAAATACATTTCTTATTGCGGGTCACATTAAAACGGTCAAAAGATGGACTACAACCCCTTTAAGTCTTCTCTTCATTAGTCGTTATTATGTATTCTTTTATTCAGAATCTATCCAGCCAGCACCCCCCAACTAAATTCCTTGAGGCCATGTTGGTCTTACTCGTCTTTCATAAACAAGAGCATGAGCACAGTGCCTGACACACGGCAGACACTCCATAATGTGGATTGAATAAATGATTTTTAAATTATTCCACAAGCCCCACACACCTGGAGTCCACTCTTTTCTCAGTTAGCATATTTATTCTGATTCCAAAATAAAGATGTGTGCATTTCTCTCCTTTTCTGTTTCCTTTCACTGTCTTCAACTGAGGGCTTCAGGTAGGCCACTGACATTGATTTGTTGCTCTATCAAGTGTGGTGGTCAATGTGTATATACACGATCCTAACTTTCTCCAGGAGAACCTTGTCCTCTTTTTACAGATGTTGACACTGAGGCCCAGAGTAGTGACTTAACCTGCTCAAGGTCACAGAGCTACCATGTGTCTCTATAACCTGGTACCCTATGCCCTCCATGGTCTATGGGTACTCAATATAGAGCAACCCGCCTGCATTCTCCTCCAACAGGAGACTGGGGTCTCAGTGGACCTGTGGCTCATTTACACAATACAATGAGCTCATGAGAAAACTGAGTGAGACGAAGCTCTCTTAAGACCCTGAATTCTTGGCTACATCACTTGTGTCACCTATATTTGCCCAACTTAGGAAAAGCTCCTTCCCAAGGCACCTCCTTGCTCCTCCAGCAGTTTGCAAAACAGCAGGAGCTGCCTCCACAATCTGCTCACAATAAATAAGCACCAAGTCACACAACCACCTGTGTTTTTTTCTCACTCTTAGATAAAAATTCTTCTAGTATGAAAAAGATCAATCATAGGTTGCACTTAAAAATATCTATAAATGTCTCTTTAAAATATTTTTCCCATGTGTTTTTGTTCTATAAACACTACTAAAAATTAAGAAGGGAAGATGGCACAACTACATTCTGAGGTTCCATTCTGCCTCTGCCTCTGCCCTCGCTGTGGCCTTGAGTAATTCACTTCTTTCTCAGTTTGTCCATCTCCCAGCCCACGGTCCCCTGGGCCACAGTGTGGACAAATGACCAACTTCTGAGAAACATTTATTTAGTCCTTAAAAAATATTTCAGTCACCTACCATGTGCTAGACTATGTGAGACTGGGGTTCACATGCATTTAATCAGAGAAGGTTTTGAAAAGAAGCCAGACCCTCTAATGGATTTCTTTTAAGAGAATACCATTTTGAAGTCCCAGCAAATAAGATCTGTCAATAGAAATGTAGCTTTTAAAGAAACAGCCACAAATTCAATGGCCAGAACATCCAGGTGTGGCACTCAGCATAAACTCAGCCACAGAACAATGTTCCCTCTCCTGAGATGAGAACATTTCATTTAATGTCACTTGCTGCAAGTATGGAATATTAACCACTACACGTTTGTGCCAGGCCACATGGGGGACAGATATGAAGCAGAGGGTCCCTGCCCTCCAGGAGTTCAGTGTCCTGGGAGAGAGGCCAAGGGCTTAAATAACCAAGCACAAGGCAAACTTGAATCAACGCTCTAAAGAGCATGTGAGAATGCTGTGGACAAGTCCTGCAGAAGCGCAGGAGTATAAACACATTTCTAATTCTAACCCCTGCAAGGAGCTTAGCAAAGATTTCAGAGAAGTGGCATTCAAGCAGGGCCTGCAAAAATGCTAGGAAAATTGACAGCTCTGAGAGAGTTTGCAGGGAACAATATGGGTGACAACAAGGAGAGGAGAAAGTGTATGACCTTTTGGGGGAACAGGGTGTCTTCCTGGGGATGGGGTGGTGGTAAGGAGGTACAGGTAGAGGGATGGAGGTGGAGTCCAGACAGGAAGCCTACAGGTAGCTTTGTGTATGGCATCTTGACTACATAGGAATGGCTAAAGGAGCAAGTAGCACATCACAAATCAGAGAAGAATACACATGCCAAGTGCTGAGGCCAAGCTTGTTCCTAGTCCATGGACTGGCCATTCTCTCAGTATTGCCTCAACAAAACATCTCTCTCAATGGCGGTCACATTGCCCCTGCTGACCTTTCTCAGCACAGGCAAAGTAAGTAGATATATCAACCTGGGTAAAGGGACAGAACAACTGCCCAGGAGAAGGGCCAAGAATTCCAAGGCCCCTAAGAACAGGAGAACACAAAGTTGTTTGAAGGAGTTATTTGTGTTCAGAAATTCATTCACCCATCCCTCCCTCCCTCCTTCCTTTCATCCATCCACTCACTCACTCATCCATCAACCCATTCATTCATTCATTCACTCAGTTATCCATACATTCATCCAATCATCTATCCATCTCTCTTTCTTCCCCTTCATCCATCCGTCTACCCATCCAACAACTCATCCATCCATTCACCTACCCAACCACCCATCCATTCACTCATCCTTCCATCCATGTATCTACCTACCCAATCATCCATCTACCAATCCATCTATCCAGTCCTTCACCCTGCCATCATCCATCCCTCTATCCATCCCTTCCCCCAACCTCTCCTCCACTCCACTCATCCATCCCTCCATCCATCCAGTCATCCATTCCAATCATTCATCCATCCATTCACCTATCCCTCCCTTCCTCCATTTATCCATCCAACATGTATTAAGCACCAATTCTGCAGCTACTTCAAGAGCTATCTCCTCTTAGAATACTCCCCAATCCTGACTGAATTATAATTATCACTTTGTTTCTTCCTCTGTAATGTTTTTGTTTTAATATATGACTCATGCCTCTCCCTGGGATATGTGTCTATAGCTCTACCATATAAAGGAACTAAGTTACAGTTATTAGAATAATAGAAATAATAATGATATTACCATTTATTGAGAACTTACTATGTCCCGGATTATTCGGTGAACCCTCATAACAGTTCTCGGAGCTGTTACCAGAATCACCCCCAGCTTAGACCCCACGGGCACACTGTGTTGATGAAGCAAGGCCAGAATGGGGTGCCCAGGCTGGTCCAGCCCTACCCATGTTCTCAGGAGACGGAAGGGGGCTAACAAGGGACGTCTGGGTTTCATTCATTCCCCTTCTCCTCCTGCCCCTGGAATAAGACTATCCCACCTGCCTTTCATTTTCATTACATTCTTCCTTTAAAATCCTCAGAGCATTTCCCAGAAGCTTAGACCCTTAACACTTCCCTTAAAAACTAAAAAGGAAAAACTAGAAAATGACAAATTCAGTTCCCAGCAGGCAAGCTGCATCTTAACACACTGGAGTTTTAGGGGCTTTTTGTCTTTCTGTTTTTGTTTTTTCTCCCCAGGGCTCACCAAAAGTCTTTTTCCTTTTTTTCTACATAAAAGCAGACCCTCAAAACTAGACTTTCCCAGAGAAAGTCAAATCTGCTTCTATTCTTTATAAGCTTGTATGTGTCTCCATAGAAGACAGAGAGAGAGATTCCTTCAGGAGAGCCCCTGGGTTACTAAAGAATAGGAAGTGCATTACCCATTCAGGAGCCAGATGTCAATCTCCCTCTTAACCAGACTTCCACTAAACCCCAGAGCACCAGCAGGTCCCATGGGCACCTGAAACTGAACACGTCTGGAGCCAAGCTTGTCCTCCTCACCCTACAAACAGCTCCTTTTCCTGTGTTCCTTGGTTGGCTCAAGAGACCACCCAACCACTGAGGGCCCTGCCCTGGGCCCCAAGCATCAGAAGGGCCCCTCTAGCCTTCCTCCAGCCATGTCCCTCCCAAGGGGGAAAAGGGTATACAGGCCCAGGGGACATGCCTACCCAAAACCAATACTCTTCCCCTTCTATACTTTGCTCCAGGTACCTGGGATCCTGAAATTCCCTGCCCAAAGGCCTGCCCCAAGTCTGTTTCCAGGACCTGTGTGGCCCCTTCCCCAGGTGGTCCTCCTGAAGGCAGATGACACTGCCAGCGTGCGCAGCCCAAGGCCCAGGGTAGCCATGAGGTGGCTGGTGGAGGAAAGGGGTATAGAGGTGGAACAGAGGTGTAGGCGGGGGTGTCCACACATGTGTGTGCAAGACCCCTCACAGTCCGAAAAAAAACCTCCATCACTAGACTTCCCGGGTCCTCCCGGACTCCTTCACCTTGTCCTGTAACCTGCACTGGTTGATGCTTGAGTCATCCTAAAGCACAAAATTGATCAGAACCTGCCCTCGTCCTCCACCCAACCCATGAGTAGAGCCTCCTACTTAGCATATAAACAAGTCCACCTGTCCTCTGGCTCCTGCCCACCTCACCAGCTCCCTCTCCTTTTCCTCTGCACCCACATGCAGGGTTCAGACCACAGCAGACTCCTCGCATCCCTGCCACTCCCCACACTGTAAACTTGGCAGTGCCCAGGCTGCCCCGCAGCCTGGGATACAACCTCCAGTTGGCAAGCCCATGCCAGCTGCCAAGTCCTGGTTCATTCAACAGTCACCTCCCTTTTGAGGTCTCCTGCACCCCACGGCCTCCCAGGAAGATTTAAACAGGCGGCTCCTCTCTCTGGCACTGCAGTCTCACCTGGGAGGTGTTTCTGACTGTTCCAAAGTCTGATTCTGGGTCTACCTGTCCCACTGCAGCGTGAGCTCCTAGCATTGTCTCTGCTTCCCAGCCCCAGGTGGCACATGGCAGGGCAGCAAGAATGGAGGAGACATCTGAGGCTGAGAGCCCAGGGCACCACAAGGAGCACATCTGGAGCAGCACCGAAGCCAGCCATATAAGAACCTTCCAGTCATAACTATTCTTGAAACCTTTGGAAAACCTCATCTTGGCTCTCAAGCAGACAGCAAAGCATGACAATAAAAGCAAATACTAATATAGTGCTCCCCACCGGCCAGGAGGTACCCACATTAACAAGGTGATCCTCACAAGAATCTTACAATTATCCCCATTTTATGGATGAGGAAACAGAAGCACAGAGAGGTTATGCAACTTGCTCAAGATCACACAGAGTACGGTAAGAGTCAGAATCTGATCCAGACACTCAGGTTCCAAAGTCTGTTGTCTTTTCTATTACACAACACAACTGACAGTAGCAGAGAAGCATAAAGGAGGAAGGGTCTGTTTTGGTCCCTCTTCTCGCAGAGCTTAGTGGGAAATTCTCCAAGCAAGGGCTCCTCCAACATCTTTCAATTGCTATTTCTATGTACACCAAACACTGGTTTTTAAACAATCAGAGGAGCTCATGGTTCCACTCTGCCAAGTACTATGTTGATCATTTTAACACACAAGTTCCTGACTCCTCACAAAGGCCCAGGACAATGAGGCTATTGATGTCCCCATTTTACACATGGATACGCTACGGCCCTGAAGAGCGAGGCCACATGCCCAGCGACAGAGCCAGTAAGCAATGCAGGGGGTATTCACAGCTGTACCCACATCCCGGCTCTTAGCCTGACATTTATTTTTCATCTTTTCTGGTAGCTGTGCACTGGTTCTCTTGGAAAAGTATGGGCTTTGGATGCAGAAAGGACTAATTAGAAATCAAAGTATATTATTAGCATTATTCACTAAAAAGGGGAAATTTTCATGCTTTCCTGAACCTGTAATGCAGGCAAGAAAAGACCATGAGTGATGCTGAGCTTCAGCCGTGGCCATAGCTGGGACGCAGCTGGGACGTCTGGCCCCAGCGCACGAGGAGAAGCCGAGTGGCCAGTCGGCTCTGTCCACGGCTGCGACAGAGCCCGGCTGCAGCCTAGGTGTCTGACTCGTGCTGCCACCCTGTGACAAACTGCAGCAATCACAGGCGAGGAACCCGGGCTGGACCAGTCGGGACAGGCAGGGACAGAGGGACTCCCCAACACTGATACCCCCCGAGAATCCCTCGGGTCTCCCCTGAGAGATTTGGAGGCTCAGGCAGCTCAGAAAGACCCATAGGTGGGATATGTCCCCAGCCCCCAGGGAAGCAGATCCCAACTGAGGGTGGGAAAGCCACGAGGGCAGGTGGGTGTGGGGACCGAGGAAGATAAGAAGGTGACAGACCCCAAGGAAGCCCTCACCTCCCCTGCTGGGGCACCCAGGCTCAAGAGCCCTCTGAGGGGTGATGTCCCAAGGCTCCAGGGCAGGTTCTGGGGTCCAGAGCCAGATGCCATGACCAAGACCTCACGGAGCTGCGACCCTGCGGCCCCCCGTCCTACAGGGGAGTGAGCAGGCCCCCCTTACCCCAGCAGGGAGGCAGTGGGCCTGGAGGTTGCACCTCCCACTGGGCCCATGCCTTTCTGGAGGCTGAGTTCTGCCACACTCTCTCCTAAACGTACTCTGAGATGTGGGCTTATTTTTCACAGCGAGATGAATCAGACTTGACTTTATTTACTCTCTATTTACCAGAGGGGGGGAGCCCGGAGCCCTTGAGGTCAGGGAAACATCTTGGGTGTAGACACAGCACAGAACAGCAAGGGGTTGAAGTTAAGCCTTTGGGGTTGGACAGATCTGAGTACAAAGTTGCCCCGTGCATGTTTCCCCACGTCCCGGGCCGGCCAGCTGCCCTCCCTGAGCAGAGCTCCTGGTCTGTATGACGGGGATTGTCACAGCTGCTCCCTGGGTCCTCAGGAGGATTAAATGAGAAGAGAGTGAGTCCCTCTACACAGCAGTGAGCAATTACAGGCTCCAGACATCCTCTGCTGTTATCATAATTACTGTGTCTCCCTCGAATTCCTCACGCTCCAGGTTCAAGCTAACTAAGTTACCCTCTTGCCTCCACCTCTCCAGAGTTGCTACCCACTGTGGGACCTTGAGCAAGTTACCTGGCTGCTCAGGCCTCAGCTGCCCCATCTGTAAGACAGTCAAAACAGGAGCACAACCATCAGAGGGACGTGGGGAGGGTTAAATTAAACCATGTAAGTTCAGCTCGGAGCACACTGCCCTGCCCAGAGAAAACTCCATCGACAAACGTCACCTCTGATGGAGAATGCTGCCCCCTCTGAAATGCAGGGTGCTGGGGGGGGTTCCAAGCGGGGGACGCAAGCAGCAGACCCTGCCAACAGTGGGAGGGGAGACTCCAGCCAGCCCTCCTCAAACCCTCCTCATCAGAATTCCCCTGTGGAGAAAGCGGGGCTCCAGCTTCATGTCTGCTGCAAAAGGGCTCTGGGGTCCTCCACTTGTCCTCAGCAGGAAAAAAGAATAGTCCACGGGCCAAGCTATAAACTGTCTCAGCTGGATTTCCTTGAGAAGAAAGAAGAGATTTACATAACAGATTGGCAGAACATCAGTGGGAAGAGAGACTAGTCAAAAGCTGATCCAAGCAGCAAAGGGCACCAGTCACCTGGAGAGGACAGGGCTGGAATCAAAGAAAGGGCTCAGTCTGGCTCTGCACGGTCGGCTCCTGCTCTCCAGACTTCTGCTGCTTGATCCATGGCAGCGGCGTGAAAACAAGCCAAGTGCTCTGGACAGTGGGTCCTGCTGGGTCTAGTCTGCAGAAAAGGCGAGGGCTCTGAGCATGTTCTGAGGTGTCTGGGGCCACCTCCAAACCTCTCCACAGGGCAAAGCGACTACACAAGTACCTAGGGGACAGCAGGGCTGCAGATATGGATGACCACAACAGAGATCTCAGCCCCCCAACCCCAGGACAGCTTACAGAAAGTCACCTCATCCTTAGAGCAACCCCCTTTCAGGCAGGTGCAACCAGCATCTTATTTCTTGAGATAAGGGGAACAAGGCTCAGAGATTCAGTGACTTGTCTAAAGACAGACACCACCTTCCATGGTTGTTCCCTGGGGCCCTGCTGGATGCGTGGAGGGCACTGTGGAGCATGGAGCTCACTCTTGAAAAGGAACCATCTGAAGGGACACTTTCATCACCTGGCCACACCAAGCCACTCTCCCTCTCCTGACAGCCACGTGGGAGCCTACAGAACAGGAACATGCACCAACCACCACGTTCTCCAGCCTCACCCTGTCTGCCCCACAGAGAAGTCTAGTCTCTCTTCACACCAATGTTCTGTTGTTCTGTTATGTCAGTCTCTTCCCTGGAGAGCCCCGGGGACACGGGGATATTCAGTGGCAGAACTAGGTTCTGCTTTTACGACCACCCAGCATTCAGAAAGCACCTGGAATTGTTCCTCTTCTTTCCTACACATTTTAGTGACATGAAATGGATAAGGAGACACTTCCCGGAAAGAAAATACACCATTCTTTACAGTGACCAGAGCCCGTGTTTTTCAAGCTAGCAGTAAACAGCTTCTAGGTTGGCATCCAGGCTGCAGAAGTCCATACATAAGCAAGCACTTTCATTATCAGAATGCATCCCCCGGCCTCCTGACACTGTACAGAGCACAAGTCGCATCTGCAAATATCTCCATTTACTCTGGGGTTAGATACCGCTACATAATTGGCTATGAACCTCATTTTATAATTAGTCGTTAATTCCTATTATTACTGTTACCCTTAATTTATTTGACTGCTAAAACAACTGCATTTGGGAGATTAAGGAGGCAGCCTGCAATCCCCCAGCCAACACTCAGATCATGGTCTATCTTTTCAAAGCCAGTCTTTTAGGGTAGGAGCCAATAAAAGTCCTAAACTCTTCTGGGGATCCTATTAAATGATATTTAAAGTGATGCCCAGTACGCTAAGACCTCACTCTAAACTACACAGAGAGTAGCTGAAACAAACATACAACTGATGTCTAGAATATTTTAAAGCTCTATTCATATGAACAATAGTAGTTTTTAAAATGAATCCAATTCCTATAGTCCTAAAGGCTGAGGATTGGAATAAATAGTAAAAATGATAAAAGTAACATTTGCCATTATTGAGCCCTTACTGTGTTCGATTCTGTGCTAAGCACTTGACATACATTATTTCAGTTAATCCTCATCATCACTCCAATAAGCAGATATTATTTTTCTCTTAGTAAACTAAAACTCAGGGAAGTTGAATAACTTGCTCAAGTCCACACATCTAGAGCCAGGATCTGAACCAAGGTATGCCTGACCCCAGAGCCTTGCTTTGAGCCCTATGTCAATTGTAAGGAAAAGTAAACGTCATTTACTCCAACTAGTGCTATCTGGTCTCCCAGGCAAGCCTGAGCCATGGAACAGAGCTGGATGCTAAAGAAGAAACAAAGAGAGCAAATGAGGACCCTCACATGTGCAGGTACACACACACACAAACACACACACACACACATAAATGGCAGCAAAAATACAGAACTCTAACAAAGCTCACACCCTTTGTCACAGTGACTCCCCTTGTAAGGATGGCTCTGAGGAGTAGAAGATTAGGAATGGAGCCGACAGACACAGACAAGATGTTCGTCAGGGCATTGTTTACACTCAGGAAAACTCAGGCATCAACCTTCGCGTCCAACAGTGGGGGAAGGTGACATAAGTTACACATCCACACAGTGAAATGTTTTGTAGCCAGAAAACAAACCATTTTGAAGAATACTAAATGATAAGTGGACATGCTCATGCCATAAAGTTAGGGGGAAAAACCAAAATAACTTCATATCTACAGTCTAATTCCAATTTTAAGCAGCCCAAGAGAAACGCTGCAATATTGTGGTTATTCTTGCATCATAAGATTAGGAAGAATTTTTTTCTTATTATATCACTTCATACTTTCCAATTTTTCAAAGAAAAGGAAGAATTTTATTTTTCTTAGGAAAAAGAAATATTTTAAGTGGCCCCTACTCTGCCTGAATCCACTCTAAAATGTCCTGCCATTATAAAATAGTTGGTACGATATGATCTCATTTATGTAAAGTAAATATGCATACATGCATATACACATACCCATATTCAAAGGAAAAAAGACTGGAAGAAATACACCAAAATATTAACAGTGATCAGGATAGAACAGCAGTTGTTTTTATTTGCCTTTTATTTATCTGTATCTTCAAAAATTTCCGCAATAAATGGACAACACTTTGTAGCTTAAAAAGCTATAGTTTCTCATAGTTACTGTTTCTTCCCAGGGGGCCATCCAGCAGCTATGCTTGAACACTGCCGTGAAAGGAAAGTCTTGTCTCTGGAACCTTTTGAAGTCTGTGTGGTTGCACAAAGAATCTGCACCTGTAATAATGAACTGGGCATTTCTGCTGAGAAGTCACCTACACGACAACTTGGACAAGTCTAGGGACTTCATCAATCCTGGGAAGAAAAGCAACTAAGGAAAAAGAATCTGGTCAGAGCCCAGCAGTGCTGCCGGAATGACCAATGCACATGTCAACCTTGCCCCCTACTTCTTGTGATGGGAACAAATTCTGGAGTACAGAAATCGAGTCATGACCCTGCCTCTCATGGTACGCGGAGAACAAGCATTAGCTATTACTCCTTTATCACTCAGGATTGCTGTTCTTGTGCACACTCCAGGAGAGGGACACACTGTACTTGTCATTAACCAGCATAATTATTTCACATGCACAGCTCGACAAATGCAGGCCATGCAAGGCAGAAAGTATGGTGCAGTGGTTACAGACACAGACACTGGAGTCAAAATGCCTGAGCTGGAATCCTGGCTCGTCACTTCCCAGCCAAGAGACTTTGGGAAAGTTAATTAACACTCTCTGTGCCTCGGCTTCTTCATCGGTTAAATATGGATAATGACAGAGTAGCTTGCTTGCAGGCTTGTTGTGAGGATTAAATAAGTTAACATGTATTAGGTGTTTCAAATGCTGTCTGGCTTGTGGTAAATGTTCAGTGAGTATCAGTGTATGATCATCATCAACATCACAAGGCATGCCCTAGGAAGCCACAAGGAAAACAAAGAAGAGAAAGACAGAAGGGCCTCAAACAGCTTGTGGAGCTGAAGGGAAGGGCCTAATGATGATGCAGTAGTAATTAGAAACTAAAGTCAACTTTGATGACCTCAAGTGAGGTACAAAAGGCAAAAGAGGACAGAGATGGGAAAAGGCTTCCCAAAGGCAGTAACAACTCAGGGCCCAGCACTGAGCCACCGGCATAGCAGGGGCTCAAAAACTGTTTGCTGAATTAAAGAAGTAGGCCATGAAGATTGAGAATTCAACAGGCAGCTATAGGGTCAAGGGCAGGAGTTTAGGGCAGTGGGAACAAGGGAAGCAAAGGCCGAGAAGAAAGTGTGGGATGAGTTTTTGGGACCCAGAACTCAGACAAGGAGCTGAAGCGTGGGCCTAGCCATGTGGTGAGGCTGGGCCAGGACGGGTGAGGAAACATTGCAAAAGGATCCAGGGTCCCTTCTACTGTCTGTCATATTAATTCCCGCCATCCTTCAGGTCTCAGCTGAAGCTCATTCCCTCAGCAAAGACTCCTGTGACTCCGGACCAGAGCAAGTCCTTGGGTCACGTGCTGTCAGTATTCCTTCATGGTACCACAGGGAGACCTGTGTGCATTAGTCTAATTATTTCAGAAATGCCTGATTCCTGCACTAGATTGTAATCTCCATGAGGGTATGAACCATGTATTATCTCATTTGTCCTTATACCTCCAAAGCAAGCACAACACCTGGGACAGAGTAGCAAGATGCAAAATGTTTGTTGAATGATGAATGAATGAATAAATGAATGATTGATGAATGAAGGAAAGAAATCATCAAATTCAGAGTGTTTTCTCATGCTCTTGCCAGGGACCAGCCTTGGTCTGAGGCAGCGATGTTCTCTCTGGAGATGCTCTCCTCCTCTTCCCTACACATGAAATGGAGAAATGGAGAAAGAACTTGTTATTGATGTATTTTGACATCCCGGCTTAAAAGCTGCTACACGAGAAGCAAAGTATTAATAGCCATCATCTCTCAAATTTATACTGCACTATTCAAGGGCTGAATTCAAGGACTTTTTTAAAAGAAACAGAAAGTGCCTCTCTTCACACCTCAGCCCCTCTGTCGCTCCTTCTCTTCCTCCCTTAACCCTGCAGTCTTGCTCACAAAACAGATCTGAGAAAGACGAGAAACAGTGAAGCTTCATAGTCGATTGCAATGGGAGTCTGGGGGGTTTTGGGGGTGAACTGCGAGGTTTAAAACACCATTACAATACACGAGAGAAAGGTGACACACACGGAGCTCACTGGGAAAAGCCTTCCGTTACCAAGCCCCAGCAAAAGCTCCTCGAATGGGGCCCTGATGGGTATGAGCTATTTCAACATCCTAGTGGGACTCTGCAGTTAATTCAGAACACAGAGCTTTCAGGAAGCTTTTCTCTAAGACAGAGAAGGGTTACCAGTCTGTTATTTCACCCTAGAAAACTGACCAAATAATCAGTTTCTGAACACCCATGAGGCTATATCCAATATTACCCATCTTCTTGGGATGCCATCCTGGAAAGTGCACACACACCCACACACATTTCACCTTCTGATCACAGGGGACAGACGGCGTTTCTTCTGAGAATTTAGGTAACATTAAAGAGAGGAGCCAATAAACCCCCATTAGCTGATGGTCATGGCTGAGGAGAGAGAAGACCTAGTGTGAATCTCTGTTCTGTCTTTTATGACCTGGCCGATCTCTCTGAGCCTTAGTTTTCTCAGCCTCTAAAGTTCATTCATTCCCCATACTCATTCATTCATTTATTCCACAAATATTTATTGAGAGAGACTATTACAGGAGCTAAAAATAGAGCAACGAACAAGCCAACAAACGGTCTTGCTCTGGCGAGGTAACATCCTCGGAATGCCGCAATACCACTGACCTTGGAGGGGGAGCGTATGACTCAAAGATGGTGAGAATTAAAGTGATGGTCGCTGCCATTCACTGAATTCCTACAACTGCCAGACATTGAGCTAAATTTTATATTCATGATCTAATTTAATCTTCACAACAGTCCAGGGAGATAAGGATCACTTAAAGAAGAGAAAAACGTGCAATAAGAAGCTAAGTAGCTGCTCAAGGCCATATACTATCTACAGGTGGATCCAGGATTCAAAACCACAGCCAATTTCTGGTGCCATGAACTTAGCCCTCAGCTCTACCGCAGCCCAAGCAGGTGGTATTCCTGGGATGTGCAAGTCCCCTTTCCTGAGCTTCTCAGGTGACATCTCAGCCTTCCCTCCTCCAAGAGACTTCAGCTCTTCTTTCCTGGATCCAGCCAGAAAAGAACACAGCACACTTGTTGAATGAATGCTGGCTTTTTTTTTTTTTTGGCAGTTTAAAGCAATTAACGTCTTTAGTCAGAAGTGTTATTAATTCAAAATTCAAGGGAGAGTGGATCAGGGGAAATGAGTATACCAGGTTATATAAATACCAATTTACTCACTGTCTAAAATATCACAGAACTTCATCATATGTCAAATATTTCAGTCCCTTTTATTTTTGCCCTTTACATTCAAAGATGACTCCATTCCCCTATACAACTCTAAGAACAAGTCTGTGGCAAAAAGACTCCTGGGAAATAACATTAGCAAAAATGGAGAGGAGAATTTACCAAGATGGGATGTCATTTCTGCCTCCTCCAACAGTGATGCCACTCTGTCTTCTCTTGGCCATTTGGCTAAGTCTGCCTTGTCTTCTACAGAGTTTGCACTGGTGTGAGTCGCTGTTCCTGCCAGATTCCACGCACCCTGAGGCAGGGCCAGTAGCATCTCCATACCTCCCTCTGCTCCATCATGAGCCTGGTGCAGACACAGGCAGGGCAACAGATGTTGGTAGGATGGAATGACACTGGCACAAAATGGAAAGAGTGCTACCCATCTCCTGATAGAGCATACTAGGAAATGAGGAAACTAAGCTGAGTCTCAGCAGTAAGGGACCTTGGAGCTCTGTGGAGTACAGGCCCAGGGAGAAGCAGTGAGCTGCCTCAGCTCCACGAGATCAGCAGCGTCAGAGCCAGAGCTAGAACTTGGACCTCAGACTCCCAGGCAGGGCCCTACCCTCTCTAGCCCTGTGGCCCTCTGGTCCAGCCACATCACGCCCAAACAACCAAAAAACAAAGGAGAGCAAGCTCAGAAAACTCAGATCCAGACGGTAGGAAGATAAATTCTTGGAAGAAGGTGGGATAACCAAATTAATCTTCAAAAAACAAACAAATACAAACATAATAGTCACATTTGTACCTGGGGGGGTGGTCTTCCCCCTGGCTTTTTCATCACTAGCTTTGTGATCTTGGGCCCAGTTTCCTCAAATGCAATACAAGGATGGAATACTACTCATGGGCTAGTTGCGAAGATTAAATTAAAGGATCTCTTCGTGCACTCGCTCATTCACCAAACAATCATGAAGCATCTCCTTGGGTCAGGTCTTAGACTTGCTCAGAAAGACAAGGCATCATTTGTGGTCTCAGAAAGCTGACCCCTGGTCAGAGAAGGAGATGAGAAAACAAATAATTGCCCAGCAGGTATAACAACAAATACTAGATACCATGGATCCTCTAAGAGGAGGAGGCCAAGATAACATAGATGCAAAAACTCTGGAAATTCTGTAAGTGCTCAGTAAAACATCAGGTGTTTTGAAGACTGCTGTGCACCTGTGCTCCCCAAACTTCCCTCTTCCACTCTCCATCCTCTCTCTCACACTTCCTCCCCAGTGCTCCCTGTCACGCCACCACCATAATGCCTCTCACTGGGCTTCCCAAATAGCAGCCCAATGGTAAGCTGGGAAACAACTAAGGCAGCTGTCCGCCACAGGAAGAGGCAATGCAAACACAGGAAGGGTACAGGTGTCATGGTCAAACAGCCCTGGGTTCAAGAACCACAGTCACCACTTATTAGCCATGTAACTTTGAGTAAGTCACCTCACCTCCCTGAACCTAAGTGTCCTCGTCTAGAAAATGGGACTAACAGAGTACCTATCTCATGGGACTGTTGCGAGGGTGAAATAAAATTTATACAGAGAGTTTAGCATTGTGACTGCTTGATAAACGTTATCTTTCACCACCTACCATTATTATTGGGGAAAACACAACTTTAGTCTCAAAGAGCAATGACATATCTCCCAGAATGAAAGTGAACTAGCCTATAATTTACCCTAGTAACATTTGGGGCACTGTTTTTTTCTTCACGTATTTATTAGGTTGCAAAATCAATTTATTGGTCACAGCCAACCTTCTAAAATAAATAGAATAGAAGAAAGTTGAGTGGAATAGGATAGAAAAGAATAGAGCAGAACAGAGTCCACTCGAATACAACAGACCGGCTTGCACTGCAGAGAATAAGGCTAAATAATGTTTCGTGACACTCACGCTTCACATGTGAAGCTGCATGCAATGGGTTGCATCGAACCATGTATTTCTTACTGTGGGCCATGGTCAAAAAAGTTTAAAAGCCGCTGACTCAGAAAAAATGTGGTTGTGTGCCCAACGGGCCCCTAAGGGAGCAATTCTTGTACCAAGGAGATTAGGAGCAGCCTTTTATAGGAAGCAGATGGTGTCTTTCCTATTGATGTTCACCAAACAATTTTCTGTTAAACGGCTAGTAACCACAGGTCCTGGTAACCTATTTGGTAAGAAGAAAAGCCATCGGTGACAGGTCAACAAATTTCTCTCCATCTTACAAATTGGAGAATGGCCACTTCAACTCTGCTCAGTCATTTCTAAATAAACTGCTTCAACAATCAGAAGTGCTCCTGGGTACCTTCTGACTTAAAAGATAAAATGCCTGACTTGTTCCAAAGCCCCCATTTCTATTGCAGAGAAAAACTCCATTCATGCCATGCACACTGAGAAATGCTGCACCCAGTGCCAGCTTCAGGCTGGGTTCAGGGGCCGAGCAGGCACAGCCGTAGCTTCTGGCCCAGAACAGCGCAGACTTCACACACACAGATACTTAAGCAAACCATGGTGGGAAGATATGCACATTTCCTCCCAGTGGGAAAGAAAAGGAATGACTTAGTCTTTTTAGGGGAAGCCAGAAGCCTTCCCAGAGGTGGGATATAAACAGCATTTCTAAAGCATGGTCCCTGGACCACCAACATCAGAATTACCTAAAACGTTTATCAGCATGCAGATTCCTGGGTTCTGGGCCAAGCTTACTGAGTCTGAATCTCTTGAGGAGGGACTCTGGAATCTCACGTTTTAACAAGCTCCTCAGGTGCTGTTTCTGCATGCTAAAGTCTGACATCCTCTAAAGTCAGGGCTCAGCAGCCAGACAAGGGCAACAGGGTCGGCAGTGTAGATGGTGGGAATGGCACGGACTCAGGCACAGAGGCGTGACACAGCCTGATGTGTTCAGGGAATGTGAGCAGTGTGCTGTCACTGAAGCATTCAGGGTGAGGATGAGGATGTGAAAGGTGGCCACAGCGGCAAAGGGATTGTGGCACCCAACACCGCTCTACACACCTCATTCAGCATTCAATGGGTGTCTGTTGAAGCAGGAAGGAGGGGAGTGAGGGAAAGAAAAAAGAAAACATTTCCAACATTTGGTCAAAAGCAAATGTGTTGTTGTAAGTCTGTTAAGACAGCTAAAGATTTTCCCAAACCATGATATTCTACCCAAAATGAAGAATTTGGTCCTCTGAACCTCTACTGAGGAAAGGAGAAGGTTGAGGCCTCAGGTTTCCACATGGGTTTATCAATAGTGAATATACGCTTGACTGAATCGTTGTCTCCTACTTGCTTCACTTATGCAGATTGTGTTAATAACGGGAATGTTCCCCAATGACACATTGGGACAAAATATTTTGGCTGTTAAAAAGAGATACATTGACGGAACGTTTTCTCTAGGTGAAATTCAGGCTTAAATGTGATTTCATCCCAGGAAGGGCTGGAAACATGCCCTTTTGCATGACAAGCAGAGCAGGTTTCCTGTGGAGCCCAGCAGGGCAGCTCTGAAAGGCATGGGGCAGGCAGCAGAGGGACATGGGGCTAGAGGCTGCCTCTTGCTGTCTTCCAAGAAACCCACTGTGGGATGTGGAGCTTTCCTTCCCTCTGTGGCCTCAACGCCCTGATCAATGCATGAGCCAGAGGCTGAGAGTTAAAATGCCACTGCTCCAGGCCTGGCCCATTCCTGATTCACTGTGACACCTGGGGCATGCCACCAGGGCCACCAAGGCACCCACAGCTGGAGGGGCTGGCTCCCAAGATCTGCCCAGCTCAGAGCCCCTCTCATTCCCTGCTGAGTGAGTAGTCAGGCTCAGCAGGTAGGGAGAAGGCGGGCATCAGATTCCGGTCACTGTGGAGCCACATGGCAAATTCTGGGTGTGATGACACTGGGTACTCCACAGAGCAAAAATCATCCAAGAAGCCTCAGGGCCTCCACAGATTAACGTCCCAAGGAAGACCTGGATGTGAAATTCCTCCAAAAGCCTCAAAATGCAATACTCTGTGGGGCCTGATACTGGGGGACGTGGGGGCTGGAGCTAAATATCTTTTGGCAAAACTGCTCCCTATTAAAGCCATATAATTTAATGCCTACTACTCCACCAGCTGCTCTGCCTCAGCTCAGAGGGAACGTGCCTGGTGCAGGCTTTCAGCACATCCACGGGCCAGGCCGGGGGAGAGAGCGGACAATTGCACCTGCAGGACCCAAATGCAAATAGAAATAACCCAAACTCACTTTACGGGTTCTCACAGGTTTCCTCCTATGTGGAGGTGCCAGAAACAGCTGAGTAGGGTGCAGCCAGGATGGCGTCCAGGCATGGGTAGCGCTGCCCTGTGGATGCTGCAGGTACGTGCAACGGACGAAGAAGCAGCTGCCGATTGCCTGCAACGCACAGACTGAGAAACCCAGTCCCAACGATGTACAAATACACAAACAAACACAAAATAAGAGGAAGCTGCACTGAGAAGGTGAAATCATGCTCCGCAAACACCGTGCATCATCTTGACGCCGGCAGGGCCTCAGACAAGGCCAGGTAATGACCCTACGTGAAGGTGAAAGGGATAGAAATTAAAATTCACATTTCTCCCTAATGTCACTGGGAATGTGGCGTTCGAGCGCTTCACAGAATTAGCTGCAGCAGCTTCCTAATTGCCTTTGCCGAGTTGCCTCCCCCAGGTTGATGGTGGCGGCTGCGGCGGCCCCATCAGTCTCGCTTGGTGCTCCTCGTGCACCCGCGCGGCACTGCGGTGCTCCCGCCCAGCACTGCGGTGCTCCGTGGCAGCTGCTCAGCTTGGCGCTGCGGAGGTGTGGGGACCCCTGAGCCCAGCTAGGAGGTTTCTGGGGAGACTCAGCCGTGTTTTCAGGGTGCTGACTGAGATGGGCTGGGATGCTCCCCAGAAGGTAGGAGAGGGTCGCAGGCTAGGAGAAGTGAAGACTAGCTGGCTCAGATGTCTGGCAGCCCTTTCTGGCACCAAGGGGGTTGTGGGCGAGCGACCTGCCTGCAGGGCTCAGAGCTGGACTGCCGTGGCTGGGAGGCAGCCCCTGACTTTTGTGGGCTCATAAAACCCAGCATTGGAGAGTAAATGGGGAAAGGGATATGAAGGACCCAGTTCTTGGCCTGTGCTCAATAGCATTCTTATTCCCATCACCAGCATGTGAGCACCAGGAAAAGGCTCAGCATGGCTCTCCCTTCCTTTGTTTATCTGTACATTCATGCAGTCCACAAACAGCCCCTGAAGCCCACCCCAAAGACAGCTCTGTGCTAAGTGCCAAAGGGGGACCCTCTCCCATCAGAAAAAGCAAGCCTGCCCTCGGGGAATTTAAGGTCTAGCTTACCTGCCTCCTTCTTGGCACCCCCCACAGAAAGAGATAAGGGGTCCTCAGGATATCACACATCCCCAGACCTGCCAGGGGCACAGACAGATCTGCCAGACTCATTCCATGCAAAATAAAACTGACCCCAGTGGGTCCAAGGACTGTGGCCTTCAAGCTAGCTGTCAATCGTGCAGAAAAACAGAACTGTGGCTTCCCAGAGGAAAAAAATAAGCAGCAACAAACATCCAGGACAGAGAGACAAAAAATGGAGATAAAAACCAAGCAGCTACAATTTACTGGGCCCTTCCCAGATTTCCACTTCTGAGCTAAGACTGCTACATGCCGACACAGCTAATCCTCGCCATGACCCCATTTTACAGATACGGGACCCGAGGCCTAGGAGTGAAGCTAAGAAGGGCCAAGGTGGATCTCAAAGCCAGACCTGTCTTGTCTTAAGGTCCCAGAGCTCAAGCCGGCTCTTCCACACGACCATCCATTACTGTAACAGGAAACACACAAAGAGAAATGTAACCAAGTTCACTGAGATCCTCAGAAAGGCTTCCTAAGAGTCAGATCTAATGAGGGGAGGGCTGACACCCTCAGAGGAAATCAAAAGACAAGCAGCATCATTTTATTCTAATAAAAGGGAGAACTATAAAAAGCCAGAGGCCTTACCGGGCTCCCCTCAGTCCAGCTCTTGCCCTTCTTAATTCTGTACTATGACAGCAAATGACAATGCACCCAAACAAGACTCAGAAGTCCACTGAGGAAAGGATTAAGGGCAAGGAAGAAGTTTCCAACAATCCGCCTGATGAGCCAACACCAAGCTGAGACCAAAGCACAGGAAAAAAGCTAGTCCTGGGAAATAAGCACTTGCCTTCCTTGGACCCCACCCCTGCCCAGGCACCTGAACAGGACTCACATGACCCAGGCTCCAAGCCCGCCTTTGCCACGTGGAGTTGCGTAGCCCTAGGCAAAGTTACATTCTCTGTCTCAGTTTCTGCATCTCTAAAATGGAGACGATGATAAAACCAACCTCAGGAATAGTTGTGAGGAATTAAATGACATAATTGAAATAAAGCACATAGCACAAAATACAAATAAAGTACCTGCCTCGGTATTATGATTATTTCCTAAGAAACTTTTATGGGGCTCAGTGGTGGGCAGTTTTAGTGGAGGTCTCCAAATAAGGCCTCTGGATGACCTCATATTAACTCTTCCCCAAGTGGACAAACTGCTGTCTTTAGGGCAGCCAACACGCCCTGTTAGGTGGAGCAGCTCCTCTGGAATAACAGTAACAACAACAGCCCACCTTTTCTAAACACTTCCTATGAGCCACTTTTTGCTAAGCATCCTGTGTGCATCTTCTCATATGGACCTCTCAACTCCACACTAGAAGCTGGTCCCATTGTGCCCATTTGACAGATAAGAACACTGAGGTTCAGCAACTAACAGGGTCATATGACTAGCCAGCAATAGCATCAGATTCAAACTCGGATTAGCCTGACTCAGATCCAGACCCTCACGGCTACACGGTCCTGCCTTCCCAAAACCAACTGCCTCTCTTAGAACTAGATTTTTAAAAATCAACAATCCTCTGACTTCTTTCTAAGTCTATATATTTTTCCTATCATTCATAGGGCATTTGTTTCATGCAAAAAACTGAAAACCTTGCTGGGTAAGCAGAAAATCCAGCTATGGATCTGTAATTCTGAAATTCTTGTTCTGGGAAATGCGTATCGTTGGCTTTTTTCAAAAGATTAGTGAGCCCTTTCCTGAGAGGATTTCATCTTATTTCAGGGTGACCAGATGACTCCCGATGTTCGGAAATACTTGAACTTGGCCACAGACCCTGGGATTTTCGAGTAGTTACCAGCTTTTATGAACAAAGGGAAACAGCCCATGCATATTAACGCACAGAGACGCATACATGCAAGTACACACACACCCTTTATGTCTATAGTGATTCCCTGAAAGTGTGCCCTCTGCACCAATGTGCAAAAGCACAGCATTCTGACAGGGGCCTAGGAGAAAACCAAGAAGAAAGAACATTCAAACTTCAGCATCACCATCTCAGAAGCCAAACGACTATCACTTATGTCAGTTGGGCAAAGCCAATGCCCATTGAGCTGTTTGTACATTATGCGATCGTATTGTGTTAATAGCAATTTCACTGATAATGAAAACTGGTAGGAAGCTAAGAGTAAAGCTGTATGTTATGACTCGTGGCCAAAGACTACCTACCGCCAATGGATTTATTGCCTCCCACCCCTATTGTTCTTTTTATAATATTTTTCTGCCTCTGCCACGCCTCCACAAAGCACAATGGAAAAGGCATTACGGATGGCACAGGTACAAAGAACCATACGCCTGCCCGGTGTTTCTGACTCTCACCTTGCTTTGAAAATTACAGTACAATGTTATAGCAAGAACAAACCTGAGTCCCACAGCTGCCTACCTTTACTGAACAAGGGGCAGGATAAGGAGAATTGGGGAAAGAAAGCAAAAAAGAAAAAAGAATCCACCTCCTTGGGGACATCATGAATGCTTTTGTTTGCCATTGTGTCCCCGACACATTAAATATGTGTGACATACACTGCCTTAATTTTATGAGCTCATCATGGGATCAAAGTGACAAATTCCAGGAGTCCCTCTTGCTCTTCATTAATAATGAAGTAGGACTCTATAAATGAGAGCATAAGCCAGAGAACCAAGGCTTCCCATGTGTCACATACTGTTCTAAACTACTTCGTCTGTGTTGTATCACTGAATCCTCCCCAAAGCCCTAGGGCACCGGAGCTTGTATTATTAGTTCTATTTTGTCGATGAGCAAACCAAGGCCCAGGGAGGTAAACCCAGTGACTGGCAGGCGGAATTCAAGTCCAAAGTCCATGTTCTTTTTAAAATCCCTTTTCAGCTGTGCATGGCTGGCTGTAATAGAAATCTAGCTTCTTCTAAAACAAGACACTTGGTTTCCTCCTGGGAGCCAAGAGTTAGCAGCCATCAAGAAATTGAGAAGGAAAGGCAGGGTCAAGTTCACAGCACGGGCGGATCTAGACTTGGGGGAATTCTGAGGCCAATTACACCTTTCATTCCACGTTAATGCAAAACACAAAAGTCTCAGGAAAACATGTCAACTCATCCAGTTCAGGATGCACACACTCACCTTACTCAGGGACCTGAGCAAACAGATGAAGAGCAGCCTTGACTTTTTGGGGAAAACGCAAGGGGAAATGTTCCCTGGTTTTGCCGAGTCTGTCTCGGCTGGGACTGGATCCTGCTGCACAAGGTTGTTCTCTTCTTAGCAGCTCGCCCTTCTAAGCTGAGAAGAGTTCTAAGGTGCCCGACACTACCACCTCCCCCTGCCAGCCAGGACCCCACCAGTCAACCCTGCCCGCTCTCCCTCAGGAAGTGTTCGTTCTTGTCCCACCACGGGCACAAGCCCACAGAGTCCTTCCTAGCCTCGTGGGGGCGCAACACCCACAAAGCTGTCTTCGAGGTCAAAGAGCACACGTCTTGATCCCACCTGAGGTCTGGGGGAAAGAAAGCAGAGAGGGCACTGGCCCTTCTCACCCTGCTGTGGTCCCACAGACCCAACTGAAGCCCATACTCAGGTGGGATCAGCCCACACAGGCGGCATGTGCTGGAGAGAAAAGTCAAAGGCTTCGGGGGGGGGGGGGGGGGGCGCAAAGCAAACCCCAGTGTGATTCCCAGTCCCATCACATGGCAAGCTGCTCCACTTCCCGGGGCTGCAAGCTCCACCCGTGAGCGGTAGATAACATGGGTGGCCTCCGAGTGGAACTAAGGACCACATCAGATGCTTTATGCTATCTACTTTAGTACAAAGAATGCTTGGCTCATACTAAATACACCTCAAAAAAGGTCCATTTCCTTCCTTTCCAGTCCCGATCAACAGTCTGTTTACCTGAGCTGCTTATGACCTTGGTGGATTTCGAGAAGCCACCAGTCCACTCAGACTCTGTAGTTCTTTAACATTCCCAGCACAAATGGTTCTTGGGCATGTTTCTGAACTATTTGGCCCAAGCGGAACCACCAAAGCTTTTGCACGTTTACTCTCATTACTGACTTGTTACTGACTTTCAGTGCTGATTATAATGGCTTTACACACAGTTTTTAAAAATTATGCAACTACAATAGCATCTCCCCCACCCCATGACGTCAAAGTATTGCCACCTATGTTTACACAAAGAGGAGTGGCAAGTGTCACTAACTCAACATCTTTAAGGAGATCAGCAGAGGACTGCAGATGCTCAAAGGCCAAAACACAACAACAGAACATGCCAAGGAAGCTCTGAAGAGGAGGCAGGCAGGGCCAGCAGGAAGAGCCAAGGAACACGGGATGCCCTTCAGCACCTCCTGAGACTTGGTGCCAGACAGCGGTCCCCACGCATTGCTACACCTTCCTCCCCAACTGGAGGAAAGACCACCCTGCCCAGTAAGGTGCCTTGTCTCCCAGCTGGCCTCCAGCACTGCAACCCCAGGAAGCCATTGGGAGAAGTCTAGAGCCCTCCAAGGTATGGCAGGCAGGAAGAATTCTCACAGGAGGAAATGCTGGAATGCTGTCCAAGAGGGCATTTGGATTAATGCACATCCACGGCTGGCTTTGGGCTGTGCTCTTACAGCAGGGCAAATTTCTGGGTGTGCTGGGCTCTCCTGCAGTGCAAGGGCCTCACTCTGGACAGTGGGGCAGACGCAGTCTTTCCTCAGCCTGAGCCATCACCTATGCGGCAGGCCGAACCAGGGAGGAGGTAACCAGAAGACCCCAGGTAAGTGTTCCTCTGGGCGTCTCCTTGACCCTCAGGGAGAAGGGAGCTGACCTCATGGAGAAGAGTGAACTTCTGGGCAGAGGCTGTGTCCCCTGCCACCTCCTCTGCTCTGACGTACTTGGTTCCATGAGCTCCTCCCTGTCAGGTGCCGAGGGGATCACTTCCTACACGCCAGCACCCAGCACTCACTCCCCATTCAGGCACTTGCTCATTCACTCACCCCACCTGCCTGTGTGGAGCCAGACCCCACAGCTGCTCAATGAAGGCTGTCTGCAGAGCCTGTCATTGCATCATACAGTCATGACCTCAGCAACTCGCTGGCAGGAAGCTTTTGTGTGCCAGGCAAGGTGCTGGGTGCTTTGCATATTTTATTTGATTTAATCCTTACCACAGCCCGTAAGGTAGCAGACACTGGTCTCCTCTCACATTTGAGGGTACAGGTTCAGAAATGTGAAACGACAAGGTGACCCAGCTAGGATACGGCAGATCTGGGACTCGAAGCCAAGTCCATCGGACTCCAAACCATGTCCTCTCAGCTGTTATCCCTGGCCTTAATTGTTTCTGAAGTAATTTCCCAGATGTTATCTCACTAAATCCTCCCAAACACCTGTCAGGTAGAGAAATGCAGGTCTTAGTCACATGTTTTTCAAACAGGAACTGAGGTCGAAAAAGGTCACAAAGGGAAGATAGCATCATGGCCAGGTGTGCAGACTGGAAGCCCAGCTCTGTCACCTTGGGGAGACTGCTTAACTTCTGTAAGCCCCAGCTTCTAAATCTGCGAAATGGGGCGACTGGTAGTCCCCGCCTCACTAGGTTGATGGGAGGATTTAATGGGATGACAGACACGTATAAAGTACTTATCATAGTACCCAGAACGCAGGAACTGCAGAGTGACTGCTACCTGTTCTTACCATCAGAGTAAGCGATCTGCCCAAGGCCTCTCAGCAAATGCAAAGAGAAAAGATAAGAAGACAGATGCCAATGCTCCTAGGGCAGTGACGTCTCCTTTAACGACACTGCAACTGCAAAGACATGCATCTCTGAAAATGCTCCAAGCTCTCGACTTATTGCTATGAACAAAGATGGGCAAAGGAAGCCCCCTAGCCTGACTGCAGCTTGGAACAACGTTAAACTAGGCTTGGAGGACAAGCTACCCAGCAGGGAAAAGAGAAAGCCACATTGAGGACGGCCCGTCCTTAGGGGTGCTCTGCCTGGGCCCAATGGACCTTGTGCTTGCTTTAAGGCTTTGCTGTCATCATCTTGACATTCTTCATAATTTTTTAACAAGGGTCCCATATTTTCCCTTCACACTGGGCCCTGCAAATTATGTAGCTGGTCCTGTTCTCAGGAGATCCTCAGCTTCCAGCTGCCTACAAAATCTCAGATGCTGGACAAACCTATGCCCGGTAGACTGGGTCATTCAGTTCTTTTCTAGCTCCCTCAAGCCACTCTCTCTAGCAGCCCAGAGGACAAGAACAGTCTTTCCCTTCAGCAGGCAGCATCTGGCACATTCTGTGACAAGCAGCATCCATTTTTATTGGCATACGCACACACATACAAACTTAATAAGTATAATGATAATGACATGTGCAAGCCCCGAATATCGACTGGCAGTTGCTTCACCTAAAACGGATAACCAGAGGTCTCTTCTGCGAACCCACAGCCACTTATGGCCCTGCCCAGCTTGCCTGTCCAGATCATTTACATGGATAACTGCTCTTTTAACCTTGGGAGGGTACTGTTTTCCAATATCGGGTGCCAAGATAAACACTCTGAAGTGTACAAAGAAATAGCCATCTATTCCTTGTCAAGAGATAATGCTCTCCTTTCCAATAAGGCCTTGAAATGCCCATTATTAGTTTGACTTCTGAGTTATTTTCATAATCTTGATTTGAGGTAACCAGAAAGCTATACAATATATATATATTTAATACACCTTATAAATTTAATGCCTTATTTAAACAGCCTTGGAATGGGCACGCAATGAGTGTTGTTCAAAACAAATGGAAATTGAAATGTTTACCATTTATTGAAAATATAGTGGACCCTTTTCAAAGTAGTATTTGTAAAATAACTTTCTTTTGAAAAGCAGACGTGCTAGCTACGCATGTAGAAACCCCCTAAAACACATCAGCTATGCAGATGCCTAATCTGCCAAGGGTGCAGGTGGCCCAGCGGAGCCACTGTATGGTAGCAGCATCTCTGAGCCTGGCTTGACGTTCCGGAACAACCAGTCTGCTGATCACTAAACACTCAGGGAAACCATGGGAAACCAAGCACCCTTCTCTTCCTCTACATCATTTTCTTCCCTTGAAGGGGAAGCTAACTTTGGTTTAATGGACCAGAGAGGGTTGATGAAGATTCTGTCAGTGTTGCCAGACACCCGACATTAGGAAATGTTCCTCTCATTGAATGATACACAAAAGCATCATTGCGGTCACTCCAGAGACAGCACAGGCCATTGTTCTCTTGTATAAAAATTACATGAGAAGGGGGGAAAATCTCATATACTAATTCATAGACTGGCATTTAGAACACCTATTTAATTTTTTTCTCCGTCTTAGCCATAGCAAACCTCTAAGTCTAATCACAGCGTCCCAGGGAACACACAATCTGCTCAACGTCTCTGTTTAGACGATGCTAGGGGTCTCAAATCGGGAGGCTGTTTCAACAAGCACTGTGACTGCAAAAGATGGAGGAGCCCCGAAATAAATGCCACTCACTTCTGACAGAGGACGTGTACTTGAATAAAGAAAAAGCCCATTTGTTGGCATCTGTGACGATGAATCTGGATTAATGACAGACCTGAAACAAAGGATCCTTGTGAGAATGTACACTTCTTTAAGTATGCCCAACACCCCAAGTCATTTGGTGATCGTTTATTGATCAACATTTAAGTGGGAGCACTAAACACCAAGTGAGGATCAATCAAAGGCTGAAAAGGGAATCCCAAACTTGCACCTCCATGAATACGAGCTTCAACGTGCAGGGCAACAAAACACCGGCAGGACCACAGGTGCTTGGGGTCACGGTGTCACATTTCTTTTACTTCTATTCATCCTAATACATGGCTATGTCTTCACCACAACCTGGAAACATTAATTGTGCTTGCCCATGCCCGACAGATTTCATAACTATTAGATGGTTTGGTAGCTGTGTGTTTGCCTAAAAGCACACTGGTGTTAGAACAAATAAGATAAAATATAAAAGGGAAGAAAAGAAAAAGAAGGAAAGAAAAAGAAATGAGCAAGAGGTTCAGACAAAAACTTAGCAAAGCCATACAAAGAGAACTTCATCTGGCTGGCAAGTGAAAATGCATGAGTTTACAAATGCGATTGGATACATGCATGGGTAAGAGGCAGGAACTGAATTCTAACTGGTTTACCCTGCGCTGCTGATGTCCTGGTGATTGAGCTAATGAGACCAATAAACTGCCCTGAAAGATTGAAAACTGTCATTGCTGAGATTTCAAGACTTTTAAAAATAATCTGCTGGGGAGAAGTCCAGTAATTGAAGTGGTGCTGTGAATTAAAGCAACGGCAGCATAGGTTGAATGCATTAATCTTGCAGAATGACAAGTAACTGTGTTTATTCAACAAAAATGTTCAGCGAAGTAGCGCATCCTTCTAAAAGCAATCTGTAGAGTGTCAGGCTTCCTAGAGGCAGCACTGCTACCCAATTTCTGATAAGTGAATACTCCTCTTTAATTATTTAAAAGTCCATCATCGATTTCCACGTTGATGAAAAGTCATAATTATCAAAATGGCTTAAAGAACGAACCTTTTACTTTGCTGACTCTGTCCTGTGGAAACAGATATCAAGTTTATGTATGAAAGCCGCCCTCTCAATAAATAGTTGATAACGCAAAACCTGATTGTGCATTCCAAGAAGTGCACATTTAGTAAGTGCTGCGTGAGAGGTCCAGGGTAAATGTCAATTCTTTTCTAGCATTAATAACAGAGACACACATTACCTGTATTTCCGCTGTGTATTTATCATCACAATTCTGGAAAACATAGCTGGAACCCTTCATTCCCACAAACATGTATTTCCTGAAGGCAGGACTAAAGCGAACGAAAAACCCAGCTCCCACCAAATTCTCTCTAAGAAGGATGCAGTGAGAGTCACACCAGTTTAATACCTCTGATTGTGAGTCTTAGGGGTGTGGAGCCCACGAGTTTAACAGCCTAGGTTACCAGACCTACTCGAATGCCTCTTGCTGAATCCCAAAGAGAGAGGTAATGAAACCATGCCTCCCTAAAAGAACCCAAACAAAGCTCATTCTTGGGGGAAAATGAAGCCAGATAGAAGCAGCTGAATACTTGCATGAATATGTCAAATAGGAGAGTTAATTAAAAGTTAAAGTGAATCGAAATCCCAGCAGTATCTGCCAGCTAAGGAGGGCGGCACACAGGCACACCACCGCACACCCGCACTTCCGCTCAGGGCCGCTGTTCCATAACAACTGTCAAACCTCTCCAGATCAGCTTGGACTCCGACAAACAAGTCCCGTGTTCTCCCACTCTGTACAGAAACACACAACTTTGCTAAAACATGGTTTACTGCATCTTAGGAAATAAAAAATATCCTCTTTATAAGCAACTAATAGGTTGCCATTCCTGTGTTCAGCAAAGACAAAAAGAACAAAAACTAGGGAAAGTCTGGCAGTGAATACCTAGTACATTATTGTAAGCTGAAGTAGTGAAAGCCATGGTATTAAACACAGAAAGAACTGATGGAATATTCTCCTTTCTGAAGCCATGGCAATAAGGTACATGGTTAAATATTTGTATTTGCCTTGATGAAGTCACTGATAATACTGCTACCTCAAATTACATTACCTAATGAAAAGCTGTTACCAAAATGGCAGTTTTCCCAGTCTCCAAACACCTTAAAACAGATGGCCAATTATTATTTAACTTTATAGTCACAATAACTACTCTGTAAAGTTTTTGCCTTAGTGCAAAAATCACTAAACTCCCATTCTAAAAATGAGCATACAACACTGATTCACAACATGAAATGTCAATTAGAGAAACTACATAGAATACATAAAATTATACGGTGGTATACAGCATACCTTACTTAACTGAAAATCAAGTTTAAGTGTCTATGCCTTAAAAGTGTAATTACAGCCTATTATGAAACGTTAATGCATTTTCCAACCAAGTTTTCTAACTCATTTTGAGAGTATCCTAATTGTTGAGGATGCAGTGATGTGATGGAAGGATGCGTACAGTGTTGACTTAGAGGAGTAATTCTTCATGCAAATAGCCAGAAACTGGAAAATATGCAAGAGAAAGCCAACTGTCTCCTTGCTTCTCCAAATGATGCCATGCCTCCCACACTCTGACCCCCTCAGATATTTTCTCATTCATATTCTGAACTCTCTAAATCAATGTTCTTCGCTCATTTTTAAAATATAGTCACATTTGGGGCCCATGGACCACAATGGCCAAAAAATACCTGCAAAAATGCTCCCCAAGCTAACAAGCCCTGCCCATCATTCATGCAAGTCCTTGCCTAGCAAGCCAAAGCCCTGGGTATCTCAGGACTCCATGGCAGATGACTGCGATACAAGTGCGAGAGCAGATACCCGCCCTGGAACCTAATGCCAAGCAACACCTCACCTTCCCCTTGCATCAGATTACAAAATGCCAGGCAACAGCAAGAAATGACAACAAAGCCATAAACAGCTGGAAATAATTACACAATTGTCAAGCTGCAAACACGACAAAAGCAAAGCTAGGCTTGTGAATTCAATATCAGAAAGGATGCTGATGAGAAGGTAAGAGAAGCATTTTAGCTGTTTCCAATTTGCTATTATAGAGTAGCCAATAATATGGTTGATGGGGTTTTGTGCAGTGTGTGTGTGTGTTAACTTCACAGAGAAGGAAAAAACATACTTCATGTGCTCCTACAAAATATGAGATAAAAGACACATAAGCACAATCAAAAAAACATTCACAGGCTCGGAAAGGATTCTTTCAGAATTGCTACAACTAAACTACAACATGCAGATGAGAAATATCTCTTTAAAGTTATACAAAACGTTCTCTTCTTTAAAAGCATAAGGAAAATACACAGGCAATGCGATAGTCCAGAATTCTTCACATAAAACATCTGACATGTGGGCAAAATGCCAAAGTAGAGGGTACAGATTGGCCCAGATTAAAAGACGACTAGCAAAAGAGGCAATTCCTATAAACTGGGAGGTGGGTCACAGGAATGTAACTTATCATCTTCCATAAAGGCACATCATAGCCTCAAGTTTTTGTCAACTGCCTATAATTCAATGAACTCCTTCCCCAAATAACGGAGCTGAACAAACAATCTTTCCACAGTTTCAAAGAAAGTAACTATTGGCAATTTTTAAGCCAGAATCACTTCTGTCGTTCCATTGTGAGCTGATGCTTTATTACGATATTTGGATTTCATGTGACAAACTGTTTCATATAATGTCCCAAAAATGCTACTCTCTGAAGCGGAATGCCATAAATAAAATACGTAGTTGGTTACCAGGCAGCATGCATAACACATATGTTACATTGGCCCAAAAAGCACATTTAAAAATGCTTAAAAGTTAACTTAATTTAAGCTGTTTGTACCCATTTTCAGAAAATTATCCCCTAAAGGCCAATTTTATTTTCTGTCTTTGAGAGATTATTTGGATTAATCCTGTTGATTTGCTAACTTGAAATTCTTTTAAACCCTCTAATCGCTCCTCCCCAGTCCATTTTTTTTTTCGTTATTTCTTGGAGGGGAGGGCAGAGAACCATATATCTCACAATGTAATTTTAAGCATAATGTTGCCTGTTTGAATTAAAATTGATGCAGCTTCTGATAAAACCTAATAATCAATTCTCCATTCTCATTACTCTCCAGAATTATATGGACGCAGACCAATTTCTTAAGTTTGTGGACTACTCTCATAGGTTATTACCCGGCAGTGCAGCTGAGTGGAAAGATAACCACATTCATTCTCCTTATCTGTAATGATGTAATGCATCCCAGCCCTGGGTCTAGATGATTGGGGAATAATGGGATTGTACAACTGCAGGGATGACAAACAATAGTGCAGCATCTTTCTGTGATACACTGAACCCAGCCTCCAACGCAGGCGAGGTGAAAGACATCATAAAATAGGCACCGATTCTGCCCCTTGGATGAAGTTAGCATTTTTTTGGCCAGAGGAGCATCTGCTCGCACACTGAAACAGCAATACCGAGACTGAGAGCAGAGCCATGCAAAAACGCTCAGTTTCCGAGCCCCAGCCAGGACAGTGCGAGTGAGTATCCTGCTTTCCTTTGTGTTTAGAATCAAGTGTCATCTAAAAATAACCGGTTGGTAGGGAGAAGTCACTGCACAGTGCATTACCAAGAAACCGGGGGATCAGAGACACCTCTGATAACTGATGCTGCTGGGGGCTCACGTTTGTTTGGAAAACTAAATCTGCCTCCATTTTCTGTGCTGGAAAAATCATCGCTTCCTGCCACCACAGAAACCTTACCTTTTGCAGAAGCTGGGAGCCGGAGTACTTAGCAGCAATGGATTTTATCTCCCCACCAAAAGCCGAGGCCCAGAGCTTCACCCTGCAGGGAGAAAGGGCACAGGAGCAAATGTAACACCCGTGTCAGAGTCAACACGCACGCACACGCACACATGGGGCTGTAGTGAAGAAGCCGGGCGATATAACATTAAAGAAAAAAAGAGACAGAAAAAGCGCCTTAGTAGAAACTGTCAGCACCAAACTGCAGAGCGCGGCGCGGGAGGGGGCCCGAGGGGAATCACAGAGTTCAGAATGCGCAAAGTCTCCCGGGCTCTCTAAAACGATCACTGGGTCTTATTTGAATAATTGCTTCAGAACTTGACCACCCACACTGGGCATCACCTGGCAAATACTAGCCGGAAGAAATCCTCCCACCCACCCCGAAGAAATCCACCCACCCACCCCCTCCCCAAAAAGAAGTGAGAAAGAGCAACATAGCAAACAGGGGGGTAAATAAACGGCCCATGGAAGTTGGATTCGGTAAACAGGCTTCAAAGTTGGTCCTGTCACTTGAGGTGAGCCTCTCCAGGTCTCACTCAGCAACCCGAGGGAGGGGGCAAGAGGATCCCACCCCAGCCTCGCCGCCCTATCTGGTCCTGGAAGGCAGGTGCGAGAGGCGAGGCTGTCGCCCGCAGCAGGTCCTGCCCAGCCGCACCTGCAGGCGCCCAAACTTGGGCACGGTGGGTCGCGGGCGGCGAGGTCCCCTCCCCGGGCGGCGCAGGACCCGGCACTTACACGGAGAGCGGGATCTGCTGCTCCGAGCGCACCACGTCCCCCAGCGCGGCGTAGAGAAGCGCGGCGGCGAGGAGCGCCGAGGCCCCCCGGGACGCGCGGCGCGGCGAGCCCGGCCCGGCCATTCTGGGCTCCCTCCGACGCGGCGGCAGCGGCGGCGGCGAGCGGAGCGGCCGCGGGAGCTGCGCGGAGCGGGCGGTGGGCAAGCGCGCTGGGCTGCCTGCTCCGCGCCGCCCGCCTGCTCTCGCGCGCCCGGCTCACTTGGGGAGCAGAAAAAGGAGCGGGGGGGCGGGGGAGAGGAGGGCGGAGAGGAGGAGGGAGGGAGGAGAGGTGGAGAGGGAGGCAGGCGGGGGAGGAGGAGGAGGGAGGGAGCCGCGCCTCTCGCCGCGGCGGCCGCCCAGCCCCGCCTCGGCGGCCCCGGGGAGTCCGGCGGGCCGCGGCGGGAGGGCGGGAGGCGCTGCGCGGGCGGGGACTCGCAAACTCCAGTGTCCTTGGCCGCGGGGGAGCGCGCCCTGCCTCGCCCGGCCCACTGCGGCCGCCGAGTTCTTTACAACTCCGCAGTCCGCCGCCGCGGGCGCGACTCTTGCATTGGCCCGGGGCCGTCCCCCGGCCTGGCGACCCGAGCGGGGATGGAGGCGGGGGCGCAGGCGGGAGGCCGAGGACCCGGCGCGGCGCCCGCACTTCGCCGGTGCAGCTCTGAGCCGCGCGGCTCGCCCAGTCCGCCCCTGGGCCACGCCGGTTCGGAGGCGGCGGGGTCGCGTGCTGCCGAGCCTAGAGGTGGGGCGACCCTCGCCCCCCGCCGCGCAGTTTTCCGGAGGGAAGGGGCGGGTAGGAGGCAAAAGTCTGCGGAAGGGGCCGGGGCTGGCGGCGCGGCCGGGTGGCACGCGGGCGGAGCCGGGCGGGGACGGAGCCGGGGGCGCGGGAGACTCCGGCCAGGGCACTGCTGCGGGGCCACCCGCAGCTGCTCGTCCGGCCGCGGCGCCTGGCAGGGGAAGGCGCGCAGGGCGGCGCTGCGGCCGCGGCGCGGGCGCACGAGCGCGGGGCTCCGGCTTCGGCCCGCAGCGCGTCCTGCCCCGGGCCTGGCTGCCGAGCGGCGGGCGCTCTGGCCGGCTGAAGCCCGGGCTCCGCGCGGCTGCGGCGCGTGGCGGTGGCCGAGATGGCAGGGCTGTGAGGGCAAGCAAATGCGGCGCCAAGTCCGTCCTGACTGACGGATTCCCTTGGTCTCTGGAATGAAAGATTCCTCAGGCCCGGGAGGTCACCGCTGCCGCCGGGACCCCAGCCCGGGCCGGAGTGCGCCGAGCGCCTGCGGAGGTGCCCTGGGGCTGCCCGCAGACGAAGGGGCGAGGAGAGAGCAAGTCGGGGAACGCCAGAGCGCCCGGACACCCCAGCTTCCCCGCGCCCCCTCTCGCCGCCGCCCCCACCCCGGGACGCAGCTTTCGGAGCCCCTGGCCCCCGTGAGAGGTCGGGGGTGTGGCTGGGAACTTTGTGGAGCCCTAGCGCCGACCCGCAGTAAAGAGCGACCCGAGCGAGGCTGAGTCATCCTCGACCGGCCGATCGCAACTCGAGTGACCGCGGCCAGCCGCGCGCGCCTGACGTCGCGGGGTCTCCCGGCGCGTCCGCCACTGGGTTCGACTTATTTGCCTGCCACCCGAGCAAGGGTTTGCGTGCTGCCTTGTGACCCGCCTTCAGCCTCAGCACCCTCGGGGGTCAGGGAAGCGGGTGAGGTGGGCTTCAGCTTCCGCCCGCTGGTGTCGGGCGAGCACCCAGACTCGCTCCCCTGCCCAGCAGTCCCCGGAAAAAGTTCCCCGAGCAGATGTTGGGCCAGATGTCAGAGCTGGCTGCGCGGGGAGGAGGACAGCCTAGGGGCCATCGGTGTTCTTTGCTGAGTGCGGGGAGACCCCGGTCTTCCGTGGACCGGTCGCGCTGCCACCTCAGGGCGCAGCGCAGGGAACAGGCCCCGCCTGGGAAGCGCCAGGTGCGTCCCGCCCACGGGCAGCGTCTACAATCTCCACGGATGACTAACTGGTTATAATGAATTCTCCGCTTCTGTGCACACCTCCCGTCCTCGGAAGCGCGCTAGCACTTCCAAACCGAGCCGCCGAGCGTGGCCTGACCCCGGGGCAAGCTGGCGGGATGGCTTTGCTGCTCAAACTGGGGGCTGGGAGAAAATTAATTTTCCTGTCAGACCGCAGGAGCCTTCTTTCTAAATGAATAAATGAGAGAATGAATGGGTGAGTGAGTGAATGAAAGCATTCTAGCCCTTATGACTAAGGCTCCAATCCGTTACCTCTATGGTATCTATATGAGATATGCATTTCCTCACTCATCCGGGGAATAATTGTTAAGCATGTATGTGATAGACATACAGTGGACAGTGGAATGTGCTGGAGACCCAGTGGTGAACAAATCAGACACCTGTCCTCATGGAGTTTATACACTAGCGGGGAAGACAGGCTTTACTACAAGAGCCATAATTATAAATGCATCATTATAAACTTTGACAAGAGGTCTACTGTAGTGTGTATGAAGGAAAAGTACCTGTAGCATCCATTCTATTGTTACCCCTATTAATTGATGGGAAAATTGAGGTACAGCAAAGTGACATAGCTTAGTGGTATATAAGCAACCACTTGACTGCTGGACTAAATTGAGAGCCACGTAGGCACCGCAGTCACAATGACATTTTATGATAAGTCATTCCGTTCTGCTGGCCCGACATAGGTGAGCTTCACAGGCGTTTCTGGGCAACTGGAGAGTAACCAGGAGAGGAGCCTGGCACAGGGAATCACAGTCCCAGGAGGGTGGGGTCTTGTGCATTTATAACACACCGGACCATCTTAACAGAGTATGATGCACAATGCATTTAGATCCCACTAAACATTTCCTACTCTCTCAAAAATAAAAATATTTAAACTATCTGATATTAATAAATTCAGAATTCAAAGTGTCACAAAGATTTGGGGTCCTAACAGTTACACACTCTACATTCTTTCCAGAATCACAAAAATCAGTGCTGAAAGGGATCTCTCAGCTATCTAGTCCCACAATCTTATTTAACAGAAGAGCCCCAGAAGGGCTAGGGTGGGTGTGCAAAGACACCCAACCGCTTAAAAGAGGATCTCCTAACTTCAGACCAAGAGGTTCATGCAGCCACATCAGGATAGGGACCAGGAGAACCTTTCAATATGCCAAATGCAGCACCTGGCATTGTGTCCTACTTGCCATTTTCACCCAAAAGCCTATATTTCAACACCCAACGCTCAACTGAAGCATTGAATCCAGCCAGATGAACCTTTCATTGCTAGACCTGCACTGTCTGTTCCTTCAGCTGAGGATGTTGCACTTGTCCTGCAACAATAAGGAGTTGCTGGAGGGGTTTGAACAGAAGTGAAATATGATGAAACAGAGGTGAATGTTTTAGAAGTGTTTACCTGGTCCTGGTCTATGGAACAGACTCCAGGGGAGACCCCAAAGCAGTCGTTCTCAGAGCAGGAGACAGCATTGCTCCTGGGGGCATACTCAACAGTTGGGACTTTTCTTTTCGTCACAATGACTTGGAATCCTACTGGCATTTAATGGATGGGAGCAGGACAGTCTGACACAAGGAAGAATTGTCCTGTGTCCCACAGGACTTTCAAATGACCCACTGGACATTCAGGTAAGAGAAAAACCTGCTTATAATCATCTGAATCTAGAACTTAAACCCATTTTATATATAAATACAAAGGAGCTTTTGCATGGTTTTAATAAACACTGAATTTTCCAGGAATGTAACTACTACATAAATAAAGGGATGGTTATCTTCTGTTTTGTTCAAAACCTTGCCAAGAAGGTTTTGTTTGTTTTACCATTTTGGAAAATCACTTCTCCAAATGTAACTGTGCTCGTAGATCCTGAGTCACCAAGATAGCACATCTGTATCAGTCTGCACTGGGGGTATGGCCTTCATAGTTAGTCTGCAGAGAGGTGCGAGCATCTAACAGCCTCATTATATCTTGCAGTGTAATCTTGCATGAGCATTTCACATAGTGAAATACCTCTTATTATAATTCACTTTTCTTTCTCTTTGATATTACCAATGAAACATGATATTAATTTTTTTTGAATCCTGACTTTGAGTAGGTTATATTGTCTCAGAATTTCGTGTCCGGATGGTCAAGGGAGTGTTGAGTCTAAATGGGTAAAGATCTACTGCTCCAGATTAGGAAGAGACACCAGCTAAAATCCTGTGATGTTGCCAGCTGAGATACAAAATGGTTCACCCTGAAAAAGCAAAATGACAAATGCTTTAACCTTTGACCCAGGAATTCCTCTTCTGGGACTTTATCTTACAGTTATTAAATGGCATACATATATTGTTATTCATTACTGCATTATCTCTAAGACCAGAAAACTGGAAACAACTCAATGGACAATCTGTATGTGACGGGTTAAAGACACTGGTGCATCCACACAACGGAATATCATGCAGCTATTTAAAAAATGAAGGTGCTTTCTACATATGGATGTGGAAAGATCTCTAGAGTATATTAAAACTTTTTCACAAAGCAAGGTACATAACAGTATCTATGGCATGCTAACTTTGTGTAAGAAAGGGGGAAAGTAAGAATACTTATTTTTATTTTCTTAAAGCAATGTAAGATACACAAGAAACTACTAATAGTTATTACCTGTGAGGGGATTAGGAGGAACAGAGTAGATGGGGACAGGATTGAAAGTGACATTTCACACTGTTTATCACTTTAAATCATTTTGATTTTTGAACCTTATGAATGTATTACTTATTCAAAACAATAAGAATACAAATGTTTGTAGCTCTTGTAACAGTTCCGACATGGGGGCCTGGGCTGGAGTGGAGGGAGTGGTCATTGGGATGAAATGTGAAAGACAGTTAAAGTCCTTGATCCCCTACAGAGGTGGTTCTCAGACCCTCAGAGGTTCTGATTCGGTAAGTTCAAGTTGGGGAGGGAGGGCAAGGTGGGGGTCTGTGTTTCTAATACGCTCCTCAAAGGATTCTGATGCCAGTGGCCATGGGCCAATCTTTCCAGGCAAGTCTTCTCTTCCACGAAGTGTAGTGTAGAGCTTGGTGGCATTGTGAACTTTGGGGTCAGACAAACCTAGGTTCAGCTTGTGGCCCCCTTCAAACCAGCTGTGAGAAGTGGGCAAGTATACGATTTCTCTGAACCACCCTTTTCTTAACCACAAAAGATAGACAACAACAGACCCAACTTCACACACACACATAAGGAGGGTTAAATAGGGTAGTGCAGTAAGTATTCGACAAATGTTGGTTACTGCTTTCATTCTGCAAACACAGCAAGCATTTCCACACCTGGGCTATTGCTCTGGCTGCTGTGCCTCGGAGTACCCAAGCCATGGAGCCCTTGGCTGAAGCGCAGCTTCCTGCTTTACCATCACCACGCAGACACACACACACACACACACACACACACACGCATGCATGCCTGCATGCAAACACATGGAACCCATCTCTCCATCCGCACCACACTGCCTGGCCCAGACCTCTATCTTCTCCTCCCTAAACTCCTGGGACTAACTCCTAATAAGACAACCTTTCTCCTCTTGTCCCCCATACCTACATTCCTTCTTCCTAGTAGCCAGAGCCATTTTTTTAAAAACAAAAATCAGACCACAGGCATTCCCCTGCTCAAGATCCTCCAATTGTTTCTGTTTTAAATGAAAATGTAGACTCCTTACCAAAGCACCCAAGGCCCTTGGCTCCCACCCCAGCCTCATTTTCCATCCCTTTCCCCATTTCCCACTGCGCTCCTGGCAGTTTCCTTGGAGTCCCAGAAAACGCTGAGCTTGTTCCCGCCTTGGGCCTTTGCACATGCCGTGCCTTCTGCCTGGATCTCTCTTCCTCCAGATGGCCCTAAGGCTGTTTCTCACCGTATTCAGGTCTCCACTCAAAAGTCCCCTCTGTGGAAAGAACTTGCCTGACCAAAAGGAGAAACACAAACGCTCACCCTCACACACACAAACACACAACTCTGTGCTCTTACCTTGCTTCATCTTTCTTCCCAGCAGGTATCACTAGTGATAGAGCAACTCATTTGTTTACATTGTGTCTCCCCCATTGGATGGGACATGTGCCTCTTCTTCATCATTACAACTATAATGGCTTCATCAAGGCCTTCGATATTATGGGGGTTCAATAAACATCGACGGAATGGCTATAATGGATGTCAGCTTGAAATTCCTTACTCTTAAGGTCCCGCCTGTTTTCTTCCTCCTCAGGCTCTAGCATCCGCCTCACCCAAGACACAGAGCCTTTAAAAAAGCACTAGATTTGCCAAAAAGGAGACAATCAGGGAAACTTTCTCTGAGGAGAAATCCTCAGTCCATCTCTGTGGGAGGATGCTGGTTGGAGGAAGAAGAGAAGGAGAGATAAGGAAGATGTCTTAAAAGTTTAAAAACACTTAAAATGCCATACTTAATGCTGTTTTTTAAGCCATCAGAGGGAGTAAACTTGTCATCTTCAACACTCTGTTTACCATACAACAGTGACATTATTTCTAGCCCCACAGTGGTGCTCAGGGTTCTGATATCTGCAAAGAAGATCACTGTGACCAGGAAGAGTGGTCTGCTCTTAGGAGAAGTGTGGAGAGCTCTGAAATGCAGCCCTTGGGAAAGATAGCCCTGAAGATAGTGTCAGGTTCGCTATGCCAAAGCTCCTTGCACGGAGCACTCATTCAGGCAGTTTCAGCTGAATTCAACCAAACTAGATGATCCTTTCAAACATTTCTAAGTCTTCCACTGAACTGAAAAAAAGAGAGCTCTTTAGTCTCCAACACAGAAAAAGGCAATGGGTGAGCATGCGGGTACCTTGCAGCGGATGTTTCCCCTCTATCAAAGAGCTGTTCCCAACTCTGAGAAGGTTGTCCTGGGCAGTGGCATAGGCCCATCCCAGAGGAAGGACCTGGAAGAATCAGCTAGCCATGGAGCAGCTCACCCAAGCCTAGCAGTGCTGTGGTCCACAGACGTCAGAGCCTCTTCCTCCAGTCCTCCTGCTCAGGGGCAGGGACTGAGCTTGCAAGGCTGTGTGCTCCTCCAGCCCTCCCCTGCTCATCCCCAACTCCACACCCTAGCACGCTGTGAACCCTCACAACATTTTATTGAATAAAGTGACTCTGTGTGTTATGCGTGTATACATTACATATATGGGCACTCACATTATACACTCATACTGAGACATATTTGGCACATACATACATATGTGTATAATGTCTGTATACATTACATATACATGTATATATGTATGCGCAGAATATGTCTCAGTATGAGTGTATAATATGAATGTGAGTGTGTGAGTCT